>NC_088224.1:14554588-14914588 GCF_036934945.1 Oncorhynchus masou masou
ATAGACAGTCACCCACAAAATCCAAAACAATACAGGCTACCTAAATATGGTTCCCAATCAGAGACAATGACTAACACCTGCCTCTGACTGAGAACCATATCAGGCCCAAACACAGAAACAGACAAACTAGACATCCAACATAGAATGCCCACTCCCACCCTGACCAACCAAAACATAGAAACATACAAAGCAAACTATGGTCAGGGTGTGGCAAAAGGTCATAATAAAATAAATGTGATTGATTAATTCAATTCAATAATATTATAATTAAACTCTTGAAAGCATGAACATTTTATCATGACGTGATAACACAATTGTTCTCAACTTCCTGTTCCTGTGAAAGATGTCCGTATAGTATGATCAATTGGCTGCTGAAGGTATGATCTCAATGGTTGCCTTTAATCCATTTCTTATGAATGTAGGAGTTACATTTGATACAACACATTAACCAAACCCATTACCCGGGCAAGTACTATTCGACTGCCTCGAGTTGCGCCACAGGATAATAAACACCAAACACGCGCTTTCTTTGCGACCCGCCCAATAATAGTATTGCACAGATGGCAGTCACGTTGCGCACGTCTTTCACGTCGGGACAACGCCTCATTCTGAATCACTCGCAGTTGCTTCCCAGTGTAATAAGAGAGCGAGTTACAATGATGTCACGTATCTGTTCCAAGATCGATTATAACTTGTCCCACTGCCGTGCGCATTTGCACGGGCCATAAAAGGTAAAAGCGGCGAAGTTAGTCCAACAGTGATGATCACAATCTTATAATTACTGCACTCTGTCTTCTGCTTATGCTACCTATACTGCATGTTTTTATAAACCGAATGTAGGCCTATGTGTTGCTCACACTTGTCAATGCCCAATGCTGCTTAGAGACGTGGTAATATATTCAGTGCTGAAAGATGAGGAGACATTGTCTGTAGCATAATTACAATTCTGTTGACTTGAATTGGCTTTTTGTTTGGACTTTGACACTAATTGCTTCCAACAACATGAACTAGGTAACATCATGTTGTGTCTGCAGGTCTAAAGGAAGTCACATGGTCACATTTTGAGATGAGAAGCCATTGGCTTCTATCAATAGTATTCACATTTACAACTGGTTTATAACACAGTGATAAATGTCACCATGTTTTGTGTACTTGTGTGTGTGTGCAGAGGAGTGAAAAACACCTCAAAGCATCGCATGACTGTGAGGTTAGGATAGGTTAATAAAATCATTAACAGGTCTCTTCTGATATCTAGGCCAAATGCCCAAGTGTCCACCGACTCCTCCCCAAATTATAATCATTAACACCGTCACAAACTCGTTAGGGCTGTCTGTATCCATATCTACTGAATAACATGGAGTGTATCAAAGATGGAAAAAAACACAGTTATTTTCAAGGATTTAAGGGCTGTAGTGAAAACCAATATACTCTCTTGTCCTCGAGGGCTGCAGTAGTGAATCTCCCAGATTAAAATAGGTTACCATTGTTTTGTGTAATGTAATGTTATATTGCTCAGTATCAGAATTGACAGCTATTAATGAGCCGTTATCTAATTCACATTTATGGCTCCAGAATGGCACAGCCATCTAAGGCACTGCATGTTAGTGCTAGTAGGCGTCGCTAGCAGACCCTGGTTCGATACAGGGCTGTATCACAACCGGCCGTGATCGGGAGTCCCATAGGGTGGCGCACAATTGGCTCAGCATCGTCTGGGTTAGGGGAGGGTTTGGCCACGGTAGGCTATCATTGTAAATAATAATTTGTTCTTAACTGACTTGCCTAGTTAAATAAATTCACCTAATTTGACCTTTGACTCTCAGGTTACAGCTTCAGTTTAGCAAAACATCCTACTGTACTCTCGACCCCCGTCTTCAGTTTAGATGGCATGACCCTCTCATTTTTTAGGGCCCCCCTTTATTTATTTTTATTTTTTGTTGTTGTTGTTATATATGTTTTAGGGGGGGGCTTGTGTTCAGTCCTCTTGTATCCACTCTCTCCCTGTCCCTGGTTTGTCCCCCCCCCCAGTCCCCTCCATCTGTCCCCCTCAGTGTCCCTCTGTCTCAGTGTCCCTCTGTCTTCAGGGGGACTGGTATTTCGGCCACTCATTCCTGCCGACCACTAAAGAGAACTGTGCCCAGCTGTAGCCAGTGTTAATATATCAAGTATGTTTCCCAGATCAATAGTAATTTTCCAGTTTGAGCGATGAGAAGAAAACAGAATCCCACCCCATGGCTCAGCGGGGCCTATTATCTTAGTCTATCCTCTGTGATTTACATGGGTCCTGTCCCTTTAATTGAAACAGGACAGGGAGGGCCCTAAACACAGCATAGCTGTGCACATCCTAGACTAGCACAGTTCAGCACAGCATAGCATAGCTCTGCCCATCCTAGACTAGCACAATCCAGCACAGCATAGCATAGTTCTGCCCATCCTAGACTAGCACAGTCCAGCACAACAAAGCATAGCTCTGCCAATCCTAGACTAGCACAGTCCAGCACAGTATAGCGTAGCTCTGCCCAGCCCATCCTAGACTAGCACAGTCCAGCACAGCATAGCATAGCTCTGCCCATCCTAGACTAGCACAGTCCAGCACAACAAAGCATAGCTCTGCCAATCCTAGACTAGCACAGTCCAGCATAGACTAGCACAGTCCAGCACAGTATAGCGTAGCTCTGCCCAGCCCATCCTAGACTAGCACAGTCCAGCATAGCATAGATCTACCCAGCTCATCCTAGACTAGCACAGCACAGCACAGCATAGCATAGCTCTGCCCATCCTAGACTAGCACAGTCCATTATAGCTCTGCCCAGCCCATCCTAGACTAGCACAGTCCATTATAGCTCTGCCCAGCCCATCCTAGACTAGCACAGTCCATTATAGCTCTGCCCAGCCCATCCTAGACTAGCACAGTCCATTATAGCTCTGCCCAGCCCATCCTAGACTAGCACAGTCCATTATAGCTCTGCCCAGCCCATCCTAGACTAGCACAGTCCATTATAGCTCTGCCCAGCCCATCCTAGACTAGCACAGTCTACCACAGCTCTGTATCTATATTGACACACTATCTTTTTATAATACTGGAAAAGTGCCAATTTCAGTTCGTAATATAAACCCCCTCCTAGCCACAAATCCTCACCTGCCACTCAGTTCTCAGTGTTTTTCAGGATTCACTCCTTCACAGCTCTGTTCTCTTCCCTGAAGCACATGCCGATTTGGAACCAGGCTATAGGTCTGTGAGAGGTTTGGCTGAGATAGCGACTTCACGCTATCCCTGTGGTAACCTCCTGTTTAAGCCTCATAACAGTAATAATAAAGTAGATTTTTTTGTTGTTGGTATATTTCATACTATTTATCAAATATCGATAACTATCTGGTGATACAGATGTATTTTGTAAAAGGCCAATATCGTCCGATAATATTGGTGAACCGATATATTGGTTAGAACCCCCTTACGGACAGTTTCCCGGACCCAGGTTAGTCTTGAAAAAATACATTATATTTCAGTGGACAGTCTAAACTGAGCATGCCCCCCCCCCCCCCCCCACAGAATCATGCTTAATCTAGCCTAATTCAAGTCTGGGAAACTAGCCATAAAATCCTGGATATTATTCCATTTTAGTTTCTTTCCTTTTTGACCATGTGTTCTAACTCTCTGTTTCATACCAACATATTGATCTGATTATGTTGGGTGAAAACGAAAGGGCCTTTGTTGGTGGACTGTTCTGACCATACTGAGTCATCAGTCCTACTTGTTGCAGAATGTCACCAGACTGGCATTTTTGATCTAGAAATGTGATAATGGGTCCCAAATAGCACTCTATTGCCTATTTAGTGCACTACTTTTGACAAGGGCCCATTTAGTGCACTATATGAGGAATAATAGGTTTCCATTTGGGATGCAGACGATGCTGACACACCAGTGCTTGGGCACAAAACCAGAATCTGACAATAGGTCTTATTGATAACTGAAAATCTAATCTCAAATGTGATGTAATTACTCAGACCTCTGCATGTTAACACACTGTTAAAGAGGATACACAAGAGGTGACAATGCTCAACTAAACAAGACATACATTTCAGCAGGCGGTGTGTGTGTGTGTGTTTTAGTTCTTTGACACACGATACCCCTATCTAGATAAACATTGTCTTTAAAGTTCGATACGGTTTAATGATACTACAGTCGTACATGATTGAAAAAAACAAGCAAAGTTAGCCATTCAGTAACTTACGAGCATAAATCTAAAAGAAAATAGGGAATTGGCTTCTAGCCTAGCCAGCGTTATCCTTTTAATCATAGCTAGAGCTTTATTCAAGGAATCAATGTCAAATTCAGATCCGTCTAGGTCACAGGAGGCTGGTGGCACCTTAATTGGGGAGGATAGGCTCATAGTAATGGCTGGAATGATATAAGTGGAACATTATATCGAACTCATCAAATACATGGTTTCCATGTGTTTGGTACCATTTCATTTACTCCATTCCAGCCATTATTAGGAACTGTCCTCCCCTCACCAGCCTCCTGTGGTCTAGGTATGTGTGTAATAGCCATCTAGACCACCACTGACAACCTATTTACCGCATATATTTAATTTGGTTTACACCCGCACACACAGGTCATGTCCTGCTCATAGTTGTTCACAAATCAGTAGGACGGTTATAGTGAAATGATTAGGCTATATTGCGCAAATCAAAAGGTTATTTCAGACTTCCCTCAATACATGATTCACACGTCCTGATCTTTGACAAAAGGACATGGTTTTGGCCACGCTTTGCCTGGTACATCATTTACAACACTAGTTAGATGTGACCTACATCTGGCCAAATCTATTGCATAATCTGTTTGCTTACCGACTGGCACCCTATTCCCTACATAGTGCACTACTGGCACCCTATTCCCTACATAGTGCACTATTGGCACCCTATTCCCTACATAGTGCACTACTGGTACCCTATTCCCTACATAGTGCACTACTGGCACCCTATTCCCTACATAGTGCACTACTGGCACCCTATTCCCTACATAGTGCACTACTGGCACCCTATTCCCTACATAGTGCACTACTGGCACCCTATTCCCTACATAGTGCACTACTGGCACCCTATTCCCTACATAGTGCACTACTGGCACCCTATTCCCTACATAGTGCACTACTGGCACCCTATAGTGCACTACTGGCACCCTATTCCCTACATAGTGCATTACTGGTACCCTATTCCCTACATAGTGCACTACTGGCACCCTATTCCCTACATAGTGCACTACTGGCACCCTATTCCCTACATAGTGCACTACTGGCACCCTATTCCCTACATAGTGCACTACTGGCACCCTATTCCCTACATAGTTCTGCCTTCAGAAATAAAAGTTTCTTCCAAGTGGGTATGACACCTACTCCCGTTGCCTGCTTGCTTAAATTCCACCTGGCGACCTGTTCACTGTCTGCCCTGGTTGTCTCC
Source organism: Oncorhynchus masou masou (assembly GCF_036934945.1). Lineage (NCBI taxonomy): Eukaryota > Metazoa > Chordata > Actinopteri > Salmoniformes > Salmonidae > Oncorhynchus > Oncorhynchus masou. Next base: position 14,560,046 of record NC_088224.1, read on the forward strand.
CTGTCTGGTACAGGTACCCCCACCACACGCCCCCCCCCTCTCTCCCCAGCTTTCGCTCGCCTCCGGCACACAGGCACTGTTGGGGCGAGTGACTCTGAACTTACAATGGCTAGCCCCAAGCCGTTATATATATTTGAAATATATATATATATATACATTTTTTATTGTGCATTTTGCTATTTGCCTCATGCCTTCTGCGTGCTTTGTTGACTATGAACTTTCTTGTTTACCCAACCGTGGGACAGACTGTTTGTTCCCACACTCGGGACTCTGACTCTCTATTGGTTACACAGACTTTTGGCCTCCCATCCTATTCTAAGCACCTCTTGCTGGCTTTTATTACCTGATGAAATTGTTGTATGATATGATATTGTTGCCATCTAATGCACATTCAAATGTCATAAATCAACACTGCAGAGCTCTCCCTGTCCTCTGCCGTGCCATGATTGTATTACTGTTGATAATATCTGGAAATTTGCATGTTCACCCTGGCCCATCTACTGTTGCTAGCCCCAATTCTCACATGTGCTCTGATATCTGATTCACTGATTTCTGAAGCCTGGGTTTTCTGCACGTTAACACTAGAAGCTTATTACCTAAAATGGATCAACTGAAAGTGTGGGTTCACAGTTCCAATCCAGATGTGTAGGTCATTACTAAGACGTGGTTAAGGAAGAGTGTTTTGAATACTGATGTGAACCTTTCTGGTTATAACCTTTTTCGGCAAGACAGATCTTCCAAAGGTGGGGGAGTGACAATCTTTACCAAGGATCACCTTCAGTGCTCGGTTGTCACCAACAAGTCTGTCCCCAAACAATTTGATTTGCTGGTTTTAAACATTAAACTTTCAATTAGCTCTTCGTTGACTGTTGCTGGGTGTTATCGTCCTCCATCAGCACCGGCCTGTACCCTACCTGCCCTAAGCTCTCTCCTGGCCCCTTTACACTAAGTTTGAATTTGTCCTTGGTGACCTAAACTGGGACATGCTTAAACCACCTGACCAAATCCTAAAACAATGGGACTCCCTAAATCTTTCTCAGATTATTACCAATCCCACAAGATATGACTGCAAACACCCAGAAAATGCTACTCGCCTCAATGTTATCCTCACAAATAATCCTGATAGGTATCAGTCTGGTGTTCTCTGTAATGACCTTAGTGATCACTGTTTTACAGCCTGTGTTCATAATGGCTGCTCAGTGAAACGACCTGTCCTGATTTTTCATAGACGCTTGCTAAAAAACTTTAATGATCAAGCCTTCCTTCATGACCTGGTATAGAATCAGCTTGATCCCCTCTGTCGAAGACACTTGGACCTTCTCTTTTAATATCTTCAGTGATATTGTTAAGAAACACACCCCCATAAAAAAATGATAACTAAAAATAGGTTCAGCTCCTTGTTCGACCGTAACCTTGCAGAGTTACTCCACCTCAAGAATTGCGTTTGGTGAAAGGCTCGGCACACACATATTCAGGCTGACTGGCTCTCGTTCAGGCAAATGAGAAATAAGTGCACTCAGGCTATCCAGAAGGCCAAAGTTAGTTACTTTAAGGAGCAGCTCTCTCTGTGGGTCTAACCCCAAGAAGTTCTGGAAAATGGTTAAAGACCTGGAGAATAAACCCTCCTCCTCACAGCTGCCCATGTCCATTAACGTTGATAATGTGGTTGTTACTGACTAGAAGCACATGGCTAAGCTCTTTTATCACCACTTCATTAAGTCAGAATTCCTATTTGACTCTGCCATGCCTCCTTGCCAGTCCAACATTTCCTCATTTCCCACCCCTTCTAATGCTACTAACCCCACAGCTCCTCCCTCTTTTCCTCTGCCCCTCTACAAAGTTTCTCCTTGCAGGCGGTCACTGGTTCTGAGGTGCTAAAGGAGATTCTTAAATTTGAACTCCATTAAACAACAGGGTCAGATGGTTTAAACCGTTTCTTCTTTAAGGTTGCTGCCTCTATAATCGCCAAGCCTGTCTCTACTTTCTGGGGAGGTTCCCGTTGCTTGGAAGGCAGCCATGATGTATCCTTTACTTAAAGGGGAGATCAAGCTGATCATAACTGTTATAGGACCATTTCTATTTTGCCCTGTTTATCAAACGTGTTGGAAAAACTTGTCAATAATCAACTGACTGGCTTTCTTGATGTCTATAGTATTCTCTTTGGTTTGAAATCTGATTTCCACTTAGGTTATGGATGTGTCACTGCAAACTTAAAGGTTCTCAATGATGTCACCATTGATTCTAAGCAATGTTGTGCTGCTATTTTTATTGACTTGACCAAAGCTTTTGATACAGTAGACCATTCCATTCTTGTGGACCGGCCAAGGAGTATTGGGGTCTCTGAGGGGTCTTCGGCCTGGTTTGCTAACTACCTATCTCAAAGAGTGCAGTGTATAAAGTCAGAACATTTGCTGTCTGAGCCGCTGCCTGTAAACACATTACAACAAAGCCTTCTTAGTGTCCAACAAGCTTTCTCTGCCCTTAAACTTGTTCTGAATACCTCCAAAACAAAGGTCATGTGGTTTGGTAAGAAGAATGCCCCTCTCCCCACAGGTGTAATTACTACCTCTGAGGGTTTAGAGCTTGAGGTAGTCTTCTCATTCAAGTACTTGGAGTATGGCTAGACGGTACACTGTCCTTCTCTCAGCACATATCAAAGCTACAGGCTAAAGTTAAATCTAGACTTGGTTTCCTCCATCGTAATCGCTCCTCTTTCACCCCAGATTCCAAACTAACCCTGATACAGATGAACATACTACCTGTCACACCCTGACCATAGTTTGCTTTATATGTTTATATGTTTTGTTTGGTCAGGGTGTGATCTGAGTGGGCATTCTATGTTGTGTGTCTAGTTTGTCTGTTTCTGTGTTTGGCCTGATATGGTTCTCAATCAGAGGCAGTTGTTAGTCATTTTCTCTGATTGGGAACCATATTTAGGTAGCCTGTTTGGTGTTGGGTTTTGTCCTTGTTGTCCTTAGGTCTGTCGTGTGCTAGTTTGCACCAGTATTAGGCTGTTTCGGTTTTCGTGTATTGTTTAATGTTTTTTCGTATTGATTCGTGGTTTCTTCAGTTTCATTAAACATGGATCGTAATAGCCACGCCGCATTTTGGTCTGACTCTCTTTCACATATAGAAAACCGTGACACTACCCATGCTAGATTACGGAAACGTAATTTATAGGTCGGCAGGTAAGGGTGCTATTGAGCAGCTAGATGGTCTTTACCATTCGGCCATCAGAATTGCCACCAATGCTCCTTATTGGACACATCACTGCACTCTATACTCCTCTGTAAACTGGTCATCTCTGTATACCCGTCGCAAGACCCACTGGTTGATGCTTATTTATAAAACCCTCTTAGGCCTCACTCCCCCCTATCTGAGATACCTACTGCAGCCCTCATCCTCCACATACAACACCTGTTCTGCCAGTCACATTCTGTTAAATGTCCCCAAAGCACACACATCCCTGGGTCGCTCGTTTTTTCAGTTAGCTGCAGCTGGCGACTGGAACGAGCTCCAACAAACACTTAAACTGGACAGTTTTATCTCAATCTCTTCATTCAAAGATTCAATCATGGACACTCATCTGCTTTGCGTGATGTATTGTTGTCTCTACGTTCTTGCCCTTTGTGCTGTTGTCTGTGCCTAATAATGTTTGTACCCTGTTTTGTGCTGATACCATGTTGTGTTGCTACCATGTTGCTGTCATGTTGTGTTGCTACCATGCTGTGTTGCTACCATGCTATGTTGTTGTCTTAGGTCTCTCTTTATGTAGTGTTGTGTTGTCTCCCTTGTCGTGATGTGTGTTTTTTGTCCTATATTTTTATTTCATTTATTTTTATTTTTAATCCCAGCCCCCGTCCCCGCAGGAGGCCTTTTGGTAAGCCGTCATTGTAAATAAGAATTTGTTCTTAGCTTGCCAAGTTAAATAAAGGTTAAATAAATATATATTTTTAAATAGTTCACTACTGGCACCCTATTCCCTACATAGTTCACTACTGGCACCCGATTCCCTACATAGTGCACTACTGGCACCCTATTCCCTAAGGACCCTGGTGAAGAGTAGTGCACTACATAGGGAATATGGTTCCATTTGGAATGCATACATATCACATTTTTAATCTCAACAACTGCTGATCCGTCTGTAGAGATTACAGTTGAACATCATACTGCACGGTGAATTGTCTATGAGGCACTATTCATAATTTATAAGGTCATAGGGTGAAGGGGAAATGTGTTTTCTATGGCACAATAATAGAGACTGCTGTGTCATCATCCCTAAAATCACCTTCTCTGGTTGTTTATGTTGGATGTCTCTGTGTTCTTGTGGAAATGCTAAGTATCATCAATGGAAAGAGTTTCACTAAATTAGTTATCTTATCACCATTGGCCGGGCCAGCTTTTACGATGCAATCTATTGTAACTGTCATGTCACAAGTGTCTGAGTCACAAGCCCTCGTCATTGTAACACCCCAGTTGCATCCCTCTACTTCTTAATGCTGATGGCTGGTTTGATCCAGGCTAAACTGACATCCCGATGACATTGTGACAGGCTTATGCACACACTACTGTAAGTTGCTTTAAGAATAAAAAACGTCTGCTAAAAGTCTATGAATTAATATCCTTCCTCTGAAGAGAACACTCTTGGAAAAAAGGGTTCCAAAAGGGTTATTCGGCTGTCCCCATAGGGGAACTGTGTGGAAAGGGTTTTACATGGAATTCAACATGGTTCTACCTGGAACCAAAAGGGTTCTTGGGCTGTCCCCATAGGGGAACTGTGTGGAAAGGGTTTTACATGGAATTCAACATGGTTCTACCTGGAACCAAAAGGGTTCTTGGGCTGTCCCCATAGGGGAACTGTGTGGAAAGGGTTTTACATGGAATTCAACATGGTTCTACCTGGAACCAAAAGGGTTCTTGGGCTGTCCCCATAGGGGAACTGTGTGGAAAGGGTTTTACATGGAATTCAACATGGTTCTACCTGGAACCAAAAGGGTTTTACCTGGAACAAAAAGGGCTATTTAAAGGGTTCTCCTATGGGGACAGCCAAACAACGCTTTTAGGTTCTAGATAGCACCTTTTTTTCTAAGAGTGTACTACAGACTAAAGACCTACATGTTCTCTCTACTCTAACCTGTTTCCCTATCTCCCAGGAACCTGGGATGAGGGGAGAAAGTTTAACCTGTTTCTCTATCTCCCAGGAGCCTGGGGTGAGGGGAGAAAGGTTAACCTGTTTCCTTATCTCCCAGGAGCCTGGGGTGAGGGGAGAAAGGTTAACTTACATATCCAACAGATATTTCATCTCATTACAGAGAGAGGTGAGGTGAGGTGGGACAAAGAGGACATGTAGTGCATTTGCAGTGAAGATCAAGGCAGTAGAGGAATGAATGAACCCAGTGTGTTCACAGTTCAAACAGACTGATCCTCTATGAAGCTAGGGTGTTTGCCTTTCACTCCAGCGATCAGGTTCACTTCCCGCCATACGCTACAATATGATGATGATGAATAAAATAATTAATAAATACATCAAATAAATAATAATAAAAAATAAAGTTATATACACCACCCCACATAACCTAAGTCCTACTATCCCAGACTCTGGTTAACATATCAAACTGACATGTAACTGTTGGTACATGTCACACACCAGATAGTGTATGTGGGTTTCAAGGGCATGTCCATGGCCCTCTTTCAGCTGCATATGCATACATGCAACACACACACACACACACACACACACACACACACACACACACACACACACACACAGGTCTTCTGAATGTTCTCACAAACACTGTAATCAGCCAGGTAAAAGTCCACCATTCTTATCAAGTGTTGAGACACTTTGACCCAAATACAGAGTCCTAAAAACTTCTATTAGCTACTCACAATATCAAAAATGAAATCTATTGAGAATCATTATTCAACACTGAAGTTATATTTGTAGTACACTTGAATGTGGCTGGGGAAACTACAATGTTGTAAGGAATCTCGTCATGGGCTCTTATTCAGTTTATTGGTCTAGTATTTAGTGACTTAGTGATTAGCATAATGGTTATATTTTCTATCCAACGCATCCATTGTATTCCACGTGTTCCTATTGAGGGCCTCACAGTTACAAAACCACAGTGAAGGCATTGTATTGCCCCAGAGACTTTACACAAACACACAGTCATTCCAATTCAACAGTTTATGGACGAAACCACATTTGTGTTATTTGTCAAATAAGTGTGGATGATCGTATACACAGGATCTATCAGGACAAAGAAGCTACAAATGTTATTGACCACATACAGTATGAATCAGTCAAGTAGAGTACAAAAGTACAAGTGCACCTCTCCCTAGATCATGCCTACGTCCCAATCAGCACCCTATTCCCTATGTAGTGGACTACTTTTGACCAGAGGTCAAACTGGAGTTAGTATTGGTTCTAGTATTGATTGACCAACACAGAGATAGTGTTTTCCATCTGCAGAGGATCCCCAATATCCCATCCGGAAATGCTGAGGGAAGGGGCATGGCTTCCCTCCATACAGACTTATCTCTGGTCCAGGGCGTGAGTGTGTGATCCTTAGTGAAGGAATGTGCATCATTGACCTGGACCAGAGCTACTCTCTGGAGAATACAAACCCAAGGTTGCAGGCATTCTCCTGCTCCTCCTCCTCTTCCAAAGCTTAAAAGTTGCACTTTGCAGGTTGACAAAGTCATAGAGGGAGTGAGAAATACATCCCAGACTCCCTTTCCCTTAAAACTCAAAGCAGATTAATTTGTTTGGCATATAAATACGACAGGGTTGCCAAGATTCCAGAACACACCCAGCCACAGTTTAGTGAAAGTGTACCCAAGTAATATCCCAGTAATTATCACCTAACCACAAAAAATGGACTGTTGACAAAGTAACAAACTTCCCCGAAAAAAACTCACATCAAAGTGATCCCTCTCTGATTCGAAACGCGTTGCAAAATGAGTAAATGCAATAACTGCATTACATAAATGCACAAATGTCCGGAGATATACATATGTAGTTAAGAGGTGAGAAGTGATTGTACTAATACTTCACTACAAGTGTGCTATTGACACACTTTAATCAGCAGTCTCTGTGTCATCCCATTTGTCGTACAACCGCTGTAAACTGTGTAGCTGTTTTACCAAATGCAGCGATATTGCCCAATAGCAAGTGGAGAAGGGGAAAGAGGCTGGTCTGAGGGCTTTATAAACGTCCGATACATCCGCGCTTCAGTTGCACGTAGTAAATAACCAAATCTTTGTTATAGTGAAGAAATAGTACTGAGGCGATTTGCAAACCATTTAAATAGTGTTTAGGACTTGTTGTGGCTGATCACCAGTGGACAATCAAGCTTTACAGGTAAGTTATTTTGCATACGATAGAACGATGAATATTGTTATCATAATTATTATGACGTTGTAATTTCTATACAACTTTACACTTTGTAAGTCTGCATTTGATTTTTGTTACGGGTTTGTATAAAATCGTACTTTCATTGACGACAGTGATATCGATATTTTTCACATTTTGTATTCCTTTTATAGTATCTATTTTTGATGTTATAACTTCCACTCAGTCAGATATTTGAAAGTCGAGATGTATTTTTGTTTTTTTAATTGGTAGATCTCAGGATATTACAACGCATTCCACATTAAATGCAGGTCCTAAATATACAGGTCCTTTTTAAACTGTCCAGATGCTCGTGCCAGTGTAGCTGCTATTGCGTGTAAACATATTACATGCTGCTATGCACGTGCCACGAGCACCGCTAAGCCACACAGGAAGATTGTTTGTTTACGTTTTCAACAATGGAGTGGCTGCGTGACCGGAATCTGTGGACGCCTCTACCTCAACGAAACAACCGCATACCTTCTACTTTTGTTTGTGTAATAGTGGGTGCACAAGCTTGCGTTTGTGTTTTTATTAGTATGTGTAGTCAAAATACCCAGGGGTGGTTGCCTACAGGCAAGCAATTGTGGACGTGACAGCATGGGCAGAAGATGAAGTGTGGCAATAAGATGGCATGACAATTATTTTCAGAAGAAAAGTGACAAAATATGATACAAAAGGGAAATATTTGTCTCTTTCATTAGGAAGTAATGTCAGTGTTCTCACTATTTCAAGATACAGTTCTGTTTAAGATATATAACAAGGACAGGGTCTTTCAGGTTTGAGAGGATTTTATTTCACCTTTATTTAACCAGGTGAAAGGATATTTTTTCAATTATGATACATTATTTTTGTTTTCACAAGTATGCTTGGCAGCTATCACTAATGAATGTAGCTAAGTCCAAAGTAAGATGGCCTACGCAGTGACGGTCTAGTAGTGAAATACCCATCCTTCAGTTTCTGCAGCATCCCCTCTCATTTGAATTGGTTCAACCTTTTACCTTATTAGCGTATGTTTTTGTGGTATCCACAGACCAACTATATCATGTTTTAATGTCACATGCTCAAGTACAGTGAAATGCCTTTGCAGTAATCAATAACAATATAATACTAAAAATAACACGGTAGAAACAAAACACAGAAGATATAAAAATAAGAAGAATACAATAAAGTAAATAAGCATACTGTATACAGGGTCAGTTCAACACCATATTTGCCATGTGCAGGGATACTGGATCGATAGAGGTAGATATGTATTGAGGTAAGATGACTAGGCAACAGGATATATGATTAACAAAGTAGCAACAGCATATACAGTGGGGCAAAAAATTATTTAGTCAGCCACCAATTGTGCAAGTTCTCCCACTTAATAAGAAGAGAGAGGCCTGTAATTTTCATCATAGGTCCACTTCAACTATGACAGACAAAATGAGAGAAAAAAATCCAGAAAATCACATTGTAGGATTTTTAATGAATTTATTTGCAAATTATGGTGGAAAATAAGTATTCGGTCAATAACAAAGTTTATTTCAATACTTTGTTATATACCCTTTGTTGGCAATGACAGAGGTCACACGTTTTCTGTAAGTCTTCACAAGGTTTTCATACACTGTTGCTGGTATTTTGGCCCATTCCCCCATGCAGATCTCCTCTAGAGCAGTGATGTTTTGGGGCTGTTGCTGGGCAACACAGACTTTCAACTCCCTCCAAAGATTTTCTATGGGGTTGAGATCTGGAGACTGGCTAGGCCACTCCAGGACCTTGAAATGCTTCTTACGAAGCCACTCCTTCGTTGCCTGGGCGGTATGTTTGGGATCATTGTCATGCTGAAAGACCCAGCAACGTTTCATCTTCAATGCCCTTGCTAATGGAAGGAGGTTTTTACTCAAAATCTCACGATACATGGCCCCATTCATTCTTTCCATTACACAGATCAGTCGTCCTGGTCCCTTTGCAGAAAAACAGCCCCAAAGCATGATGTTTCCACCCGCATGCTTCACAGTAGGTATGGTGTTCTTTGGATGCAACTCAGCATTCTTTGTCCTCCAAACATGACGAGTTGAGTTTTTAACAAAAGGTTCTATTTTGGTTTCATCTGACCATATGACATTCTCCCAATCTTCTTCTGGATCCTCCAAATGCTCTCTAGCAAACTTCAGACGGGCCTGGACATGTACTGGCTTAAGCAGGGGGACACGTCTGGCACTGCAGGATTTGAGTCCCTGGTGGCGTAGTGTGTTACTGATGGTAGGCTTTGTTACTTTGGTCCCAGCTCTCTGCAGGTCATTCACTTGGTCCCCCCGTGGGGTTCTGGGATTTTTTTCTCACCATTCTTGTGATCATTTTGACCCCACGGGGTGAGATCTTGCGTGGAGCCCCAGATCGAGGGAGATTATCAGTGGTCTTGTATGTCTTCCATTCCCTAATAATTGCTCCCACAGTTGGTTTCTACAAATCAAGCTGCTTACTTATTGCAGATTCAGTCTTCCCAGGCTGGTGCAGGTCTACAGTGTTGTTTCTGGTGTCCTTTGACAGCTCTTTGGTCTTTGCCATAATGGAGTTTGGAGTGTGACTGTTTGAGGTTGTGGGCAGGTGTCTTTTATACTGATAACAAGTTCAAACAGGTGCCATTAATACAGGTAACGAGTGGAGGACAGAGGAGCCTCTTAAAGAAGAAGTTACAGGTCTGTGAGAGCCAGAAATCTTGCTTGTTTGTAGGTGACCAAATACTTACACCATAATTTGCAAATAAATTCATTAAAAATCCTACAATGTGATTTTCTGGATTTTCTTTCTCATTTTTGTCTGTCATAGTTGAAGTGTACCTATGATGAAAATGACAGGCCTCATCTTTTTAAGTGGGAGAACTTGCACAATTGGTGGCTGACTAAATACTTTTTTGCCCCACTGTATGATGATTGTATGTGAGTGGGTGTAAATGTATGTGCATATTTGTGTGTGTGTGTGAGCAATGATGGAGTGAGTGTTCATATGTGTGTTGGAGTGTCGGTGTGGGTAAGTGTGTAGGGTCATGTGAGTGTGCATAAAGACAAAAATACAGTGCCTTGCGAAAGTATTCGGCCCCCTTGAACTTTGCGACCCTTTGCCACATTTCAGGCTTCAAACATAAAGATATAAAACTGTATTTTTTGTGAAGAATCAACAACAAGTGGGACACAATCATGAAGTGGAACGACATTTATTGGATATTTCAAACTTTTTTAACAATTCAAAAACTGAAAAATTGGGCTTGCAAAATTATTCAGCCCCCTTAAGTTAATACTTTGTAGCGCCACCTTTTGCTGCGATTACAGTTGTAAGTCGCTTGGGGTATGTCTCTATCAGTTTTGCACATCGAGAGAATGAAATTGTTTCCCATTCCTCCTTGCAAAACAGCTCGAGCTCAGTGAGGTCGGATGGAGAGCATTTGTGAACAGCAGTTTTCAGTTCTTTCCACAGATTCTCGATTGGAATCAGGTCTGGACTTTGACTTGGCCATTCTAACACCTGGATATGTTTATTTTTGAACCATTCCATTGTAGATTTTGCTTTATGTTTTGGATCATTGTCTTGTTGGAAGACAAATCTCCGTCCCAGTCTCAGGTCTTTTGCAGACTCCATCAGGTTTTCTTCCAGAATGGTCCTGTATTTGGCTCCATCCATCTTCCCATCAATTTTAACCATCTTCCCTGTTCCTGCTGAAGAAAAGCAGGCCCAAACCATGATGCTGCCACCACCATGTTTGACAGTGGGGATGGTGTGTTCAGGGTTATGAGCTGTGTTGCTTTTACATCAAACATAACGTTTTGCATTGTTGCCAAAAAGTTCAATTTTGGTTTCATCTGACCAGAGCACCTTCTTCCACATGTTTGGTGTGTCTCCCAGGTGGCTTGTGGCAAACTTTAAACAACACTTTTTATGGATATCTTTAAGAAATGGCTTTCTTCTTGCCACTCTTCCATAAAGGCCAGATTTGTGCAATATACGACTGATTGTTGTCCTATGGACAGAGTCTCCCACCTCAGCTGTAGATCTCTGCAGTTCATCCAGAGTGATCATGGGCCTCTTGGCTGCATCTCTGATCAGTCTTCTCCTTGTATGAGCTGAAAGTTTAGAGGGACGGCCAGGTCTTGGTAGATTTGCAGTGGTCTGATACTCCTTCCATTTAAATATTATCGCTTGTACAGTGCTACTTGGGATGTTTAAAGCTTGGGAAATCTTTATGTATCCAAATCCGGCTTTAAACTTCTTCACAACAGTATCTCGGACCTGCCTGGTGTGTTCCTTGTTCTTCATGATGCTCTCTGCGCTTTTAACGGACCTCTGAGACTACACAGTGCAGGTGCATTTATACGGAGACTTGATTACACACAGGTGGATTGTATTTATCATCATTAGTCATTTAGGTCAACATTGGATCATTCAGAGATCCTCACTGAACTTCTGGAGAGAGTTTGCTGCACTGAAAGTAAAGGGGCTGAATAATTTTGCACGCCCAATTTTTCAGTTTTTGATTTGTTAAAACAGTTTGAAATATCCAATAAATGTCATTCCACTTCATGATTGTGTCCCACTTGTTGTTGATTCTTCACAAAAAAATACAGTTTTATATCTTTATGTTTGAAGCCTGAAATGTGGCAAAAAGTCGCAAAGTTCAAGGGGGTCGAATACTTTCGCAAGGCACTGTAACTCATCCCCCTAGTATGAGCCATGCAAATACATTTTGATATCTTTTACCATCTCAAAATGTATGTCTGTAAGAGTTTAATTTAGCAAGCAGCAGCCTGCCCTGCTGCTAATATTTCAGAATGAGGGGATTTGACAGATTAACTGGGCGACGAAAGATTAGGGAAGTAATCATTGTTTGTGTAGATGTAGCTGGATTGGTTTCTGGATTTAACCCATATAAAGGGGAAGACAGAGTGGCAGTGGCCTTAATTCTATCTATCTAAAAGGGAGACTTTGCTTCCCAATTCTAAATCAGTAGTCCACAAATGGATTTTGTCAACAAAGTAGCGGAGATTTGGTGTTTTGTAACATATAACTTACATTATCTTGTTTTAAGCAGTCGATCTCAACATTTAAGGCCTTCTCAGTCAGAAAGTGTTGAATATTTGTAACGCAGACACTTCATCCTTCTAATATTTCCTGTTTTGGTGATTGCATAAGGCAGTCTCACTTCTGCAGGCCAGATTATTTTAGTGAATTGTCTGTTCGTGTCTACGCACAAATTGTAGAAGAACAGAAGAATGGAAGGAAACCTCAGGAAGCTTAGGATCTGATACGCAGTTGACCACCACACAGCTGTATCTGTGGCAATACTGTCATTGTCATATTCCCACACAGTTGGAGAGTAACTAACAAAACACCTCCATCGCTTACCACCACTGACAAGTTATTTATATGAGTGATGAATCCATCTTTGTTAAAGTTAACATATTTTGCCTTCCCCTGAATTTAACCAGAAATGTCACTGAAATATTAGTGTCAGAATACGGTATATACATTATTTAGGCCGTTTAGCCTACCTTACAGTTTACGCCAGTCTGTAGCAGAACGTTTTGCCTATGTGAATCATGCTCATTAGGAGGGTATACATGTTTATTCTAGTTGTTGTAGATCTGCTTAGGAGGTTGTAAGATCTTAGTGCGCTCAGAGAGAGAGAGAGAGAGTAAGGAGTGTGTTTCTGCATACATTTCATCAGTGAAAACAATGAAGTGAGCAAATGTCGAATTGGCTTTTCACCAAATTACTGGACAACAGACTACGTATTTACACTGCACAATAGAGGTGGACCGATTCTGATTTTTCAACGCAGATACCGATAATTGGAGGACCAAAAAAAGCCGATACCGATTAATCGGCCTCTATTACTGATTAATTATTTATAATAATGACAATTACAACAATACTGAATTAACACTTATTTTAACTTATAACTTATAATACATCATAAAAATCCATTTAACCTTTAATAAATAATGAAACATGTTCAATTTGGTTTAAATAATGCAAAAACAAAGTGTTGGAGAAGATAAAGTGCAATATGTGCAATGTAAAAAAGCTAACGTTTAAGTTCCTTGCTCAGAAAATATGAAAGCTGGTGGTTCCTTTTAACATGAGTCTTCAATATTCCCAGGTAAGAAGTTTTAGATTGTAGTTATTATAAGACTATTTTTCTCTATACCATTTTATATTTCATATACCTTTTGACTATTGGATGTTCTTATAGGCACTTTAGTATTGCCAGTGTAACAGTATAGTTTCCGTTACTCTCCTCGCTCCTACCTGGGCTCGAACCAGGAACACATCGACAACAGCCACCCTCGAAGCAGCGTTACCCATGCAGAGCAAGGAGAACAACTACTCCAAGTCTCAAAGCGAGTGACGTTTGAAACGCTATTAGCGCGCACCCTGCTAACTAGCTAGCCATTTCACATCGGTTACACCAGCCTAATCTCGGGAGTTGATGGGCTTGAAGTCATAAACAGCGCAATAGCTGCTGGCCAACGCACAAAAGTGCTGTTTGAATGAATGCTTATGAGCCTGCTGGTGCCTACCACCGCTCAGTCAGACTGCTCTATCAAATCATAGACTTAATTATAACATAATAACACGCAGAAATACGAGCCTTTGGTCATTAAAATGGTCGAATCCGGAAACTATAATTTCGAAAACAAAACATTTTTTTCTTTCAGTGAAATACGGAACCGTTCTGTATTTTATCTAACGGGTGGCATCCATAAGTCTAAAAATTGCTGTTAAATTGTACAACCTTCAATGTTGTGTCATAATTATGTAAAATTCTGGGAAATTAATTACGGCCTTTCTTAGGAATAAATGGACTTCACACAGTTTGCAACGAGCCAGGCGGCCCAAACTGCTGCAAGAGAAGTGACACAATTTTCCTAATTATAAGAAATTCATGTTAGAGGCAATATTAACTAAATATGCAGGTTTAAAAATGTATACTTGTGTATTGATTTTAAAGAAAGGCATTGATGTTTATGTTTAGGTACATTGGTGCAACGACAGTGCTTTTTTCGCAAATGCGCTTGTTAAATCACCCGTTTGAGATTTGATGAGAAATGAACAGGCACCGCATCGATTATATGCAATGCAGGACATGCTGGATAAACTAGTAATATCATCAACCATGTGTAGTTAACTAGTGATTATGTTAAGATTGATTGTTTTTTACAAGAAAAGTTTACTGCTAGCTAGCAACTTACCTTGGTTTCTTGCTGCCCTCACATAACAGGCAGTCAGCCTGCCACGCAGGCTCCTCGTGGAGTGCAATGTAAGGAAGGTGGTTAGAGCGTTGGACTAGTAACCGGAAGATTGCAAAAACAAATCCCGAGCTGACAAAGTAAAAATCTGTCGTTCTGCCCCTGAACAAGGCAGTTAACCCACTGTTCCTAGGCCGTCATTGAAAATAAGAATGTGTTCTTAACTGACTTGCCTAGTTAAATAAAGGTGTGTAAAAAATAAAAATTGGCAAATTGGTGTCCAAAAATACAGATTACTGATTGCTATGAAAACTTGAAATTGGCCCTAATTAATCAGCTATTCCGATTAATCGATCAACCTCTATTGCACAACCTAATTGACAAAAAACCAAAGGCATAAGCTTTTGACTCATTTTGGCATGAGGGTCTGCCATTCAAATTGATGGAAAGCATTGTTGGTGGAAAAACATACAACATTATAAAATTAATGTACAGAAACAAGTGTGTGTGTGTGGTTAAAATTGGCAAAATCATTTCTTTCCACAGGGCCGTGGGGTGAGACAGGGATTCAGCTTGAGCTCTTCAACATACAGTTGAAGTCGGAAATTTACATACACTTAGGTTGGAGTCAATTAAACTTGTTTTTCAACCACTCTGCAGATTTATTGTTAACAAACAATAGATTTGTAAAGTCTGTTAGGACATGTACTTTGTGCATGACACAAGTCATTTTTCCAACAATTGTTTACAGACAGATTATTTCACTTATAATTGTATCACAATTTCAGTAGGTCAAAAGTTTACACACACTTGACTGTGCCTTTAAACAGCTTGGAAAATTCCAGAAAATGATGTCATGGGTTTAGAAGCTTCTGATAGGCTAATTGACATACTTTGAGTCAATTGGAGGTGTACCTGTGGATGTATTTCAAGGCCGACCTTCAAACTCAGTGCCTCTTTGCTTGACATCATGGAAACATCAAAAGAAATCATCCAAGACCTCAGAAAAAATTGTAGACATCCACAAGTTTGGTTCATCCTTGGGAGCAATTTCTAAACGTCTGAAGATACCACGTTCATCTGTACAAACAACAGTACGCAAGTATAAACACCATGGGACGACGCAGCCGTCAAACCACTCAGGAAGGAGACACGTTCTGTCTCCTAGAGATGAACGTACTTTGGTGTGAAAAGTGCAAATCAATCCCAGAACAGCAAAAGACCTTGCGAAGATGCTGGAGGAAACAGATACAAAAGTATCTATATCCACAGTAAAACGAGTCCTATATCGACATAACCTGAACGCCCGCTCAGCAAGGAAGAAGCCACTGCTCCAAAACCGCCATAAAAAAGCCAGACATGGGGACAAAGATCGTACTTTTTGGAGAAATGTCCTCTGGTCTGATGAAACAAAAATAGAACTGTTTGGCCCTTTAATCCATTGTTATGTTTGGAGGAAAAAGGGGGGGGCTTGCAAGCCGAAGAACACCATCCCAACTGTGAAGCACGGGGGTGGCAGCATCATGTTGTGAGGGTGCTTTGCTGCAGGAGGGACTGGTGCACTTCACAAAATAGATGGCCTCATGAGGTAGGAAAATGATGTGGATATATTGAAGCAACATCTCAAGACATCAGTCAGGACGTTAAAGCTTGGTCGCAAATGGGTCTTCCAAATGGACAATGACCCTAAGCATACTTCCATAATTGTGGCAAAATGGCTTAAGGACAACAAAGTCAAGGTATTGGAGTGGCCATCACAAAGCCCTGACCTCAATCCTATAGAAAATATATGGGCAGAACTGAAAAAGCATGTGCGAACAAGGAGGCCTACAAACCTGTCTCACTTACTCCAGCTCTGTCAAGAGGAATAACCCACAAATCCCCCAACTTATTGTTGGAGGCTTGTGGAAGGCTACCCGAAATGTTTGACCCAAGTTAAACAATTTAAAGACAATGCTTCCAAATACTAATTGAGTGTATGTAAACTTCTGACCCACTGGGAGTGTGATGATAGAAATAAAATCTGAAATAAATCACACTATTCTGACATTTCACATTCTTAAAATAAAGTGGTGATCCTAACTGACCTAAGACAGGGAATTTTTACTAGGATTAAATGTCAGGAATTGTGAAACTGAGTTTAAATGTATTTGGCTAAGGCGTATGTAAACCTCCGACTTCAAATGTATATTAACAAATTGGCGGCGGCATTAGAACAGTCTGCAGCACCCGGCCTCACCCTACTAGAATCTGAAGTCAAATGCCTACTGTTTTCTGATGATCTGGCGCTTCTGTCTCCAACCA
Source organism: Oncorhynchus masou masou (assembly GCF_036934945.1). Lineage (NCBI taxonomy): Eukaryota > Metazoa > Chordata > Actinopteri > Salmoniformes > Salmonidae > Oncorhynchus > Oncorhynchus masou. The sequence continues at coordinate 14,576,975 of NC_088224.1, forward strand.
AGGAGGGGCTACAGCAGCATCTAGATCTTCTGCACAGATTCTGTCAGACCTGGGTCCTGACAGTAAATCTCATCACAAAAATAATGGCGTTCCAATAAAGGTCCAGTTGCCAGGACCACAAATACAAATTCCATCTAGACATCGTTGCCCTAGAGCACACATAAAACTATACATACCTCGGCCTAAACATCAGCACAACAGGTAACTTCCTCAAAGTTGTAAACAATCTGAGGGCCTTCTACACCATCAAAATGAACATGACATACTGTCACGCTCTTCTTCCTGTAAATGACTGGACCAAAGCGCAGCGTGGTACATGTTCATTATATTTTATTAAATCAAAACACTTAAACAAAAATAACAGAGGAAAACGAACAGTTCTGTAAGGAAACTAAACTATACAGAAAACAATTACCCACAAAAACCCTGTGGGAAAAAGCTACCTAAGTATGGTTCACCATCAGAGACAGCAATAGACAGCTGTCCCTGATTGAGAACCATACCCGGCCAAAACAAAGAAATACAAAAACATAGAAAAATTAACATAGAATGCCCACCCAAATCACACCCTGACCAAACCAAAATAGAGACATAAAAACATCTAAGTTCAGGGCGTGACATATACCATTTATCAAATCCAATTTCTTTATATAGCCCTTCTTACATCAGCTATATATCAAAGTGCTGTACAGAAACCCAGCCTAAAACCCCAAACAGCAAACAATGCAGGTGTAGAAGCACCGTGGCTAGGAAAAACTCCCTAGAAAGGCCAAAACCTAGGATCTGGCTAAATGCTTGAATCAGTTATAGAACCCATTGACCCTTATGGTGGTGAGGTCTGGGGTCTGCTCACCAATCAATAACTCACAAAATGGGACACCAAATTGAGACTCTGCATGCAGAATTCTGAAAAATATCCTTCTTGTACAACGTGAAACACAAAATAATGCATGCAGAGCTGAATTGGGCAGATACCCGCAAATTATCAAAATCCAGAAAAGATTGGTTCAGTTCTACAACCATCTAAAAGGAAGCGATTCCCAGCCATTATCCACAGAGAGAAGAATCGGGATAAGAGTCCACTAAGCAAGCTGGTCCTGGAGCTCTGTTCACAAACAAACCACACAGAGCCCCAAGACAGCAACACCATTAGACCCAACCAAATCACGAGAAAACAAAAAGATAATTACTTGACACATTGCTCAGTTTGTTTTGGTTAATTCCTTCCAAACTATGCTATTTGGCCCTTCCAAACTAATGCTATTTGGCCCTAAACAGTCTATGTGCACACTGCCCACACAATGAGGTAGAAATTGAGCTGCACTTCCTAACCTCCTGCCAAATGTATGACCATATTAGAGACACATATTTCCCTCAGATTACACAGACCCACGAGGAATTCGAAAACAAATCATATGTTGATAAACTCTCGTATCTACTGGGTGAAATACCACGGTGTGCATCACAGTAGAAATATTTGTGACCTGTTTCCACAAGAAAAGGGCAACTAGTGAAGAACATTGTAAATACAACCCATATTTATGTTTATTTATTTTCCCTTTTGTACTTTAACTATTTGCACATCGTTACAACACACACACACACACACACACACACACACACACACACACACAGTGGGGAGAACAAGTATTTGATACACTGCCGATTTTGCAGGTTTTTCTACTTACAAAGCATGTAGAGGTCTGTAATTGTTATCATAGGTACACTTCAACTGTGAGAGACTGAATCTAAAAAATCCAGAAAATCACATTGTACGATTTTTAAGTAATTCATTCATTCAATTCATGTGGATATCAATGAGACATTACTGATGTCCTGAGGGGTGTTTGATACCGGCAGGTAAAATATTAGTTATGGGGCGTCAGAAGGTAATCTTATCTTGTAAATATAGGTTTGCCTAGTGGCCTCAAACTACTTGCACAGCACCTAGCCTATTTACAGGTTTGGAAACTGGTTTGGGTTTAATGTTACTTTCCTATGCTAAGTAGGATTAACCTTGTTGCTGTAAATAACTATTTTCTGTTATCTGAATTTCCAGATTATTTATGGTTCCGTAACTTCTCTCACATGCTCTCAGTTGAATTGAATGTTGGAATGTCAGTGGGAGCTGGCAGACAGTTTCTCCAACAAAGGATTTGCAGTAGAAGGCGTCCATGTTTTTCCTAAAAAACACCGAAATATTTCCCATTTTTTATTTTATTATTATTATTTTTATACTACTCTTCATCTCTACGCTATTGTGAGGCCTGGCTGAAGTGCATCCCAAATGACTACCTATGTAGTACACTACTTTTGACCAACACTACATAGGGAATAGGGTGTTATTTGGGACAGAACCCTAGAGTCAGGAGGCTGTTTTGTTGAAAAGCTGGCCAGATGCCCAAAAATGAATCACTTCCTGTAGCCCTTTCATGCAGTCAATGGCCAAAAGTGCCCCTTTTGGCCTCATGAGTGGAATGTTATTAATATTTTTCATAATTAATAAAGATTATTGCGTTTAAAAAATAGACACATACAGTATGTCACAGTTTTGTTATATTTCAGTCTTCTCTGATATATATAAAGTGTAATATAGGGACGCAGACTCAAAATGTAATACATTTCAACATTATTTCTGACAGGTGTCTCCTTTTTTGCCCATGACCATGTGTGTGTGAGGTGCACACTTTTGTTTCAAAGTAAATTTGTTTAAGACTAACAATAATGTTTAGCCCACTGATTTAGCATCACTGCAGTAAAAGGTTAAAGATTACCCGGAAGAGACGCATCTGAAACCTGTACAGACGCATCTGAAACCTGTAGAGACGCATCTCAAACCTGTAGGTCGATCAGATGCTAAATATATTGTTATAGCTGAGAGCAGGAGAGACAGAGGGGGAGAGAGACACAGCAAGAAAGAAAGAGTGAGGCAGGAAGAGGGAGAGATTTACTGAGAGGGTATGAGAGAGGATTAGTCACAGAGAATGTGTGTGTGATGGGAGCTATGGAAGCTGTGCCTTGTCAGTAGCTTCCTGTGAGCCGGCCAAGCCCAGTTAGCCCACCACACCACAGAGGAAGAGCCTGACTCCTGGCCTATACAAGCCTGTCCTGCCTCGGCCTGCCTGCCTGTCCTGCCTCGGCCTGTCGGACACAAAGCCCCCGCCTGTTTACCATCTGATTTGATTAGCATGCACAGCAGCGCTCCCACTCTCCTACCAAAATGGCATCACGATCCACAACAGCATGATCTGCAGACAGCAGCTTGATTTCGTTTCTCCCTCGCCTCTGTCGAAATAGCAAGCAGCCGGAGCAACTCTCATAAGAGTTCATTTGAGTTCATTTTGGTTTAGAATGCATTGGAAACTGTAGCTGTAGCTATAGGGCCTGGTGTACTGCTATACAGTGAAATGTAGGTATAGGGCCTGGTGTACTGCTGTACAGTGAAATGTAGCTATAGGGCCTGGTGTACTGCTATACAGTGAAATGTAGCTATAGGGCCTGGTGTACTGCTATACAGTGAAATGTAGCTATAGGGCCTGGTGTACTGCTATACAGTGAAATGTAGCTATAGGGCCTGGTGTGCTGCTATACAGTGAAATGTAGCTATAGGGCCTGGTGTACTGCTATACAGTGAAATGTAGCTATAGGGCCTGGTGTACTGCTATACAGTGAAATGTAGCTATAGGGCCTGGTGTACTGCTATACAGTGAAATGTAGCTATAGGGCCTGGTGTACTGCTATACAGTGAAATGTAGCTATAGGGTCTGGTGTACTGCTATACAGTGAAATGTAGCTATAGGGCCTGGTGTACTGCTATACAGTGAAATGTAGCTATAGGGCCTGGTGTACTGCTATACAGTGAAATGTAGCTATAGGGCCTGGTGTACTGCTATACAGTGAAATGTAGCTATAGGGCCTGGCTTGCTGCTATACAGTGAAATGTAGCTATAGGGCCTGGTGTACTGCTATACAGTGAAATGTAGCTATAGGGCCTGGTGTACTGCTATACAGTGAAATGTTGCTTTAGGGCCTGGTGTGCTGCTATACAGTGAAATGTAGCAATAGGAAATGTAGCGCAGTGAAAAGCGACTTTGGCTTTGTAATGCCTTTTTAGTAATAAAGTTGTTGTTAACTTGTATTGGTTGCTGGATGTCCCAGCGTCGTCCGGTTTTGGCCGGTGTTGGCTGTCATTGTAAATAAGAATTTATCCTAATTGTACAGTCTGATGTTGTCATGGAAATGAAAAGGCCTTTTCCCACTTTTGGTTGGTTGGGGTGTAGTATCAGATGTAGTATCTTAATTTGAACACACTTTTTTTAGCTGAGAATTTTCTCAGCAAACATGTGTATTCAAGGTTTAAAAGAGCTTCTAAAGTTTGTAGGTTCCACTTAAAAATGTCAGACTTGATTTGCCGTAACAATTTTTTTTATCAACCCCTACAAAAAAATGTCTCTTCATTATAATCCACATAATAATTCACATTTCCTGTTGCTGCAGGACTATTTTCCTGCTGTATCAAACTGGCTCAAATTAAGATCCTACATCTGTACATATAAGATCCACATTGGAACCTGTTTAATGAGATTGTATCAGTGTTTTTCTCAGTGGTAAGTTATTATCCTAATAACATGATACCGAAAACACATCTACAGTATCAGAAAGGCATGCATGTGTGTAATATGAAACTTCCTGTCATTGAAAGGTTCCCAACATGAAGGAACGCTCCACCACTGGCTGAGCCAGTGTGCATCGGTCTAAAGAACACTCTTTCTACCTCTCCTCTTCCTCTCTCCCACCATCCCTCTCTCCCTCCAGGTTTCCTCAATTGAAAGACATGGATGATATCCAGGTTGCGTCAAAAGCACCCCTGCTTGTTGACAGGGAATTGCCAGTAAGTAGACACGTGATTTGCTTTACATGTATAGCCTGCGGTTTACTTGTCTATGAAAAATGTACATTTTAGTCATTAGCAGATGCTGTTATCCAGAACGACTTACAGTTCGTGCATTAATTTTAAGATAGTTATGTGAGACAAGAACGCGTCATATCAAGTAAGTATATATTTCCTCAACAAAGTATTTATCAGCAAAGTCAGTGCTAGTAGGAAAAGACAAGTGCAAATATTAACTTTGTATGCCATGTCAACAACAACCCACTGCCCCCTGGCCTTTTCCCCCACTGAACTGGAATCCCAAAGCCCCTCCCTACCTGACACAGGCTGTGGTTGAAGCTAACACCACAGCACTTTACACTGTGCAGTACACTACAGTCCAGGATACTACATACAGGATGCAGCCAGTCACAGAGCAGCTGCAGAAGGAGACATCTGCACTCATCTTAGAGGCTCTACCCGTCACTCTATCTATACCAGGCCCAGTAGTACCATGTAGCTGACACTTTACACTGTGCAGTACACTACAGTCCAGGACACTACATACAGGATGCAGCCAGTCACAGAGCAGCTGCAGAAGGAGACATCTGCACTCATCTTAGAGGCTCTACCCGTCACTCTATCTATACCAGGCCCAGTAGTACCATGTAGCTGACACTTTGTTGTTATATGACAGCTGAACTCCATAGATTAATTATGTCTGTTTAGCATGTCAGGAATTGTCTGAAATATGTACACAGTACAATGAAACTGGTCCTTATGGATACAGAAATTCATTTTTCACTTTCTTTATATTTAAAACATATTTCAGCCCAAAGGACAGTTATTGTCTCTGTTATCATATCTTAATTGCTTAATTTAAAGGGATACTTTGGGATTTTTGCAGTATAAAGGAAGTTAGAAGTAGTTTTGCAAGTCAATGCTGACTAGCACAATGACTGGAAGTCTATGGTATCTGTGTAATATGAAGCAGTATAAAGGAAGTTAGGAGTAGTTTGCAAGTCAATGCTGACTAGCACAATGACTGGAAGTCTATGGTATCTGTGTAATATGAAACTTCCTTTCATTGAAAGGTTCCCAACATGAAGGAACGCTCCACCACTGGCTGAACCAGTGCGCATGGGTGCATGCTAGCAGTTACCATAGACTTCCAGTCATTGTGCTAACCCTAGTTAGCAATTGCGCGAACACTAGTTAGCAACTTCCTTCAAACTGCACACAGAGACATAAAAATGGTATCCACAAGTTGATCTGACTCGGGAAGTTGATAAAGTGCTTCATTCACCAAATCCTGAAGTATCTCTTTAACTTTATGTAACTGTTCTGTTTCTGTCATTTCTAGGGGTTGAGAGAGGCTGTAGCACAACTCGTGATAAAGGTATGTCCCTATGGTCCACACTTATATCCATAAAAATCCACACATGATCCACTTGTTTCAGTGAAGCTCCTACTCTCAGTTGAATTTCCACATGGATTAGGTTAGGATATTTCAGTATTATTTAGCCCCATCTAGTGGGCAATGATTTATATTTCATCTTGCAGCACTTGCCATTTGTGGTGGAAGATTTGTCCACATGTTGGGCTCTTTGATTCTAAGAGATGACGACACCCTTTGTGTAATCTGAAGTGGAAAAAGTATGGCCTGCTGTAGTATTCGTTTGTGTGACTATCTGTTGACTTGACATACTGTTGGAGTCGGAAGTTTACATACACTCAAGTTGGTGTCATTAAAACTCGTTTTTCCACCACTCCACAAATGTCTTTTTAACAAACTATAGTTTTGGCAAGTCGGTTAGGACATCTACTTTGTACATGACGCAAGTAGTTTTTCCAACACTTGTTTACAGACAGATTATTACACTTGTATCTCAATTCCAGTGGGTCAGAAGTTTACATACACTAAGCTGACTGTACCTTTAAACAGCTTGGAAAATTCACGAAAATGTTGTGGCCTTAGAAGCTTCTGATAGGCTAATTGACATCATTTGAGTCAATTGGAGGTGTACCTGTGGATGTATTTCAAGGCCTACCTTCAAACTTAGTGCCTCTTTGCTTGACATCATGGGAACATCAAAAGAAATCACCCAAGACCTCAGAAAAAAAGTGAAGACCTCCACAAGTCTGGTTTATCCTGGGGAGCAATTTCCAAATGCCTGAAAGTACCATTTTCATCTGAACAAACAATAGTACGCAAGTACAGTGCCTTGCGAAAGTATTCGGCCCCCTTGAACTTTGCGACCTTTTGCCACATTTCAGGCTTCAAACATAAAGATATAAAACTGTATTTTTTTTGTGAAGAATCAACAACAAGTGGGACACAATCATGAAGTGGAACAACATTTATTGGATATTTCAAACTTTTTTAACAAATCAAAAACTGAAAAATTGGGCGTGCAAAATTATTCAGCCCCTTTACTTTCAGTGCAGCAAACTCTCTCCAGAAGTTCAGTGAGGATCTCTGAATGATCCATTGTTGACCTAAATGACTAATGATGATAACTACAATCCACCTGTGTGTAATCAAGTCTCCGTATAAATGCACCTGCACTGTGATAGTCTCAGAGGTCCGTTAAAAGCGCAGAGAGCATCATGAAGAACAAGGAACACACCAGGCAGGTCCGAGATACTGTTGTGAAGAAGTTTAAAGCCGGATTTGGATACAAAAAGATTTTCCAAGCTTTAAACATCCCAAGGAGCACTGTGCAAGCGATAATATTGAAATGGAAGGAGTATCAGATCACTGCAAATCTACCAAGACCTGGCCGCCCCTCTAAACTTTCAGCTCATACAAGGAGAAGACTGATCAGAGATGCAGCCAAGAGGCCCATGATCACTCTGGATGAACTGCAGAGATCTACAGCTGAGGTTGGAGACTCTGTCCATAGGACAACAATCAGTCGTATATTGCACAAATCTGGCCTTTATGGAAGAGTGGCAAGAAGAAAGCCATTTCTTAAAGATATCCATAAATAGTGTTGTTTAAAGTTTGCCACAAGCCACCTGGGAGACACACCAAACATGTGGAAGAAGGTGCTCTGGTCAGATGAAACCAAAATTGAACTTTTTGGCAACAATGCAAAACGTTATGTTTGGCGTAAAAGCAACACAGCTCATCACCCTGAACACACCATACCCACTGTCAAACATGGTGGTGGCAGCATCATGGTTTGGGCCTGCTTTTCTTCAACCGGGACAGGGAAGATGGTTAAAATTGATGGGAAGATGGATGGAGCCAAATACAGGACCATTCTGGAAGAAAACCTGATGGAGTCTGCATAAGACCTGAGACTGGGACGGAGATTTGTCTTCCAACAAGACAATGATCCAAAACATAAAGCAAAATCTACAATGGAATGGTTCAAAAATAAACATATCCAGGTGTTAGAATGGCCAAGTCAAAGTCCAGACCTGAAACCAATCGAGAATCTGTGGAAAGAACTGAAAACTGCTGTTCACAAATGCTCTCCATCCAACCTCACTGAGCTCGAGCTGTTTTGCAAGGAAGAATGGGAAACAATTTCAGTCTCTTGATGTGCAAAACTGATAGAGACATACCCCAAGCGACTTACAGCTGTAATCGCAGCAAAAGGTGGCGCTACAAAGTATTAACTTAAGGGGGCTGAATAATCTTGCACGCCCAATTTTTCAGTTTTTGATTTGTTAAAAAAGTTTGAAATATCCAATAAATGTCATTCCACTTCATGATTGTGTCCCACTTGTTGTTGATTCTTCACAAAAAAATACAGTTTTATATCTTTATGTTTGAAGCCTGAAATGAGGCAAAAGGTTGCAAAGTTCAAGGGGGCCGAATACTTTCGCAAGGCACTGTATAAACACCATGGGACCACGCAGCCGTCATACCGCTCAGGAAGGAGACGTGTTCTGTCTCCTAGAGATGAACGTACTTTGGTGTGAAAAGTGCAAATCAATCCCAGAACAACAGCAAAGGACCTTGTGAAGATGCTGGAGGAAACAGATACAAAAGTATCTTTATCCACAATAAAACATAACCTGAAAGGCCGGTCAGCAAGGAAGAAGCCACTCCTCCAAAACCGCCATAAAAAGCCAGACTATGGTTTGCAACTGCACATTGGGACAAAGATCGTACTTTTTGGAGAAATGTCCTCTGGTCTGATGAAACAAAAATAGAACTGTTTGGCCATAATGACCATCGTTATATTTGGAGGAAAAAAGGGGAGGCTTGCAAGCCGAAGAACACCATCCCAACCGTGAAGCACGGGGTGGCAGCATCATGTTGTGGGGGTGCTTTGCTGCAGGAGGGACTGGTGCACTTCACAAAATAGATGGCATCATGAGGTAAGAAAATGATGTGGATATTTTGAAGCAACATCTCAAGACATCAGTCAGGAAGTTAAAGCTTGGTCGCAAATGGGTCTTCCAAATGGACAATGACCCCAAGCATACTTCCAAAATTGTGGCAAAATGGCTTAAGGACAACAAAGTCAAGGTATCATAAAACAAGGAATTGGTACTAGGATTAGGAATTGTGAAAAACTCTGTTTTTATGTATTTGGCTAAGGTGTATGTGAACTTCCAACTTCAACTGTACAGCATACATACTGTACCAACTACGTACATTCAGGACCTTGGATAGCACCACATAGAAACCACTACCTAACAATCATGCTTAACTTGTTGAAGTGCCTTTACAAACCTGGGAGTTAAACAGCTTTCCTTCTAGAGTGTTATCAATGAGGCTAGTAGAGGTATGCTCCCTGCAGCCAACCATCTCGTGCTAACCGACCCTCACGACGGCTAGGATTAGTCAACTCAGGTTTCCAGGGCAACGCTCAAAATCACTTGGAGCCCTAGTGACGTAGGTAGAGGAGGGACACTTCACCCATCTGTCCCATTCCGAGGCTGCCTTCAGATACACGAGGTCCACACGCATCCCTCCTCCTCTCCCTCAGCCTCGTCTGGGATTAGCTCAGCATGTGTCTGCATCAAACGGGCGCTAACTTAGCCCTGGCTACCTAGGTGGCACTGCCGTCAGTTGTTTACCTCCAGTCATGTAAACAGGTTATGTGAATGTTCTTACTGGAGGGAAGACTTGGTTGAACTGGATGCAGTTATGTAATTGACTCTTATTACATTCCAAATGACACCCTGTTCCTGATGTGGTGTATTACTTTGGACCCTAGAAATCTGGTCAAAAGCTGTGCGATAGGGGTGCCATTAGGGGCTTGACTTTGCCCCTGACCTTCTATACTACACCCAACCTCCCTCCTAAGGGTCTCAAACTGGAGTTTTTTTGGTCTGTGTATGGTGTTTATGACAAAGTAATTTATCCAGAGTGACTTTCAGGAGCAATTAGGGTTAAGTGCCTTGCTTGATGGCACAGATCTTTCACCTAGTTGGCTCAGGGATTCAAACCAGAGACCTTTCGGTTTCTGGCTCCACCATTCTTAACCACTAGACTACCGGCCACCTATGAAGTTGAACCTTCACACAATGCCTCAAACAAAATTCCTAATAGTCTAGGGCTAATAGTCTCTTATCTTATCGAGTAGTAGTATAAAGATGGTTCTCCCTCATTGATAATGGTGGATTGTTATCCCAGATTATTGTGAAATAGACCAATAAGACAAGATATGTATCTCATAACGATCCTGAGTTTGTTATTTTCAATCTATTGAAACATTACCACAGACAGACTTAACATATTATGAGTTTATACACTATAAAGGCGTCAGACATGCTCATGAAAAGTAATAATTCATTATATTGCTAGTGTTGCCAGTGCTATTTTGTCACTTTCTGGACTGCCTGATGTGTTGACAAATTAGGATATTTTGACAAAAGGTGTTAAAAGGTTAATCATTGCTCTTGTATATTCCCATTGATCTGATGGCTTGCTTACTCTTCACTTTGTACTACTCTTCACTAAATATCCCATGCTGCCCCACTGTCTGACATTGTGCTGATCCAATTTAAGGATCTCTTCAGCTAGAATTAGCTTGTTTTGACCAGCGTGCAAAGCACCATGGGAGGCCAGGTCTTATGCAGAGTAGTAAGTACCAGGGGTATAAAAGACAACCCTCAGGCTAGTCCCCTCATAAGCACCTTTGCATAAGCTTACCACCAATTCGATCTATAGCTCAGAACACTACATCCGTTCACAGTTCACTACTCCCTACGGTGACCAAAAAGGCACTAGGAAACATGGTTCTTGAGGGGGATTCGGACATGGAGTGTGTTATGGCTGAGATTGAAACCTCTGTGAGTACTAGTGGGTCTCTCTGTCTATAGTTGATAGTGTGCTTTGATGGATAGTCTTGGGCTTGTTTACCTTCTGTAGCTTTTCGTCTGTTTATACCTTTGTGGGATTGAAATGAAGAGAACATCTCAGACTGTGAGAAATATTGTGGATTAATGGTCCCTTTGAAGTAATATGCATCAGTCAGAAATCATGATGTGGGATTGAATATTGTTGATTATTTGAAGCATCACTGCCAGACGCTCTGGCTGACGACTCCTCAAGAAACGGAACATACTGAAAGAACTAGATGCAGAAAGGCTAACTTCTTTTGCATGAGCCAATGGTCTGATTCACAGAAGGTTGGATATGTGTTGTATGGATGTGTTTTGTTTTGAATGGCTCTTACGGATGAAGCATTTACATTTTGGTCATTTAGCATTTTCTCTTATTCAGAAGGACTTAAAGTCAGTGGATGTATTCTGATTACAATGTGTTGAGTATTGGAGAAAAAACACATGCAGATCAAAGTAAAACATGAAAATGTAAAACATGTTCTCCACTGCCATCTTCAGGGCTCACCACATGAGCTATAGGCTGTATTGGTGCGTTTGAACAGTGTTCTGGAATACCATTCTCTGCTAAGCATGGATACCTTGGTGCAGTTCAACTCTGTTTCGCTTAGGGTTTACCTTGTCCAGGTCGGGTAGAGTTCTTCAATAATGTTTATTTTTGCTATGGATAACATTTTCTCAGAAAGTTGTCTGAGTTCTGTGGTACCCCTATTTGCTAACCATGGTTTATGCCATCTTTAGGAGCACAATGTAGAGACTCCCCATGGAAGGGTCCACTGCACCATGAAGGGGGTGCCCAAAGGAGATCGCCCCGTCATCCTCACCTTCCATGACATTGGACTGAACCGTAAGCCCCATACACTTAATTCATCCCATAATATGTAATGTAACCCCCCAATGTGAGTCTAAAGCTCCCATGCACTTTGGTTTTACTGCCTTCAGAGTGAATGAGAACGTCTGTTGATTGTAACGGCTGGTTAACAACAGTTAATTTACTTAGCTTGAGTCAATTGTTGTAGAAGAGAATTGGTTCTCGTTATTGGCTAAATAATGGCAAATGGAATATATGTATCTATTCATTAGCATTATCTAATGTTGAGAAGAAACACTCAATGGTCACCATGTCACCGTGTTCGACATCTGACATCTACAAATCATGTGAGACCTCATCACTAACATCTTGTACCTGCCCTCCATGTTGTTTCAGACAAGACGTGCTTTGACTCCATGTTCCAGCATGAGGACATGCAGGAGATCATGCAGCACTTTGCTGTGTGCCATGTCGATGCCCCTGGACAGCACGAGGGGGCCAGCACCTTCTCTACCGGGTGAGTCCAGTTGCCTAGCATCATCCCACAGATTATTTTGTTGATTGGATAGTACTGAGGGGAATATAGAGGAGAGAATGGACCGGAATCGAACCCACCGTTAAACCACCTATAGTCCACACCACACATCGCCTTAGCACCAAATGTAGGTCAGCCTGCCTGTCTGTTTGCCAGCGTGTCCGTCTGTCTGTCACCCTTTGACCTCTGATCTAGAGAATCTAGATCAGGGAAGGGCAACTGGCGGCGGTGCTTCCTTTTGAAGATCCCCAGATCAATTATTATTATTATATTTATTTTTTTACTCAGTCGGGGTCTCAATTTACTGTTGTGAGTTAGAATGGTAGAGTACACAAGGTGCAATTTCAAAATTTGGTTGTACGTATTTAAGATTACTAAGTTAGTTTTGCGGCCAGCTATCTAAACTTGTTAATATGGTCGAATTTACAGCCGTGGGGCCCCATTCAATTTTCTGATACAGTCTCAGTCAGATATATTAACTGCAAACATTTCTCTCATTTTTAGAATTGCATGAAATCAGTTGCAAAATCTTCTCTCCGCCCCATGCTAAAATGTGTAGAATTGCAGCAAACTTGCTTTAAAACAGCAATTTTCTCTCTACACACCATGGAAAAATGTGAATTGCACAACATTAACTCTAAAATGTAAAAAAAAAAATGATGCAGACCTGCGAGCAACTGCAGCCCCGCACGATGAGTTCAGATTATTTGTGGCCCCCAACTACCTCTTTCCCTACTGTATTTAATTGATTTATTTTGCTCCTTTGCACCCCATTATTTTTATTTCTACTTTGCACATTCTTCCATTGCAAATCTACCATTCCAGTGTTTTACTTGCTATATTGTATTTACTTTGCCACCATGGCCTTTTTTTGCCTTTACCTCCCTTATCTCACCTCATTTGCTCACATCGTATATAGACTTGTTTATACTGTATTATTGACTGTATGTTTGTTTTGCTCCATGTGTAACTCTGTGTCGTTGTATGTGTCGAACTGCTTTGCTTTATCTTGGCCAGGTCACAATTGTAAATGAGAACTTGTTCTCAACTTGCCTACCTGGTTAAATAAAGGTGAAATAAATAAATAAATAAAAGTTCTTTATTGTTGATCTAGATTACTTTTGTGACACATTTACACTCTCTTGATAAATCATTAGCTTAGTTTACACTGCTTGTTTTTACCTGAATGCTTTGACACTTCACTTGAATAGGAGAGATATTCAAAGTGAAAAACAGATAGCAGAATCCAGTATAAGGCCATGGATGGAATAAAGAGATGGAGGGCTGTGATAAGATGCATTGTAAAGTGTTGACAGTTGAAGTACTATAACCCTGACGGTTGTTGTTTTCTCTCCAGGTACGAGTACCCCTCCATGGATCTGCTGTCTGAGTCTCTCCCCCTGGTCCTCAAGCATTTTGGGTAAGTCCAAAGAAGGACTTTATACGATTTTGAAATTGATCAGATCATTTCTTTATGCAATGCATTTCTCCTCTGTAATGCTCGTCGAAATGGGTAGACCAAGGCGCAGAGTGATTTGGGTTCATCATAATTTATTTAAATGTGAACCAGAAACAAAAACAATAAAGAGAAACAAACAAACCTACAGCCTTGTAGGGCTCAAAAGCAACAATACAAAAACAAGATCCCACAAACAACAGGTGGGAAAAGGCTGCCTAAATATGATCCCCAATCAGAGACAACGATAGACAGCTGCCTCTAATTGGGAACCATACCAGGCCAACATAGAAATACAAAAACTAAACTACACATAGAAATAATAAACTAAAACACCCCCCAGTCACGCCCTGACCTACTCCACCATAAAAAATAAAGGCTTTCTATGGTCAGGACGTGACATCCTCATACATTTTAACCCAGTCCATAGGGTTTACACTGCTGACAGTTCAGGATTCATATTCATAAAGCGTCTCAGATTAGAACTGCTGTTTTGCCCTGAAGATCATGATGAATAAGACTGATCCTAGATCTGCACTCCTACTCTGGGATTCTTTGCTGAATACAGACCATGGTGTATTAGACCTGCATCCATTTTGGATCAAAAAAGAGATTCCGATGATATTCTCTCTGTTTGTTTGTTAACCACAGTCTGAAGAGCGTCATTGGAATGGCCGTCGGAGCTGGAGCCTACATCCTTGCAAGATTCGCTGTGAGTTTCCTCATTTCCCCTTTCAGTTATGCTTAAGTTTGCTTCATTATGAAGAGTTTTAATCAAACCGGGATTAGAACTGAAACCAATGTTTCCAGTGATGCTGTGCTGATTTTGGCAGTTCACTCCTGCTTATTGCTTTAGCCTGCTGCTGAGAGTCTGTGGAATGTTCTAGACTGGCTCCGCACCAAAACACCCGACTCTGTGGGGACAGTCTCACTGTGCTGATACCCAGCAATGGAGGAACACAAAGGATGTTTTAACTCCTAACTGACCCACATCTGACCTCTCTTTGTTATGAAACATTGAGGTTTCAATGAGTATAGTGAATAAAATCGACCCCTTTGAAGTTTCAACGAGTACTTTAAAAACTATTTTCACCATTAAGAAGTCAGTGACTGAATGTTTGTTTCTGTTTTTAGCTGGACTACCCCACATTGGTGGAAGGCCTGGTTCTGATTAATATCAACCCCTGTGCTGAGGGCTGGATGGACTGGGCTACAAACAAGGTACTATACATCTCTTGAAGTCCACACAACCACAGATCCACAACAATCAATCAACTTTGATTTATAAAGCCCCTTTTACATTGTCAACAGTTGTCACAAAATCACAAAAGTCCCACCCGCCCAATCAGCTAGGGACATTCTCTACCCATTTCAACAAAGCATCACATAACAATGTATGTGTATACAGCATCACAACATTGCTGTGATATAAATCTGCTTTTGAATCTCTTTTCAGGTCACTCCTTTGCCTGACATGCTCATCGGCCATCTCTTCGGAAAGGTAAGCAGTGAGCCCCCAGATAGAGACGGTGATTGAAACTGCAAATCACGTCAACATAATTCCACTGAATCTATTCTAATTGTCGGCTACATAGATATAAGCTGGCTTAGAATGTTCAATACTGTGTCACTAGATCAGAGTCTGAGGAGGTGTTTATTATTGTCTCTGTAGGAGGAAATCTCCAACAACCATGACCTTATCGCCACCTACCGCCATCACATCATGAATGACATGAACCAATACAACCTTCAACACTTTGTTAAGGCTTACAACAGGTAAATAAATGACAAAACATGTATTTTTACTGCTCTAATTATTTTGTAAACCAGTTTATAATAACAATAAAGCACCGTTGGGGTTTGTGGAATATTGCCAATAGACCACGGCTAAGGGCTGTGTCCAGGCACTCGGCGTTGCATTGTGCATATGAACAGGCCTTAGCCGTGGTATATTGGCCATATACCACACCTTCTCAAGCCTTATTACTTAAGAATACCTTGAGCATATTTTGACTACTCTTCAACATAATAGAAAAGCAAAAGGTACCAATTACAAAGATTTTACTGAGTTACAGTTCATATAAGGAAGTCAGTCAATTGAAATAAATGTTTTAGGCCCTAATCTATGGATTTCACATGACTGGAATACAGATATGTTGGTCACAGAAAACTTAAAGAAAAGGTAGGGGTGTGGATCAGAAAAACCAGTCAGTATCTGGTGTGACCACCATTTGCCTCATGCAGCGCGACACATCTCCTTCACATCTCCTAGAGTTAGTTGATTGGGCTGTTGATTGTGGAATGATGTCCCACTTCTCTTAAATGGCTGTGGGATGTTGCTGGATGTTGACGGGAAGTGGAACACAGTGTCGTACACTTCGAACCAGAGCATCCCAAACATGCTCAATGAGTGACATGTCTGGTGAGTATGCAGGCCATGGAAGAACTGGGACATTTTCAGCTCCAAGAATTATGTACAAATTCTTGCGACATAGGGCCGTGCATTATCATGCTGAAACATGAGGATATGGCGGCCAATGAATGACATGACAATGGGCCTCAGGATCTCGTCACGGTGACTGTGTGCATTGAAATGGCCATCAATAAAATGCAATTGTGTTTGTTGTTCGTAGCTTATACCTGCCCATACCATAACCCCACCACCACCATGGTGCACTCTGTTCACAACGTTGACATCATCAAACCACTCGCCCACACGACGCCATACACCCTGTCTGCCATCTGCCCAGTATAGTTGAAACTGGGATTTATCCGTGAACAGCGCACTTCTCCAGCGTACCAGTGGCCATCAAAGGTGAGCATTTGCCCTCTGAAGTCGGTTATGACGCCGAACTTCAGTCAGGTCAAGACCCTGGTTTAGGACAACGAGCAAGCATATGCGCTTCCTTGAAGGTTTCTGACAGTTTGTGCAGAAATTCTTCAGTTGTGCAAAGTTTGATCAGCTTTATGGGTGGCTGATTTCAGACGATCCTGCAGGTGAAGAAGCCGGATGTGGAGGTCCTGGGCTGGTGTGGTTACACGTGGTCTGCGTTTGTGAGGAAGGTTGGACGTACTGCCAAATTCTCTAAATGATGTTGGAAGCGGCTTATGGTAGAGAAATTAACATTCAATTCTCTGGCAACAGCTCTGGTGGACATTCCTGCAGTCAGCATGCCAATTACACACTCCCTCAACTTGAGACATCTGTGGCATTGTGTTGTGTGACAGCTCACTAAACATGGGATCAACACTTTACATGTTGCCTTTTATATTTTTGTTCAGTATATATTTTATATACATACTCAAGTCTTCAAAGTCTTCCAGAGTACATTGAAAACTGCCTATGAACATATATATTATCTATGTATTTCTAATATATTCAATGTCTCATGTGTTTTAATAGTATATTTATTATATTTGTAATATATGTATGTTAATTGGGTGCCTCACTGATATCCCACCTTTTCCCATCCCAGCCGGCGGGATCTGGAGATTGAGAGGCCCATTCCTGGTGGAAAAGTCACTGTCAGAACCCTGACGTAAGTTCCAAACCACCATACCTCAATCACCTCTGATTTCACCATACCTCAATCACCTCTGATTTCACCATACCTCAATCACCTCTGATTTCACCATATCTCAATCACCTCATATGGCATATTGCTAGTTTTCCCTGACCTGGAAACTCTGGGCCATAGTTATAGCCTGGTCAACAGGTCACATAGTTGAGGAAACTCTTGGCCCTCTAATCCTCTAACCCAACAGGTTGAAATTTGTTCCAATTCCTGTTATTGCTCTCAGGTGTCCTTCTCTGTTGGTGGTAGGAGACAGCTCTCCGGCCGTTGACGCTGTGGTAAGTTCAAGTACACACTCTGTAATCCTAAATGCCATAAACAAATCATTAACGGTAATGCCTCTGGTCCTCATTCCCGGTCCCTAGAAACATGTGTTGATGCGTTGAACATTCACCTAAGTTAACAGGAGATTTTTAAAGATTAACAATGGGAGGTTAAAAATGTAGTTTATGATTCAAACATGGGACAAAATAGGGAAAGAAGTCAAACACAACTAAAACAATTCTAGCAATGAAATATTACTCCCCCAATTCCTTTAATTTGACTACCTATTTAGTTCTCTACTATGGTAAATTAATGATATTTAGTCGCTAAATTAGACTCTGTACTTTGCGTCCACAGGTAGAGTGCAATACTAAGCTGGACCCAACAAAGACCACATTGCTGAAGGTGAGTGGCCTCCAACAATCTCCCTCCTGCTGCTCATAACAGATC
Source organism: Oncorhynchus masou masou (assembly GCF_036934945.1). NCBI lineage: Eukaryota > Metazoa > Chordata > Actinopteri > Salmoniformes > Salmonidae > Oncorhynchus > Oncorhynchus masou. The sequence continues at coordinate 14,595,248 of NC_088224.1, forward strand.
TGATCACGGAAAGGCGATCACTGATAAGCTTCCAGTAGCTCAGTAATGACCTGGTGACTGATTTGCTAGCCTTGCCACAGGCTGAGGCTACTGCTGCTGTACCCAGCCTCCAGGGTCCTGTTCATTAGGCATGTAATATAAAACGTTTCGCAACGGAAAACAAAAATGTGCATTATTTATTGCACGAAGACCAGCTAGAGTTCTCCCTGTTTGAGTTTGTTTACCCCTGTTTGGTTCCTGATGAACTTGACCCATATCACAATTCTTCCTGTTTGACCTACTTAGGCTTACCTATGAAATGCATGCCCCAGGCTGTGACCAAATGGGCACGTTTTACCAACGTTAACTGTGTTAGCTGTCCAGAGGCTAAGGGAAATGGTCACTTGTTGTTAATGGACACGTGATGTTAATGGACACGTGATGTTAATGGACACGTGATGTTAATGGACACGTGATGTTAATGGACACGTGATGTTAATGGACACGTGATGTTAATGGACACGTGATGTTAATGGACACGTAATGTTAATGGACACGTGATGTTAATGGACACGTGATGTTAATGTTAATGGACACGTGTTGTTAATGGACACGTGATGTTAATGGACACGTGATGTTAATGGACACGTAATGTTAATGGACACGTGATGTTAATGGACACGTGATGTTAATGTTAATGGACACGTGATGTTAATGGACACGTGATGTTAATGTTAATGGACACGTGATGTTAATGGACACGTGATGTTAATGGACACGTGATGTTAATGTTAATGGACACGTGATGTTAATGTTAATGGACACGTGATGTTAATGGACACGTGATGTTAATGGACACGTGATGTTAATGGACACGTGATGTTAATGGACACGTGTTGTTAATGTTAATGGACACGTGTTGTTAATGTTAATGGACACGTGATGTTAATGGACACGTGATATTAATGGAACTTGTTGTTTGCTGAGACAGTGTTAAATATTAAATGGAAAGTTGTTTTTTTGTAATGAAGAGTAATGGCGGGTGACTAATGTCGTCCTGCTGATGACGTGCTTCCTTAACTCTGCTCTCTTGAATGACGCACCCCATGAGGTGTTAACTGACTCCTAACTCATAGCCTGTTTCTTTTCTCCCCTCCTCCATCCAGATGGCTGATTGTGGAGGCCTGCCCATGGTTGACCAGGTGTGTTTCTAGCTTGTTAACATGTTCACGGAGGCCGGGCGGATTGGGGTGGCCAAGGGATAACAGTTCGGGGGCTAATACAGGGCAGCTTCACTTAAGAGCATTAGTGACAGTAGCAATGAGGCACGGACGTCAGGCTGGATCGTTTATACCCAGCTCAGCACCTTCTGCTACAACAGCTGTCATCTCGTTATCACAGAGTCTGTAGGATATGCCACGAACCTGTCAGTTGATATGTCATTATGTGGATAATAACAGGGGGAAAAAGGGCCTAACTTTCTCATTTGCTCTCTCGACAGCCTGCAAAGCTGACAGAGGCCTTCAAGTACTTCATTCAGGGAATGGGCTACAGTAAGTACACACTCTCTCTGTGTAACCAACACCAACCAGTAATTATATTAACATTCAGTATGTAGAAATATAAAAGCCTGTTACCCTATTAGTGTTGCTGCCAACCAATAATATGGGTCTTCACGACAACCTGTAAGAATGACATTGTCTAGAACTAGGAGATGAGATTAGACATTTAGACAACAGGAAGTCTGTTACCTGTTCTGTAATTTAAATTTACCTTTAACTTTACTAGGCAAGTCAGTTAAGAACAAATTCTTATTTTCAATGACGGCCTAGGAACAGTGGGTTAACTGCCTGTTCAGGGGCAGAACGACAGATTTGTACCTTGTCAGCTCGGGGATTCGAACTTGCAACCTTTCGGTGACTAGTCCAACGCTCTAACCACTCGGCTACCCTGCCCTCAATAGGAATCCAGCTGACCATGGACACAGGAGTGTGAATGGATCATTAACCCTGTCTCTCCTCCTCTTCCTGTCCCCCCCGCCTCCTCCACCTCCTCCTATGGCCCCTTTTCCTCCTCCTATTTACCCCTGCCTCCTCCACCTCCTCCTATGGCCCCCTTTTCCTCCTCCTATTTACCCCTGCCTCCTCCACCTCCTGCTATGGCCCCTTTTCCTCCTCCTTCTCTCCTCTTCCTCCTTCCCTCAGTGCCTGCTGCCAGCATGACCAGACTGGTCCGCTCTCGCACGGCGTCCGGATCCAGCATCCACTCCATGGAAGGCAACAGGAGCCGTTCTCACACCAACGAGGGAAACCGAAGCCGGTCTCACACCAACGAGGGAAACCGAAGCCGGTCTCACACCAACGAGAAGCGTGGCCGCTCCCATACAGACAGTATGGAAGGCACAGCAAACAGCAGCGCTGCTCTCAAGTCCACCGAAGTGTCCTGCTAGACGACCCTTACCCTCGACATTTAACCTCCAGCCCTCTGGTTCCTGCTGCACTGCCACTAACCACTCTCTCTCTCTCTCTCTCTCACACACACACACACACACACACACACACACACACACACACACACACACACACACACACACACACACACACACAATTCCATTCAATGCAAAGAGTTGTTTTTGTATACTACGGCATAATAAAGGAAATTCTGTAGAGGAAAAAAAAAAACTGAAATTAACTGATCCCTTCCCAATTGCAGAGTCCAGTGGAATATCTAGGTGTTAGGGGCAACAGCTGAGCTACACCGCAACAGAGAATGTGGGAGAAAGCTGTTGCTGCAGAGCGAGTACCTAGTACACCAGTTTGTACATTTTTCTTTTAAATCTCTCATAAGGATTTTTTTGTTTGTTTGTAGTGTTTTATCACATCTGACACAGTTTTCTTAAATACGTACCTGACTGTAAATGAGTGCTTCTTTCTGTTCTCATTGTCATTGTTCATGAACTTTTCAGTGTTATAATTCATGTTCTGTGTGATATAGGATAGACAGTGTTAGGCCTAGATGTGGAGAAAGACAAGGAGGCAAGTGGATAAAGTTTTTTTGCTCAAATTGATATTCGTCTTTGAAACCGTGGGAAGGAGGGAATCGGAAATGTATCGTGTGCATACAACACATTCCTGTAACCATTCCTTTTATGTTGTCCATTCATTTTGAGTTAAGTCTCCTGGATATTCTGTATCTGTCAACTCTGTGGAATCAAACAATTTTAACTGTTCTATTCTAGAACATTCCATAATACGCTATTCTTTTCATTAATCAAACACAACAAAAACTAAATTGAACAGCTTTTAATCCTATGGCTTTATTAATAGATCATGGCTTCAGGCAAAAAAAAATATTTTGGATATTTTTTGTGTGTGTATGTAAATGTTTTCTATGCAATCAAGCACGGCAGAACAAATATGATGTGCCATGGAAACCTTCTCTGACTTAAAGTTATTTTGTTGTGAAGGATTTGAGAGAGTCAAGCCGATAGATCCACATAATGTAATGTGAGGATAGTTCTCCTTAGAACGTATCAAAAACCCTCCCACTCTTACGTGCACTACAGCAACACTTGCCGGCTTTGTAGAACACAGGCCTACATCGCTTTTTAAAGATGCACAACTGCCTAATGCTGTAGATGAGAAGCATTAAATATGGCATAACAGTTTTGTATTTATTTAATAAATAAAAACCTATAACTTTTTGTCCTGGTGTTGTGATTACTTCAATGATCATAAGTAGAATGTGACCTTGTAAGAATGACACCACACTTCCACAGATGGATATTTAACCGTATATAGTACATGCATTCTATAGTAGCATCTCACGCCATCTCTTACTCATCATTCAATTCAGAGCCACGTGATCAAACCAATCTTTACATGAGTGTGGACGAGATTTCGTGAAACTTGTTATTGTGACTTTCAAAAAATACCTGTATGGCAACATTTTTTCAATCATTTAGTATTGAATAAATTAAAACTAAAATATTTCACACTCATTCCCAAAGCAACCCTATACAGACCATAAAGATATTCTGAAAAACAATCCTCACGTTTAAATATCCCCTTATAAGAAAAATACTTTGGGTGTGATTCAATCTAATCGATACAATCCAATGCAAGATATAGAGCAGCACACTATAACAGGCTTGTAAAGGAAATGTAGGCTTGAGCTGACAATCAGAGCATTTACCATGAATGACATCTGTGGACACCGGGAAAATGCCTTCAAAGGGCGGACTGTCTGTTGTATGGTGCTCTGCACTATAACGCGCCTCGGATTGAATACCTGCCTTTATGTATACCAACGTCAAATAAAACAATTTTTCGGAAGTTCTGACAAAAAAAAACTGAGGAAGGGAAAAGAAGATCAAAATGTAGGTAGATGGAAGTTTAGGGCTCTACTCCGTATCACCGAAGTTCAGTGTTACAGCGTGATTGAAATTTAAAGGCAATGTTATCTTGTTAGCGAAGGCTGCATTCACCGTAACCACTGCATATGTCGTCTCAATCAGAAATGACCTTTTAATGTCTATTGTGCAATCTGTAACGCTTCAGCGATCCAGACTGAATAGAGCCCTTAATAAGCTTACGGCGAATTATTGAAATGTCTCAGTTCACGATCTCAGGGTAACCATAGTAATTCTCCAGCTCGGCGAAGATGTTGTTGGGGTTCCTGCAGCTGAGGTTACAGAAGCAGGCGTTGATCCACATGACCTGCCATGTGAACACTGCCCCGTTGGGACACACAAACTCCACGTCGATGGTCTTGGACTTGTAGGGAATGCAGCAGCGATTGTCTGTGACCATGCACACCCCACAGTATTTAGGCCAGTAAGGCTGCTTACTGACACAGCCTGAGATTGTGAAGTTTTTTGGCTGTTCTTCTCTGTAGATGTTCAGACACTTCTTCCCTGGCTGAGAGCGATGAGAGAGCGAAAAAGAAAGAGGACAAGTTGAATGATTGAATCATTGCTCTGTAATGTTCCTATAATATTGGGAATGTTGTATTTTTTTAGGCAAACTCTTCAATATAGATAGCATGAACAAACATTTGACCTCTATGCAATTCATGTGCGTCTATGCATGCATGCACATGTGTGTCTGTGTCCACGTGTGCGTGCATATTTGAGCGTGGAAGTGTGTCTGTGCACGTCAGTACATGTACCTTGATGTGCTTGGTGATGTCCACCCCACAGGGCCGTATGTTGCAGAGGCGGGACTCTTTCACCATCTCACACCTCTCGTTGGCGTTGGAGACGCGCAGTGACAGACCTCGACCACACGTCTTAGAACAGATACTCCAGGAGGTGGTCTGGATCACACAGTTCCTGCTCCGGCCCTGAGCCTCAGCAGGAAGAGCTATATCAACACAGACAGACAGACAGAAAGACAGACAGACAGACAGACAGACAGACACTTTTGTGAGTGTAATGTTTACTGTAAATGTTTACTGTAAATTGTTTATTTCACTTTTGTTTATTATCTACTTCACTTGTTTTGGCAATGTTACCATATGTTTCCAATGCCAATAAAGCCCTTAAATTGAAATTGAATTGAGAGAGAGGAGGGACAGTGTCCGACAGACCAATCAACCTGCACATGTCCCCTATGCCATTGTCATTGTTCAATGTATGGTCATTTTTACCCTTGATTATTGTTGACAATATTGGTTAGTATTATTTTAATTATGTTAATATTGTAAATCTCCAAAGTAAGCTTATGTCATGCCAATAAAGCAAATAGAATTTAGAGAAAGATATGTAGCTAGATAGAGAGAGAGCATTAGAGAGAGATATGTAGCTAGATAGAGAGAGAGAGCAATAGAGAGAGATATGTAGCTAGATAGAGAGAGAGAGCAATAGAGAGAGATATGTAGCTAGATAGAGAGAGAGAGAGCAATAGAGAGAGATATGTAGCTAGATAGAGAGAGAGAGCAATAGAGAGAGATATGTAGCTAGATAGAGAGAGCAATAGAGAGAGATATGTAGCTAGATAGAGCGCATTAGAGAGAGATATGTAGCTAGATAGAGAGAGAGAGAGAGCAATAGAGAAAGATAAGTAGCTAGATAGAGAGCAATAGAGAAAGATATGTAGCTAGATAGAGAGAGAGCATTAGAGAGATACATGGAGAGAGAGAGATACATAGAGAGAGATGCTTAGATAGAGATACATAGATAGAGAGAGATATACATGATAGCGAGAGAGAGATACATGGAGGAAGAGAGATACAACAAGAGAGCGAGAGAGAGAGATACATAGAGAGAGAGAAAGAGAGAGAAATACCGAGAGATACCGAGAGAGATACATAGAGAGAGAGAAAGAGAGAGATACATAGAGAGAGAGAGAGATACATAGAGAGAGAGAGAGAGAGAGAGAGAGAGAGAGAGAGAGAGAGAGAGAGAGAGAGAGAGAGAAGGAGAGTGAATGAGAGTGAGAGAGGGAAAGATACATAGATAAAAAGCGAGAGAGAGATACATAGAGAGAGAGAAAGAGAGAGAGATACATAGAGAGAGAGAGAGAGAGAGAGAGAGAGAGAGAGAGAGAGAGAGAGAGAGAGAGAGAGAGAGAAGGAGAGTGAATGAGAGTGAGAGAGGGAAAGATACATAGATAAAGAGCGAGAGAGAGATACATAGAGAGAGAGAAAAGAGAGATACATAGAGAGAGAGAGAGAGAGAGAGAGAGAGAGAGAGAGAAGGAGAGTGAATGAGAGTGAGAGAGGGAAAGATACATAGATAAAGAGCGAGAGAGAGAGAATAATAACAATTGAATATGGGCAGTGATATAATTATTCATCAAAACTGGACCTAATAGCTTGTTGCCATGAGAAGTGCTTTTACCTTCAAGATTGATAGTTAAGTTGTGCAAGGGTGACAGGTCTCGTTGCAATTCTGTATTTTTAACCAAAACAAACATTCTCTAGTAAATCCAAGTTCTCTTGGCCAGGATCACTCAGCACTTGAGCTACCCAAAAATAACACTGAGATACAGAGAGAGTGAGAGTGTACAGGAAAAGCGTTTGGTCTTCTCTTACACAGCTGCACCTCTGTTCTTCCCTGGAGTAACAAGCTACACCCTAGTCCATCACAGATACTGTTCCAAGAACCCACACAACATACTGCTGCAACAGCAGCACTACCTGTGAGCTACACTGAAGCACTGTCCTCAAACTATTTTGCTTCACAATTCACAAAGGAATACCCAATATGCACCTGTGTTAATAGTGTTTTAAGATTCTCAATACACACATATCAACTGTAGTATACTGTAGTGGAGGCTGGTGATGGGAGGACAGCTTATAGTAATAACTGGAATGGTATCATACTGGTCCATTCATTCCATTCAAGCTATTAGTATGAGCATGTCCTCACATTTAAAGTGACACCAGCCACCATTGATTGCCTGATTAAATGAATGATTGTTGAGAGCTCTTACAAAAGACATGTATGTATTCTGTATTCTGATACTTACAAATGGCATAATAAAACATGACCTTAACCTTAATTGATTGATTGATTGATGGATCTGTGTCCTACCCTCCACTGCATGTCTTAGAGCAGTCTTCCTCCCCTTCTTGGGCTCGTCACAGATCCACTGTTCACAGCAGCGTCCGGGGATCTTGACCCTCCTTGGGTTCTGGCACCACACCCGGGGGGGCTGGGAGTCCGTACACAGGGTCACGCACCCGATGGCCCCGTTCACACACAGACACTGGTATTTACAGCTGGGCTTAAAGCTCTGCCCATTCCGGTAGATCACACCATCATGCTCGCAGCCTGTGCCAACCATATCTGGCAAAGAAGATCAGGACAGAAGTCTTACATCACAGAGAGACACACAGTGGTAATGATGACAAGATAATGTAGCAGATTTTGTTTTTAGTGATATCTGAACAAAAACAAACATGTCATGACATCGGGTAATATGATTATGAAAGATGTTCACTTTTTAATTGTTAATTTGTCATTGCATTTCTCATGTTCTTCAAGGATTATGTTACTAGATGTGCAATTAGTGTGTTGGGACATGATCATAGCAGTGTTACTGTGACTTATGATTGGTGTCTTTAGTCATGGTCTTGCGTCAGATAGCGAGTTGATTCCACCTACACGTTGAGGGACGAGTGTGGTGTAGAAGTGATGCGATTTGACGTAAGACAACGGTCTTTAGTAGGTTAGAATGACACTTACATGCACACACTCCTTTTTCGTACCTCGGCTTGTCCGTGCTGTAGTCGCAGTACAGTCCCTTATGGTAGTCACAGGTGTCTGCCTCGTTGCACTCCTCCCCCACCTGCCTGGCGCAGGCCTTGCAGCAGTCACAGCCGTCCATGAGCAGGCTCACTCCTGCGGGGCAGGGGGGGAGGACCGCGGGGCACTCACAGGGCCAGTGGCAGTACTGGGTCCGGTTGTATGGCTCCAGGTCTGTGGGTTCTGTTAGGGGCAGCATGGCAGTGGGATTCTGGGTCTGGGAGTAGGCCTAGATGAGAGGGACAAGGAGGAGTTAGGGTTATGCGCTCTTGATATGCATAATACATATTTTAGTCTAGGATCCAGACCGTATGAGTCCCTTCATAGGAAACTGGCCCGTCCGCTGGCTCAGACTGGCTATAAAGAGGATTCTTCAGTCTAGGATCTAGACCGTATGAGTCCCTTCATAGGAAACTGGCCCGTCCGCTGGCTCAGACTGGCTATAAAGAGGATTCTTTAGTCTAGGATCTAGACCGTATGAGTCCCTTCATAGGAAACTGGCCCGTCCGCTGGCTCAGACTGGCTATAAAGAGGATTCTTTAGTCTAGGATCCAGACCGTATGAGTCCCTTCATAGGAAACTGGCCCGTCCGCTGGCTCAGACTGGCTATAAAGAGGATTTTTTAGTCTAGGATCTAGACCGTATGAGTCCCTTCATAGGAAACTGGCCCGTCCGCTGGCTCAGACTGGCTATAAAGAGGATTTTTTAGTCTAGGATCTAGACCGTATGAGTCCCTTCATAGGAAACTGGCCCGTCCGCTGGCTCAGACTGGCTATAAAGAGGATTCTTTAGTCTAGGATCCAGACCGTATGAGTCCCTTCATAGGAAACTGGCCCTGGCTCAGACTGGCTCTAGGATCTAGACCTGAGTCCCTTCATAGGAAACTGGCCCGTCCGCTGGCTCAGACTGGCTATAAAGAGGATTTTTTAGTCTAGGATCTAGACCGTATGAGTCCCTTCATAGGAAACTGGCCCGTCCGCTGGCTCAGACTGGCTATAAAGAGGATTCTCAGACTGGCTATAAAGAGGATTCTTTAGTCTAGGATCCAGACCGTATGAGTCCCTTCATAGGAAACTGGTCCCTGGCTCAGACTGGCTATAAAGAGGATTCTTGGCTAGGATCAGACTGGCTATAAAGAGGATTTTTTAGTCTAGGATCTAGACCGTATGAGTCCCTTCATAGGAAATTGGCCCGTCCGCTGGCTCAGACTGGCTACAAACATGATTCTTAGTCTAGGATTCAGACTGTCTGAGTGTGAAGAGAGCATGACTTCCTTGTATGAGTCAGGACACAGAGTGTTCTACAACACATTATTACAGATCAAGTAGCCAGATTGCCTAATGGTCTAATTTAAAATGTCATACACTATTTTGGCTGTGCCTTGCATGCCATCTGTGGGCCAACATGATGTGACTACTCTTATTTCTGATGTCTGAACATTCAACAAACAGACACATTTTTGGGAGCCTTTTTCAGAATCACAACATATTGGGCGGGTTTCCCAAAAGTGAAATCCCTTTTTAGTCCAGAACCTTAATCTGTCTTTTCGATAAACCGGCCCATTGAAAACAATATTAACTCCTGTTGTTACTGTCTTAACAGCAACCACTGCCTCCAGTATGGGCCGACCAACCCTGCTTAACGAACTTGTCTTGGAGATTCCCATACAGGTTACTGCAGGGTAGAATTCTCTAGTGTAAACTGGGTGGTTTTAGCCCTGAATGCTGATTGGTTGACAGCCATGGGATATCAGACCGTATACCACAGGTATGAGAAAATATGTATTTTTACTTCTCTAATTACGTTGGTAACCAGTTTAGAATAGCAATACGGCACTTTGGGGGTTTGTGGTATATGGCCAAAATACCAAGGCTAAGGGCAGTGTCCAGGAAGTCCGTGTTGCGTCGTGCTTAAGAACAACCCTTAGCATTCTTGCGTTCAAACTACCCGCTAGTCAAAGTGCACTGAACAAATTAAGAGAATCGTTCACAAACATTGGCACATTCTAAGATCCGATGATGGTATCGGGAGTGTGTTTTCGCACCATCCCTTGGTCGTATTCTCGCGGGGCAGAAAACTCAGAGATCAATAGGTAAACTCTGATTTACCACCCCAAGATTTCCCTGCACAACGTGTATTTGCGCCCCGACTAGATGGAAACTACAAGTGTAATGGCTGTGGTCAATGCAATGGCACTTATAAAAGTTGATCCTTCAAACACCCACAAACAGGGAAACAGATCCCAATAAAAGGTGTTATTACGTGCTCCACTAAGGCAGTTATTTATCTTATAACTTGTCCTTGTGGTAAAAATTATGTAGGTAAAACAAAGCGCAAATTAAAAGTACGTATCTCAGAGCATCGTAGCACCATTAGCTGCAGAAACTCGACTTATCCAGTTGCAGACCAATTTTTGGAAGAAAACCACTCGATTTCGTCTCTACGTTATATTGTCATCGAACATCTCACCCTCCATAAGTGAGGGGGTGACCTCGACAATTTATTGTTAAAACGAGAGGCTCCCTGGATCTTTAATTTAAAGACCCTTGCTCCCTTCGGTCTTAATGTAGACTTTGATCTGAAGCCATTATTGTGATTTTGCTGTTCATTGTAAATGTTTCTAGGCGTATGTATTCAAATTGTATCTATGATCGTACACCATCCATTTATGTTTTTTTTGTATGCTATTTTAATATATGTGAATTAACCAATGATATCAGGCCACACTCGGCCATGATTACAGACACCTGTGTGTGTATTTTGACACTATATAAATGAGTCAACCTGCAGTGTTTGTCATAAAACCCTGATGAAGACAGTTGGACATAAATATTTTTGCATCTGAGCTCCTAGAGTGTGCGGCTCTCCTTTATTTTTTTAAGAACAACCTTTAACCTTGGTATATTGGCCATACCCCCAGTGCCTTATTGCTTATTAATTAAACCTCTCTAATTACATTTCATCCTCAACATGTTAAATATCATAAAATCCAAAGAGCTTCTAATCCAAGTAAATTATACACACACAATTCATCTCCAATTAATTGATTGTAAAAAAGACCCCTTAATCATCTTCTAAGTTTCTCATATTTTTTCTCTTAAGCTTCCTTTACGTTTTCGAATAGAATGCTATTAATAAATAGTAAATTCATGACGTGCATAGGAGGCTTAATACAGATCAACGAGGCTTAATCACGGTTGTAGCACAGAGCCAGTAACCAGGGGGTTCTGCTGCTGAAGCCCAGTCAGCTGTCATCAGGCTGTCAATTACACAACAACATCAGAGAACACGAATGTGTCCCAAATGGTACTCTGTTCCCTATATAGTGTACTACTTTTGAGCAGAGCAGTATGGGCCCTGGTTAAAAGTAGTTCACTATATAGGGAATAGGGTGCCATTTGGGACATAATCACAAACTGTCACTTTACGCCTCACAATGATTTTTTTGGGTATTTCTCAAGGTAATGAAACCCACACAGACCACAACAACAACTGATCATGACATTAACAGTTTGTTGTCTTCATGTAGCTTCCCTTCTTTAACCTAAAAAGGAAGACAAAGTAGAGAGGTGTAGTCAATAATGTTATAATATCCATATACATATGGCATAACAGGAAGTTGAATTGGGTTTTCTAATGAGATGACAAGCTTTGTGCATGTCGGTTTAGGTACATTTATGCATAGTTGCATCATTCCTAACCCCCATCATATCTAGACAGCTGAAATTGGAGTTGAGATGAACATGAATACCATGACGTGTTCAGGGTTATAACCTTTTGACCCTTTGTGTGACCTTTGTTTGACCTTGTGGCCTTAAACAGACATATATCATCAAACGCTGTAAAGTGCTGAGACTGAAAAAGTTTTCAATCAATTGTCAATTATCTTGATAGAGGGTGAGTGATATAACATAGGTTTGAGCCCAGCAAATCAGAGACGATGTGAGCAGTTTTAACTTTTGAAATCTATTGAGGTTCTTTAAAATCTTTCATGAGGACAATTAAACTAGAAAACAAACAGAAACGTTGCTGTTTGTTGAGGCCATGCAAATAATAGTATTTTCCAATAACTTGTGGAATCTGGAGTAAAATGCAAAACCTGACTCCACACAACCACAAGGTGGCAGTAAAGTATGACTAAGAATGAGATGTGCAAAAGGAATTCCGGGTGATTTTACTCGAAATGTCACAGTAGATCCAATGCCAGAGGAGTGAATTCTGCAGAATTATCTTCTCTGATTCTGAAGCCTAAAGGTGACTAAGGAATCACATATTGGTAGGCCATTCTATATTCAATATAGCTTTTTCATCATTAGCGACTATGTTTATATCTTAATTGGAAATTAGCAGTGGTGGAAAGTACTTAAGTGAAAAATACTTTAAAGTGCTACCTAAGTAGTTTTTTTTGCATATCTGTTCTTTATTATATATATTTCTGGTTACTTACTGATTATTTTTACTCCACTACATTCCTAAAGAACTCCATACATTTTCCCTGACACAAAAAAAGTAGTTGTTACATTTTGAGTGGTTAGCAGGACATGAAAATGGTCCAATTCACGCACTTATCAAGAGAACATCCCTGGTCATCCCTACTGCCTCTGATCTGGTGGACTCACTAAACACAATTTTCGTTTGTAAATTATGTCTAATTGTTGGAGTGTGCCCCTGGCTATAAGTCAATTTAAAAAAAAAACATGAAAATTGTGCCGTCTGGTTTGCTTAATATAAGGAATTTCACATGATTTATACTTTTACTTTTCATACATATTTGAGCAATTACATTTACTTATGATACTTTAGTATATTTAAAACCAAATTCTTTTAGACTTTTACACAAGTTGTATTTTACTAGGTGACTTTCACTTTTACTTGAGTAATTTTCTATTAAGATATCTTTACTTTTACTCAAATATGACAATTGGGTACTTTTTCCCCCACTGGAAATTTACACATTAAATGATTTAGGCCTAATAAATCTAAATAAATCACAAGAGTCAGGTCTGGTATTTCAGAAAGAAATATATTTGCTAAATAAAGTTTAAATCACGTGTTAATAAAAATAATTCTGATGACACTTTCTCACCTTTTGAATCCCAGCTGCTATAAGAATCCACACCAGGAGCCAGCTCATCACTGGTTAGGAATTTTAAATTCATTGAACCCAGAATTACTCCTTTTCTAAAAACAAAATATTTTGCACTGCACAAGTCTCAGGCATTCTGCTTCTTCTAGTTGTCATCTCCTCCGCGAGGACAACTGTCTCGGACTGGGACTGGAGATGTTATTAAAGCTCGTGCTGCTGACGTCAGGTTTTAGGACGAGCCCCGCATTTTTCTAGCCTAGCGCTCTGTCTTTTCCCTCTCCTCCACTCTCACCCTCTGCTCCTCAGGCACGAAAGCCTTTCATGAAGTTGAGGTGGCTTGTCTATAAGGGACAGTTCAACATTTATTAGGGAAAGGGTGGTGGTTTTCCAAAATAGGGGACGATTGTCAAACTTTTGTTTTGCTTTGGGGAGGGTTATGTTTGACCTTCGCCCCTTTGCAGGTTTTACCATATCATGTATTCCATCCAAGACACTTGCGCCTCCCCCATGTCAAGGTGTCTTGATACTTCCCTTATGCACTATGCTTTTTCTTTTGCAAACTATACCACACGTCAATGTAGTCTACCAGTCTAACTGCCCTCTATCCACCATTCATAGTGACGATAGTGGTAGGTGGGATCGTTCGTCCAGATCTACAATATGCTAACTAGTAATCATACCACACATACATTAATTTAAAGCTGCAGTAATTTTCAGTAAATGCGGAGAGGCCAGGTATGTCAGTGCTCATGACAGAACAGTGAAGACATGAGACACACAGTTCAAAAAGCTCCCCTATTGAGCTTGTTTAGGGACAAAATTATTATCCTACCTAGACTAGCCTACAACACCACAATGAAATGAAAAAGTGCGTTATTGTTTTCAAGTGAGTACAACATTCTACTCTAGGTTGTAAACCGCAGTGAAACTCTCATTTGAATAACAACGCAAAAGCCCTGGTATTTGAATATTTAATTCCATTCATTCCATTTGGACCAGTTGTGGGTCTACTCTGGACAGTTTATAATGTCTAGAAAGGCACAGTAGCTGGCCAGTCTGTCTGTATGTTAAGTTCTGATACTGAGGTGCGCTATCTGTTGCGGATCATCATTCTTCCAAGTCTTCCTAAAATAATGTTGACGCATCCATCCCATAATGTTGAAGTGCCCAAAATCGGTATGCTTTGCTTATTGGTTCTGGTGCATTGGCACAGAAACCTGTTCTTGGAACAATATTGTGAGTTGATTGTATGCAGGGGAGGGTGTACAATGTTCTTCACAGTAAAAGGGGAGGGTCATGTGAAAATGTTCTAATGTTGGAGAGGGGAGTGTGTTTTTTTATGACACTTTAAGTTGGACAAGCCCCCGACGAACTGGCCATGAACCGAGCAATGTGCATCCCAGCTATGCCACTGAGCTGTAGATTATTCAATAGCATTTGTAAACAAACAGGAATTATTATGCGTAGATGTGTGACTAGGGACTAGGGAGGGACAGTCCTACATTCTCTAAAGAAGGCAGAAGTCATTTTGGATGTTTTCATATGGCCACCAAGGTGAGTTGAATTTCCCCTCAAAGTTAAGAGGAATTAAATGAAGCGTGTCTGGTTGAATACTCGTCTGGTTCACAGATGTTCAGTTCAGGAAGACAGTGATGCATTTTTAAATGTCTGGAATTAACGGCCTTTGCTGTTAAATGACATGGGCCTATTGAAGTTTTCTACATTGCCTTTGGTGTGGAAAATGTGTTAAGGAAACTGATTTATGTGAAAGGTGGTTATGTCTCAGATCTACAGTCACTTTAGCACAGACAGCTCACACTCTCCAACACAGGGAGTTCTCACTCCTGACCAAGTGTAGCTGTCTGCTGGTCTACATACTATGGAAAAACCTCTTAGTACTAAACCAAAGCAATGCATCGGTGTTTTATGGACATGTGTAAAGCCAGGTAAACTGACGAGAGCGATGCTCTGAGGTGATCTGAGAGGTGTGTTTTCCACACTTACCACATCAACAGTACCCCTCATAGTACATTACCCCTCGTAGTGCATTACCCCTCAGAGCACACAGACAGATACTGACATTACCCCTCAGAGCACACAGACAGACACTGACATTACCCCTCAGAGCACACAGACAGACACTGACATTACCCCTCAGAGCACACAGACAGACACTGACATTACCCCTCAGAGCACACAGACAGACACTGACATTACCCCTCAGAGCACACAGACAGACACTGACATTACCCCTCAGAGCACACACACCTTGTCCTCTTCTCTGGCCCAGTAAACTTTGTCACTATCCACTACTAGAGGATAACACCAAGACTGAACACATTTCACCTAGTGTCCCGGTGATAAACCATTCATCATGCATCTGCTACTAATTTTAGTTTTAACACAATAGTGTCATTCAGTGTGAAGCTGTGCATCATAAAAATGTCAATCAAAAACTGCACCTGAGGCAAAGGCGGCTTGTTTTCCATGTGTTTGTAGCTGTGTTATCAAACTGCATGTGGTGAAGAGATTCGGATGACTATAAGCAATTGTCCGTCCGACAGAAAAAGAAAAGGGGACTGTTAAATGAAAAAGCTTTAAATCAATGTTGAACTCCAGGTATGTCAAATGATTGCACACATGGCCCTTGTAATAACAGCCATGTTGACTACTGCCTTGCCTTAAGTATAGGATGTGCTACGCTTCAGCCCAAAGAGAGTTGACTGACCTATGCTTCAGCAGTGGTGTAAAGTACTTAAGTAAAAATGCTTTAAAGTATTACTTAAGTCGTTTTTTTTAAGTATCTGTACTGTACTATTTCTATTTTTGCGAACTTTGACTTTTACCCACTTACATTCCTAAAGAAAATAATGTACTTTTTACTCCATACATTTTCCCTGGTACCCAAAAGTACCTGTTACATTTTGACAGGAAAATGGTCCAATTCACACACTTATCAAGAGAACATCCCTGGTCATCCCTACTGCCTCTGATCTGGCGGACTCACTAAACACAAATGCTTCCACTTCAGCCCAATGAGAGTTGGCTGACCTATGCTTCCACTTCAGCCCAATGAGATTTGGCTGACCTATGCTTCCACTTCAAGCCAATGAGAGTTGGCTGACCTATGCTTCCACTTCAGCCCAATGAGAGTTGGCTGACCTATGCTTCCACTTCAGCCCAATGAGAGTTGGCTGACCTATGCTTCCACTTCAGCCCAATGAGAGTTGGCTGACCTATGCTTCCACTTCAGCCCAATGAGAGTTGGCTGACCTATGCTTCCACTTCAGCCCAATGAGAGTTGGCTGACCTATGCTTCCACTTCAAGCCAATGAGAGTTGGCTGACCTATGCTTCCACTTCAGCCCAATGAGAGTTGGCTGACCTATGCTTCCACTTCAGCCCAATGAGAGTTGGCTGACCTATGCTTCCACTTCAGCCCAATGAGAGTTGGCTGACCTATGCTTCCACTTCAAGCCAATGAGAGTTGGCTGACCTATGCTTCCACTTCAAGCCAATGAGAGTTGGCTGACCTATGCTTCCACTTCAGCCCAATGAGAGTTGGCTGACCTATGATTCCACTTCAGCCCAATGAGAGTTGGCTGACCTATGCTTCCACTTCAAGCCAATGAGAGTTGGCTGACCTATGCTTCCACTTCAAGCCAATGAGAGTTGGCTGACCTATGCTTCCACTTCAAGCCAATGAGAGTTGGCTGACCTATGCTTCCACTTCAAGCCAATGAGAATTGGCTGACCTATGCTTCCACTTCAGCCCAATGAGAGTTGGCTGACCTATGCTTCCACTTCAGCCCAATGAGAGTTGGCTGACCTATGCTTCCACTTCAGCCCAATGAGAGTTGGCTGACCTATGCTTCCACTTCAGCCCAATGAGAGTTGGCTGACCTATGCGTCCACTTCAGCCCAATGAGAGTTGGCTGACATAAGGTCATTTTCTTGTCATATACAGTTCCTAATGTTTAAAGTTATTCACAAAGAGGCTCATGGAGTGTTGACCTATAATCAGTTCCTCCATGTCCATGCATTCTTATTAAATGTGATCTAAAAGGCAAAACTAACCCTAAATCAGCACTCCAACTCTGAGACATTTGATAAGATAGAATAGTCCCTATCTCAACCATGGACCATTAAAGAAGGGTTTAATCTGATGGGTTGAGTGATGCAGAAACCAATTTCATAAACCGTCTGACTGTAGAATCAGCCTGGCTGTCCATGTCTTAAAGTCTCCTGTACTTTTGGTGTGTGTCCCAAGTGCACTCCTTGTGATCAATGACCTATGGGCCCTGGTCAAAGTATTGCGTTCTAAAAGAAATAGGGGGCCATTTGGGACACAGTGATGTCAAAATTAAAATCCCTTATTAGAGTCTCATAGCTCTTTGGTCCTGAGCTGAGAACTCCTTGAAATTAAATTCTGTTCTGGAAATACTTTGGTTTCAAAGTCAAGCAGGATACATTATCCAGTGAGTTTACAACAGCAAGACAAAATCAAAAGAAAGAAAGAGTAAATGTATTTAAAAAAAATAGAAATTCCTTATCCAAGTATCCAGACCCTTTGCTGTGAGACTCGAAATTGAGCTCAGGTGCATCCTGTTTCCATTGATCATCCTTGAGATGTTTCTACAACTTGATTGGAGTCCACCTGTGGTAAATTAAATCGATTGGACATGATTTGGAAAGGCAAACAACTGTCTATATAAGGTCCCACAGTTGACAGTGCATGTCAGAGCAAAAACCAGGCCATGAGATCAAAGGAATTGTCTGTAGAGCTCCGAGACAGGATTGTGGCGGGGCACAAATCTGGGGAAGGGTACCAAAAACATTCTGCAACATTGAAGATCCCCAAGAACACAGTGGCCTCTATCATTCTTAAGTTTGGAATCACCAAGACTCTTCCTACAGCTGGCCGCCCGGCCAAACTGAGCAATCGGGGGAGAAGGGTCTTGGACAGGGGGGTTGACCAAGAACCTGATGGTCACTCTGACAGAGCTCTGGAGTTTCTCTGTGGAGATGGGAGAAGATTCCAGAAGGATAACCATCTCTGTAGCACTTCACCAAACAGGTCTTTATAATAGAGTGGCCAGGTGGAAGCCACTTCTCAGTAAAAAGCACATGATAGCCTGCTTGGAATTTGCCAAAAGGCACCTAAAGACTCTCAGACCATGAGAAACAAGATTCTCTGGTCTGATGAAACCAAGATTTAAGTCACCTGAATGCCAAGTGTTACGTCTGGAGGAAACCTGGGCAGGGACTGGAAGATTAGGGGCGAAGGTTCACCTTGCAACAGGACAACAACCCTCAGCACACAGCCAAGACAACGCAGGAGTGGCTTCGGGACAAGTCTCTGAATGTCCTTGAGTGGCCCAGCCAAAGCCGGGACTTGAACTGGATTGAAAATCTCTGGAGAGACCTAAAAATAGCTGTGCAGCAATGCTCCCCATCCTACCTGACAGCACTTGAGTATCTGCAGAGAAGAATGGGAGAAACTCCAAATACAGATGTGGCAAGCTTGTAGCGTCATACCCATGTAGACTCGAGAATGTAATCGCTGCCAAAGGTGCTTCAAAGTACCAAGTAAAGGGTCTGAACACATGTAAGTGAGATTTCCATTTATCTTTTTATAAATTATTGGGTATTCTATGTGGATTGATAAGAGGAACAAACTATTTAATATGTTTAAAATAAGGCAGTTACGTAACAAAATGTGGGAAAAGTCAAGGGGTCTGAATTCTTTCCGAAGGCCCTGTATATACAGGACTACAGATGTAGAATCTTAATCTGATCGTCCTATTGCAGGAGAACTTTGCTGCAATGCAGGACATTTTAAACTTGTAGGCTAATTCTACTTAAATTAATCCAGATTTTAAAAAAATGCGTTATGAGACGTTGATTAACTTCAGATGAATTAGTTCTAGACTAGGGAGTCCCAGACTAGGGTAAGTAGGGACTAACCACTTAATCTTTGAAGCCTGATTAGATTAACGGTATCCACATGGTGCTGATCTGAGGATGCTTCAAAAACCAGGGCTGGGACACTAATACGTTGCGTTATGTGGAATTGGAGTGAGTCACCTAAACCAAACAATGGCTGGAGGTTAAAAGAAAATAACACTCTAAAAAATGTCAGTGACTTTGAAAAAACCCTCTTGAAGCTACTTTTGTCACACCACCCAATTTTGGAAAATAAACAGCATGAAATAATGCCTGGACAAGCATCTATAATGAATTCAACTCAATTGAAAATAATCAAAAGGAGGCTACTACAACTTCAGGTAAGATACTGTATTTATTGTTGGCCCACTTTTACAAAATCACAGTCCCCTTTGAAATGTTAGTTGTTCTCGTGTAACAACACAGTGGGGCCTAAATGTAGGGGTGTAAAGTACTTCAGTAAAAACCCTTTAAAGTATTACTTAAGTCATTTTGGGGGATATCTGTACTTTACATTACTATTTATATTTTTACTTCACTACATTCCTAAAGAAAATAACGTACTTTTTACTCCATACATTTTCCCTGACACCCAAAAGTACATTTTGAATGGTTAGCAGGACAGGAAAATGGTTCAAGTCACGCATCAAAATCTCTGGTCACTCTGGTACTGCGTCTGATCTGCTGGACTAATGAGACGCTTTTTTTCATTTATTTTATTTTATTTTAAAACTAATGTGTATTTATTTTTTAGGGGGTGTTTTGTTTGTAATTTGTCTGAGTGTTGGAGAGTACCCCTGGCTATCCGTAAATAAAAAAACAAGAAGTTACCTGTGTCATGCCTTGGTCTTAGTATTTTGTGTTTTAGTTTATTAGTTGGTCAGGCCAGGGTGTGACATGGGTTTATTGTTTGTTGTATTCTTAGTGGGGTTTTTTGGTTATTGGGATTGTAGCTGATTAGGGGTGTGTGTTACATAGGTTTGGCTGCCTGAGGCGGTTCTCAATCAGAGTCAAGTGATTCTCGTTGTCTCTGATTGGGAACCGTATTTAGGTAGCCTGGGTTTCGCTTTGTATTTCGTGGGTGACTGTTCCTGTCTCTGTGTTAGTGTTCACCAGTCAGGCTGTAATAGGTTTCACGTTTTGTTTTGTATTTATTAGTTATTTCATGTATAGTTTCGTTATTTGTTTCACTAATAAACATGAGTAACCAACACGCTGCATTTCGGTCCGACTCTCTTTCGACAAACGAAGAACGTCGTTACAACCTGGTTTTCTTTAATATAAGGACATTGAAATTATTTATACTTTTTACTTTGATACTTAAGTATATTTTAGCAATTACATTTACTTTTTATACTTATGTACATTAAAACCAAATACTTTTAGACTTTACTCAAGTAGTATTTTACTATGTGACTTTTACTTGAGTCATTTTCTATTAAAAGGTACCTTTACTTTTACTCATGACAATTGGGTACCTTTTTCCACCACTGCCTAAATGTATTTGTGAGATAGCAATGTAAAACATACAAATAACATTATATTGTCTTTTCTTTCTATGGTCCTGTGGAAAAACATAAAAAATAAATTTAAAAGAGAAAAAAGGCTGTTGCTTGTAGGGAGCGACTCAAGATTGGTAAGACCAGAGACAGATGAGCTGGGGGACTTGTTAACTGGGATCCTTGATAGTCAGCAACCTCTGAAAGGTATCCCCGATGATGACCATTTGGACAGTACAGATGGGGGACTGTTCCAATCCTGATTTGGTAGGACACATTCATTCATCCCCAGACAGCAGGGAATATGTAATGTTGTCAGTCATTTCTTGCACTCTGATAATAAAACATAATTAATAAATGTTCTCTAATGCAGCAATGTAATACTTTTTTAGAGGCAGATGATCACCATAGCTTGGAGGGGGCTCAACAGGATGAAGGTCAACCAGCTGCAACTGCAGTCTTCCCTCCTGGTTGCTAAGTCACTAACCTGGGCCAGAGGACAAAGACAAGAGGCTGAGCATGCATGACAAACTGGCCATTGAATTTCATGAGCGCAAACTAATGTATTTAAAAGTGAAGGAGGAGAAGAGAAACTCGACGCAGCAGCAGTACCAATGTTCTTCTCAAACCAGCACCAGTTCATGGTCCCAATATTTCTATTTGTGAATTAAAAATCTTATCCATGGCTAATGTTTCAGTCACTTGAGCTATCTTTGTTGTGAGAAGTGCTGCATAGCAACAGCATCTCTGCAGGCTTGTCCATTTCTGTCATTGTCTGCCTCAACCATGGGAACATCTAGGTCATCTTCAATGAGAAGATCTGGGCAGCCATGCTGTTTGAGGTAATTGGAAATAACTGCTGTTACAATTTTGACAATGCAGCATCTTCTTGGTTGAAAGCGCAATATGTTTCTGAGACACTAGAAACGACTCTTCCATGCACCAAATGTGTGCTCCACTACACATCTTGTGTGGATAAGAACTTGGTTGTACAGTTGTTGCTCAAGTCATATTGCATGAAGATAGGAGGTGAACAAGAGGCTGGTCTGTGCGTAGCCACTGTCACCAAGTATGATTCCACTATGTTGTCCTCCTCCTTAGCTGAGCTTGAAGGAGTTTTGGAAAATCCTTTCCAATGTGCAACAATGGAGAACTGCACACTGGGAGAGCACACACTTTGTACATTTATTGAGAGCCGTTTTTAAGATTCCTGTACTCAGCATCTGCTGTAGAGGGACACCTGATAGGAACATTCATCTTTACAGCCGATGATTCCAGGGAAGTTCCAATGTTCCTAGAACTCTACCTTGTAGTTGGCTTGGGCAGCAGCATCAGGGAACTTGACACACAGAGCCGTGAAAATGTATTTGCCCCCTTTCTGATCTCCTCTATTTTTTATACTGAATGTTATCAGATCTTCAACATAAACCTAATATTAGATGAAGTGAACCTGAATTTACAAATAAATACTTTATTTAATTAACAAAAGTTATGCTCCACCCAATGCCCCTGTGTGAAAAAGTAATTGCCCTCAATAACTGGTTGTGCCACCTTTAGCTATAATGACCACAACTAAATGTTTCCTGTAGTTGTTTAGTCTCTCACATTGGAAGAATTTTGGCCCATTCTTCCATGCAGAACTGCTTTAACTCAGTGACATTTCAAATCAAATTTTATTGGTCACATACACGTGTCTAGCAGATGTTTTTGCGGGTGTAGCGAAATGCTTGTGCATCTAGCGCCGACAGTGCAGTAATATCTAACAAGTAATATCTAACAATTACACAACATATACCCAATACACAAAGATCTAGTAAAGGAATGGAATTAAGAATATAAAAATATATGGACAAGCAATGTCAGAGGCATAGAATAAGATACAGTAGAATAGTATAGGATAAAGTATATGGGTAATGATGGGTAATGCAAGATATGTAGACATTATTAAAATGACTAGTGTTCCATTTATTTACGTGGCCAGTGATTTCAAGTCTATGTATATAGGCAGCAGCCTCTAATGTGCTAGTGATGGCTATTTAACAGTCTGATTGCCTTGAGATAGAAGCTGATTTTCAGTCTCTTGGTCCCAGCTTTGATGCCCCTGTACTGACCTTGCCTTCTGGATGATAGCAGGGTGAACAGGCTGTGGCTCGGGTGGTTGTTGTCCTTGATGATCTTTTTGGCCTTCCTATGACATTGGGTGCTGTAGGTGTCCTGGAGGGCAGGTAGTTTGCCCCTGGTGATGCATTGGAGAGACCTCACCAACCTCTGGAGAATCCTGCGGTTGAGGTTGGTGCAGTTGCCTTACCAAGCAGTGATACAGCCTGACAGGATGCTCTCGATTGTGCATCTGAAAAAGTTTGTGAGGGTTATAGGTGACAAGTCACATTTCTTTAGCCTCCTGATATTGAAGAGGCTCACTCCTTCTTCACCACACTGTCTGTTTGAATGGACCATTTCAGTTTGTCTGTAATGTGTATGACGAGGAACTTGAAGCTTTCCGTCTTCTCCACTGCGGTCCCGTCAATGTGGATAGGGGGGTGCTCCCTCTGCTGTTTCCTGAAGTCCACAATCATCTCCTTTGTTTTGCTGATATTGGGTGAGAGGTTATTTTCCTGGCACCACACTCCCAGAGCCCTGACCCCCTCCCTGTAGGTTGTCTCGTCATTTTTGGTAATCAAGTCTACTACTATTGTATCATCTGCCAACTTGCTGATTGAGTTGGAGGTGTGCTTAGCCACGCAGTCATGGGTGAATAGGGAGCACAGGAGGCGACTGAGCATGCACCCTTGTGGGGCCCTAGTATTGAGGATCAGTGAAGTGGAGGTATTGTTTCCTACCTTCACCATCTGGGGGTGGGCTGTCAGGACATCCAGGACCCAGTTGCACAGGGCGGGGTTAAGTCCCAGGGCCTCGAGCTTAATGATGAGCTTGGAGGGTACTATGGTGTTGAATGCTAAGCTATAGTCAATGAATAGCATTTTTACGTATATATTCCTATTGTCCAGATGGGATAGGGCAGTGTGCATCTATTGTGGATCTATTGGGGCGATAAGCAAATTGAAGTGGGTCTAGGGTGACAGGTATGGTAGAGGTGATACTATCCTTGATTAGTCTCTCAAAGCACTTCATGATGACAGAAGTGAGTTCTATGGGTCGATAGTAATTTAGTTCAGTTACCTTTGCTTTCTTGGGTACAGGAACAATGGTGGCCATCTTGAAGCATGTGGGGACAGCAGACTGAAATAGGAAGCGATTGAATAAGTCCGTAAACACACCAGCCAGCTGGTCCGCACATGCTCTAAGGATACGGCTCGGGATGTCATCTGAGCCAGCAGCCTTATGAGGGTTAACACACTTAAATATCTTACTCACATTGGCCACAAAGAATGAGAGCCCACAGTCCTTGGTAGCGGGCCGCGGCATTTTGTTATCCTCACAGCAGCCAAAGAAGGTGGTTAGCTTGTCTGGAAGCAAGATGGTGTCCGCAACGTGACTGGTTTTCCTTTTGTAGTCTGTGATTGTCTGTAGACCCTGCCACATACGTCTTGTGTCTGAGCCATTGAATTGTGACTCCACTTTGTCTCTATACTGACATTCTTTCTGTTTGATTGCCTTGCAGAGGTAATAACGACACTGTTTGTATTCTGCCATATTCCCAGTCACCTTGCCATGGTTTAATGCGGTGGTTCGCACATTCAGTTTTGCGCGAATGCTGTCATCTATCCACGGTTTTAATAGTCACAGTGGGTACAACATCTCCTATACAGTTCCTGGAAAAATCAGTCACCGAATCAATATATTCGTCAATGTCATTCTCGGAAGCTAACCGAAACATATCCCAGTCCACGTGATCAAAACAATCTTGAAGCATTGATTCCGATTGGTCAGACCAGCGTTGAATAGTCCTTTGCACGGGTACTCTCTGTACATGGCCGTGGCTATAACCAATGAGAATTCTATTGGGAGATAACACAGTCAGCATTTGATTGTGAGGTATTCTAGATCGGGTGAACAAAAGGACTTGAGTTCCTGTATGTTATCACAATTACATCATGAGTCATTAATCATGAAACATACACCCCCGCCCTTCTTCTTCCCGGAGAGATATTTATTCCTGTCTGCGCGATGAACTGAGAATCCAGCTGGCTGGACCGATTCAGACGGTATATCCCAAGAGTGCCATGTTTCCATGAATCAGAGTATGTTACAATCCCTGATGTCTCTCTGGAAAGAGACCCGCGCGCTGAGCTTGTCAACTTTACTATTCAGAGACGGAACATTAGCGAGTAATGTACTCAGAAGCGGTGGGTGGTGTGCACTCCTCCTAAATTGGACTAGAAGACCACTCTGAGTACCTCTCCTTCGCCAGCGTTGTTTTGGGTCGGCTTCTGGAATCGGTTTTGGGTCGGCTTCTGGGGGTGCGAACAAAGGATCTGCTTCAGGAAAGTTGTATTCCTGGTCGTGATGCTGGCAGTGCTGGTGAGTTACCGCCACTCTGATATCCAATAGTTCTTCCCGGCTGTATATAATAACACAAAACTTTTTCTGGGCTAACAATGTAAGAAATAATACATTTAAAAAAGTTTCCTTAGAGTAAGAAGTGAGGCAGCCCTCTCTGTCGACACTCGTTTCAAGTCCTGCCACACCATCTCAATTTAAATTAGGTCTGGACTTTGACTAGGCCACTCCAAAACTACACATGTGTTGCTTTTTAATAATTTTCATGTAGACTTGATTGTGTGTTTTGGATCATTGTCTTGCTGCATGACCCAGCTGCGTTTCAGCATCAGCTTACTGACGGAGGGCCTTCTATTAAGGCAAGTCATCCAGGTCCTTAGGCAGCAAAGCATCCCTGAACCACCACACTACAACCACCATGCTTTACCGTTAGTAGGAAGTTCTTACTGTGGAATGCAGTGTTTGGTTTTCACCAGACATAATGGGACCCATCTTGTCCAAAAAGTTGACTCAAGTTTGTAAAAAAAAAACTGGAAGCACCTGATTAGTCACCAAGCCTCTTGGAAGAATGTTGTATGGACAGATGAGTCAAAAGTATAACTGCGTAACAGACTCTGCAGCCAGACCTTATTGCATCTGTGGCTGACGTGATCAGGGTAGTGTGACGACCCTCCCACCTTTCCTTAATAGGATGTCGGTGTGTGGAGCTGGCAGGATCGTCATGAGATGGGACACACCTGGGCCGGGTGTGTCCCGGGGATAAATACACCTTTCCCCCTCATTGAGGAGACTCTCTCCATGCAGACACACTGCTGTTTTTGGTTGTGGCATTTTGGGGCAACTTTGTGTTTGTTTCTTTAGCACCACTCAACACCCCTCATTATCACCATCTATGAACGCATCCCTCACTTACACTACTGACTACACACACCATTGTTACTGGTACACAGTTCACTTTCTTTAATAAATATGTTTGCTATTTCTTTCTCGCCATGTTGTCTCCCTCTTTGTTAAGGGCTACGAGCCGGTTACTAAAAGCAGGGAAAAACAAACATGTTTCTAGGCTCTAAGATAAAATAACATGAAATGACTAAAGTCTTGATGCAATGGAATAAATTCATGTTTTGGATTGCAATACATGTTAATGTCAATAACATGCGTGTCAGTCTCTTCGTTCAGAGTGGAGGAGAGATTTACTGCATCACTACAGGTCTTTGTAAGAAGTACTGATGTGTTGAAAGTACCAAATTGTTTGTTCAGCCAGTTAACACACAGCTCAAAAACCCAAACATACCCCACAAGACACGCAATCAGGGGTCTCTTCACGGTCCCCAAATCCAGAACAGAGGCTGGGAAATGCACCGTACTGTACAGGGCCATGGCTACACCTCTGGTAACTCAGGCAAGCAATAAAATCAGTTTTGAAAAATGGATAAAACACCTCAAGGAACAACGTGGACTGTGAAGAGACACACACTCTAAAACATTATTCATAGAATTGTTCCTATTTTATCCTTTTTTAGTCGTGTTCTTTAATCGTAGTGTTCTTAGTGTTGCTGTTCCTGTCCATTAGTGTTTTGATTTATGTCATGTTCTATGTTCTGTGTTCTATGTTCTATGTTCAGCCTATGGGGGTCCAAACAAAAATCATAAGTCAGGTTTATATGTACATTGTGAGGATTTGTATGAGGCATGTGTGGCCACAATACTAAGCAATGGGAACAGGAACACTGTTATTCATTGACCATTAGTCTTTGGTATTTATAGATTGCACAATCATTTTAATGACCATTTATATATAAATAAGTTGACATTTCCATTCATGTCTCAATGTGTGGTTGAAAGAAAAGTCATGAGACAATGCGCAAATATTTGCGAGCCACAGCCTTTCCAAAAACAACAGTTCTTTTATTTAGAAGAGTATCGGCTCTGTGCCCTGAGACTGGGACCAAAGCAACTGACTCAGAACCTGTGGAAACACACACACACAAATAGGCGCACACACACACACACACACACACGCACACGCACACATACACACAGCTAAAGTTCCAGCAGCCACAGCACTCTGTCTTGATAGGGTAATAAGGACAGTTGTAATGCTTCAAAGTTAGCCGATTATTCCCCACTTTTTCAATTCCAACACTTTCAAGAGGTATACTTTTCTCTCTAAATCAGTAGTGTATTATTTCCATTCAATATATAATTTTTCCTCAGTAGATTATTTTCATGCAGGAGACCACTACTCCCTCTGATAATCCAAAATGATTCATGTGGAATCAGCTTCCTCCATAGGGCTTACAGTACCTTCAGTATTCACACCCCTTGACCGTTTTCCACATTTTCATGTGTTAAAAAGTGGGATTCAAATGAATTAAATTGTTTGTTTTTTAATGTCAACAAACAATCTTAACAAAATATTATGTAATGTCAAATCAAATCAAACTTTATTTGTCACATGAACCGAATTCAACAAGTATAGACTTTACAGTGAAATGCTTTACTTACAAGCCCTTAACCAACAATGCAGTTCAAGAAGAAGAAAATATTTATCAAGTAGACTAAAATGAAAAGTAATACTAAAAAGTAACACAATAACAATAACGAGAGTATATACAGGGCACCGGTACCGAGTCAGTGTGTAGGGGTACAGGCTAGTTGAAGTCATCTGTACATGTAGGTGGGGGTCAATGTAAATTGTCCAGTGGCAATTTTATGAATTGTTCAGCAGTCTTATGGCTTGGGGGTAGAAGCTGTTGAGGAGCCTTTTGGTCCTAGACTTGGCGTTCCTGTACCGCTTGCTGTGTGGTAGCAGAGATAATAGTCTATAAATTGGGTGACTGGAGTTTCTGACAATTTTATGGGCTTTCCTCTGACATAGCCTATTATATAGTCCACGATCAGCTCCTTAGTCTTGCTCACATTGAGGGAGAGGTTGTTGTCCTGGCACCACACTGCCAGGTCTCTGACCTCCTCCATATAGGCTGTCTCATCATTGTCGGTGATCAGGCCTACCACTGTTGTGTCGTCAGAAAACTTAATGATGGTGTTGGAGTTGTGTTTGGCCACGCAGTCATGGGTGAACAAGGAATACAGGAGGGGACTAAGCACACAGTGTTAGTGTTATCGATTAGCGTGGCAGACGTGTTGTTGCCTACTCTTACCACTTGGGGGCGGCCCGTCAGGAAGTCCAGGATTCAGTTGCAGAGGGAGGTGTTCAGTCCCAGAGTCCTTAGCTTAGTGAGCTTCGTGGGCACTATGGTGTTGAATGTAGTATGTAGTCAATGTACAGCATTCTCACCTATGTGTTCCTTTTGTCCAGGTGAGAAAGGGCAGTGTGGAGTGTGATTGAGATTGAGTCATAAGTGGATCTGTTGGGGCGGTATGTTAATTGGAGTGGGTCTAGGGTGTCCGGGAGGATGCTGTTGATGTGAGCCATGACCAGCCTTTCAAAGTACTTCATGGCTACCGCCGTGAATGCTACGGGGCGGTAATCATTTGGGCAGGTTACCTTCGCTTCGCTTGTTGTGGTCTGCTTGAAACATGTAGGTATTACAGACTCAGTCAGAGATTGAAAATGTTAGTGAAAACACTTGACAGTTGGTCCACGCATGCTTTGTTGACCTGTTAAGGTTTTGTTCACATCAGCTACCGAGAGCGTTATCAGACAGTCATCCAGAACACCTTGTGCTCTTGTGCATGCTTCAGTGTTGCTTGCCTCGAAGCAAGCATAAAAGGGCATTTAGATCATCTGGTAGGCTCGCATTAATGGGCAGCTTGCGTCTGGGTTTTCCTTTGTAGTCCAGAATAGTTTTCAAGCCCTGCCACATCCGACGAGCGTCAGAGCCGTTGTAGTGGGATTCAATCTTAGTCCTGTATTGACGCTTTGCTTGTTTGATGGTTCGTCTGAGGGCATAGTGGGATTTCTTATAAACGTCCGGATTAGTCTCCTGCTCCTTGGAAGCGGCAGCTCTAGCCTGTAGCTCAATGCGGATGTTGCCTGTAATCCATGGCTTCTGGATGGGATATGTGCGTACAGTCACTGTGGGGACAACATCATCAATGCACTTATTGATGAAGCTGATGACTGAGGTGGTGTATTCCTCAGTGCCCATTGGATGAATCCAGGAACATATTCCAAAACAGTCCTGTAGTGTAGCATCCATGTCATCTGACCACTTACGTATTGAGCGAGTCACTGGTTCTTCCTGCTTTAGTTTTTGCTTGTAAACAGGAATTAGGAGGATATAATTATGGTCAGATTTGCCAAATGGAGGGTGGGGGAGAGCTTTGTGTGTAAAACACATGCAGTCGTTTTAATAAAATGTTTATATCATCACTGTATGTCTAATACATCACTGTGTGTTTATTTAATGAAAATAACTCCAAATACAGTATATTGTTTATATTTGTCATGCCCTGACCTTAGTTCCTTTTTTATGTCTCTATTTTGGTTTGGTCGTGGCGTGAGTTGGGGTGGGCATTCTATGTTGTTTTTCTATGTTTTCTTTTTTTTATGCATTTGGCCTGGTATGGCTCCCAATCAGAGGCAGCTGCCTATCGTTGTCTCTGATTGAGAACCATACTTAGGTAGCCTTTTCCCACCTGGTGTTTGTGGGTAGTTGTTTCCTGTGTTGTGTTGTGTCACCTGTCAGGACTGTTTCGATTTTCGTTGTTTCACTTTGTTATTTTGTATTTCGTGTTCAGTTATATTAAATGAACATGGACACTTACCACGCTGCGTTTTGGTCCGATCTTTCCTGTTCCTCATATGAAGAAGATCGTTACAATATTTTATTTACACGAGCCTCCTTTTGCCATCGAAACACTTGTGTGGGCGTGTTGATACAAATTTAAATATATTTACATACACCGCTCTGATTGGAGGATAGGATCATCTAGATTCTACCTTACCCTGCCTACCCCTTCAAAGTAGGAGGACATTTATACAAATAGAAGATGACTGGTTATCGGTCAGAATAATCCGATCAGACTGTGATGTCATGCTGTTGGCCAAAAAACTCCATCCCACCTGAAAATAATGAAATTCTAGTTGTTATTTTTTTAATGGGGCGGCAGGGTAGCCTAGTGGTTAGAGCGTTGGACTAGTAACCAGAAGGTTGCAAGTTCAAATCCTCAAGCTGACAAGGTACAAATCTGTCGTTCTGCCCCTGAACACTGTTCCTAGGCCGTCATTGAAAATAAGAATTTGTTCTTAACTGACTTGCCTAGTAAAATAAAATAAAAAATCTCTTACACTAAAAGGGAATTATCATAATTTTCACAATTACAGAGTGTTATTTGAATCTCAAAGTGTGAAAAAGATACAGAAAATTCACATTTTTTACTTGCACTGCCATTTAAATGAAAAATACAACTCTAATATATCTTGATATGGTAATAATCCTCCCCCCCTTAGTTAATACATGTTAGAATAAGCTTTGGCAGTGATTACAGCTGTGAATCTTTTGGGGTGTCTCTAAGAGCTTTACACACCTGGAATATGCAATATTTGAACATTAATCTTTAAACAATTCTTCAATCTCTGTCAAGATGTTTGTTGATCATTGGTAGACAGCCATTTTCAAGACTTGCCATAGATCTTCAATCAGATTTAGTAACTTGGCCACTCAGGGACATTCAATGTCATCTTGGTGAGCAGCTCCAGTGTAGATTTGTGTTTAAGTTTAATGTCCTGCTGATAGGTGAATTCGCCACCCTGTGTCTGGTGGTTTCCTCAAGGATTTTGCCTGTGCTTAGCTCCATTCCATTTATTTGTATCCTGTTGCCGATGACAAGCATACTGTACTCATAACATGATGTAGCCACCGTGAAAATGTGAAGAGTGGTACTCAGTGATGTGTTGTGTTGGAACCCTAACCCTAACACCTTCTAATCAGGACAAAATCATTTTGCCACATTTTTCACAGTATTACTTTAGCGTCTGAATATTTTTATAATGTACAGGCTTCAATCTTTTCACTCTGTCATTACGGTTAGTATGGAATTACCACAATGTTGCTGATCCATTCTCAGTTTTCTCCTAAAATCACCATTGGCATCATAGGGAAATACATGAGTGGTTTCCTTCCTCTCCTGCAACTAAGTTAGGGTCTGCTTTTTTATTTGTTTTACCCATTGACCAATCGGTTCTCTACTTTACGAGGCATTGGAAAACCTCCCTGGTCTTTGTTGTTGAAACTGTGCTTGAAATTCACTACTCGACTGAAGGACCTTACAGACGCTTAGAAAAATAAAACCCAATCGGCATGTATAGCTCTTTACTTTTGACCAGAGCCCTATTCACCCTGGTCAAAAGTAGTGCACTACATAGGGAAAAGGGTGCAATTAGGGACACAGTCAAATGATCCTGGCCAGATCATGGGATGCTTTTGACACTTGATTCGAGAGGATTTAGAATTGGCACGAGACAAGCTGTGATTTGGAACCGCTTCACTGTTGACATAAAAAGTATGGCTGCCATCATTTCTCTCTGTCCTCTGCAATGCTGAGCTCATTTATTAACCAAAGCTCAGTGTCAGATTTAAGTTCCTCGTTGGATACATGTCAAATTACCCTGGCACTGACAAGTGGATAAATAACACTCCTTGTGTTGATAGCACTTTGTTTGAATTTCAGAGCTCATTTTTGGATCTGACTGACTGACTTCTGGATAAAAAATTGAGAACAAACTTCAGTTTGAATCCAGTCCAGTTCCTCCCTGCTGTAACAATGTGCGGGAAGTCAGGAAGCACATTCAGGGAGTGAGTGTATTGATAAATAAACGCAACATAATACAAAAGAAACACTAACAGCACACAGACAAAAAACCGAAACAATGATGCCTGGGGAAGGAACCAAAGGGAGTGACATATATAGGGTAGGTAATCAAGGAGGTGATGGAGTCCAGGTGAGTCTGATTACGCGTAGGTGCGCGTAATGATGGTGACAGGTGTGCGTCATAACGAGCAGCCTGGTGACCTAGAGACCGGAGAGGGAGCACATGTGACAGTACCCCCTCCCCGGCACTCGCAGGACGCTGACTGAAATGATGATCCAAGGGATCAGGAGTGGACCGGTCACCTCTGCTGAGGCGCGGGCAACCTGTCAGTCCGGCTGAGACGCGGGAAAATGGTGACCTAGAGCGCCGGAAGAGGGACCAAAGGGAATGACATAAACTCAGCAAAAAAAGAAACGTCCCCTTTTCAGAACCCTGTCTTTCAAAATTCGTAAAAATCCAAATAACTTCACAGATCTTCATTGTAAAGGGTTTAAACACTGTTTCCAATGCTTGTTCAATGAACCATAAACAATTAATGAACATGCACCCGTGGAATGGTCATTAAGACACTAACAGCTTACAGACGGTAGGCAACTAAGGTCACAGTTATGAAAACTTAGGACACTAAAGAGGCCTTTCTACTGAAAAAAACACCAAAAGAAAGATGCCCAGGGTCCCTGCTCATCTGCGTGAACGTGTCTTAGGCATGCTACAAGTAGGCATGAGGACTGCATATGTGGCCAGGGAAATAAATTGCAATGTTCATACTGTGAGATGCCGAAGACAGTGCTACAGGGAGACAGGACGGACAGCTGATTTTCCTTGCAGTGGCAGACCACATTTAACAACACCTGCACAGGATCGGTACATCCGAACATCACACCTGCGGGACAGGTACAGGATGGCAACAACAACTGCCTGAGTTACACCAGGAATGTACAATCCCTCCATCAGTGCTCAGACTGTCCGCAATGGGCTGAGAGAGGCTGGACTGAGGGCTTGTAGGCCTGTTGTAAGGCAGGCCCTCACCAGACATCACCGGCAACAACGTCGTCTATGGGCACAAACCCACCGTCGCTGGACCAGACAGGACTGGCAAAAAGTGCTCTTCACTGACGAGTCACGGTTTTGTCTCACCAGGGGTTGGATTCGCGTTTATCCTCGAAGGAATGAGCGTTACACCGAGGCCTGTACTCTGGAGTGGGATCGATTTGGAGGTGGAGGGTCCGTCATGTTCTGGGGCAGTGTGTCACAGCATCATCGGACTGAGCCTGTTGTCATTGCAGGCAATCTCAACAATGTGCTTTACAGGAAAGATATCCTCCTCCCTCATGTGGTACCCTTCCTGCAGGCTCATCCTGACATGACCCACCAGCATGACAATACCACCAGCCATACTGCTTGTTTTGCGCGTGATTTCCTGCAAGACAGGAATGTCAGTGTTCTGCCATGGCCAGCGAAGAGCCCAGATTGCAATCCCATTGAGCACGTCTGGGACCTGTTGGATCGGAGGGTGAGGTCTAGGGTAATTCCCCCCAGAAATGTCCGGGAACTTGCAGATGCCTTGGTGGAAGAGTGGGGTAACATCTCACAGCAAGAACTGACAAATCTGGTGCAGTCCATGAGGAGGAGATGCACTGCAGTACTTAATGCAGCTGGTGGCCATACCAGATACTGACTGTTAATTTGGACCCCCCTTTGTTCAGGGACACATTATTCCATTTCTGTTCGTCACATGTCTGTGGAACTTGTTTGCTGAAAATAAACTCAGTTGACAGTGAGAGGATGTTACTTTTTTTGCCGAGTTTACATAGGACAGGTAATCAAGTAGGTGATGGAGTCCAAGTGAGTCTGATGACACGCAGATGCACATAACAATAGTGACAGGTGTGTGCCATAACGAGCAGCCTGGTGACCTTGAGGCCGGAGAGGGAGCACATGCGACACCTGCAATACAAACTCCAACCAGCCTTGTCCTTTCTCTGTTGGGTTGAAAGCCAGGCTCAAACATGTATCACAGACTCAAGTGCTGAGCCAGAGTATTTTCTGTGTGGGAGAGAAGCCTGGCGCCGAGCCAGAGTGTTTGCAGTGTGGGAGAGAAACCTGCTTCTAAGCCTCTGATAACCAGGCAGGGTTTTTTCTTCTTAGGAAAGGGGTGGATGAGATGAAGAAGTGTGTGTGTGTGTGTGTGTGTGTGTGTGTGTGTGTGTGTGTGTGTGTGTGTGTGTGTGTGTGTGTGTGTGTGTGTGTGTGTGTGTGTGTGTGTGTGTGTGTGTGTGTGTGTGTGTGATAAAACAGCTTCCACCACAGGCCAGGGATCTTCTCCTTCTCCTCCAAGAATTAATGGACTCTGCTGTCAAACCAGACACCAGTCTTTATGAAGCCTACTTTTCTTTGTTTCTGTCACTAGGGTGTGACTAGGGTGGGCATTCTATGTTCTTTTTTCTATGTTTTTCTATTTCTTTGTTTTTGGCCGGGTATGGTTCTCAATCAGGGACAGCTGTCTGTCGTTGTCTCTGATTGAGAACCATACTTAGGTATCTCTTGCCCACATGGGTTTTGTGGGTAGTTGTTTTCTGTTTTGTATCTGTACCAGACAGAACTGTTTCGGTTATTCTTTTTGTCATTTTCGTAATTAGTGTTCAGTTGCTAATAAATTAATTATGAACACGTACCACGCTGCACCTTGGTCCTCACCTTCTTCTCTTGAATGCAGTGACAGTTTGTCTCTGTGGTTTTGGCAGGAGAGAGGTAACACGGACTAGAGGTCTTCACAAGTCCAAAAAGTTGGACCTGTTCCAAAATGGACCTGGGGATTTCCCACCCGGACCCGATATGCATTTTGCCACATTTTGTTGTGTTACAAAGTGGGATTGAAATGTATTTCATAAAAAAAGTGTCTATCATCTACACAAAATATTCTGTAATGTCAAAGTGGAATAATTTTAAGGAAAGTAAAACACTAATATATTTTGATTAGATAAGAATTCAACCTCTTGAGTCAATACATGTTAGAATCACATTTCTTGGTAAGTCTAAGACTTTGCACACCTGGATTGTACAATATTTGCCCATTATTCTTTAAAACATTATTGAAGCTCTGTCAAGTTGGTTGTTGATAATTTCTAGACAACCATTTTTAGGTCTTATTTAAGTAGAGTTACAGTACCAGTCAAAAGTTTGGACACCTACTCATTCTATTTTTATTTTTTTTCTACATTGTAGAATAATAGTGAAGACATCAAAACCATGAAATAACACATATGGAATCATGTAGTTGCCAAAAAAGTGTTAAACAAATCAAAATATATATTACATTTTACATTCTTCAAAGTAGCCACCCTTTGCCTTGACAACATTGCACCCTCTTGGCATTCTCTCAACCAGCTTCACCTGGAATGCTTTTCCAACAGTCTTGAAGGAGTTCCCACATACGCTGAACACTTGTTGGCTGCTTTTCCTTCCCTCTACAGTCTAACTCATCCCAAACCATCTCAATTGGGTTGAGGTCGTGTGAGTGTGAAGGCCAGGTCATCTGAAGCAGCACTCCATCACTCTCCTTGGTCAAATAGCCCTTACACCGCCTGGAGGTGTGTTCGGTCTTTGTCCTGTTGAAAAACAAATGATAGTCCCACTAAGCACAAACCAGATGGGATGGCATATCGCTGCAGAATGCTGTGGTAGCCATGCTGGTTAAGTGTGTCTTAACCTCCTCCTCAATGCCTCACGGTTGGGAACCACACATGCGGAGATCATCTGTTCACCAACTCTGTGTCTCAGAAAGACACGGCGATTGGAACCAAAAATATCAAATTTCGAATCATCAGACAAAGGACAGACTTCCAATGGTCTAATGGCATTGCTCCTGGTTCTTGGCCCAAGTAAGTCTATTCTTCTTAGTGGTGTCATTTAGTACTGGTTTCTTTGCAGCAATTTGACGATAAAGGCATGATTCACGGAGTCTACTCTGAACAGTTGATGTTAAGATGTGTCTGTTACTTGAACTCTGTGAAGCATTTATTTGGGCTTATCCTCTGCAGCAGAGGTAACTCTGGGTCTTTTTTACCTGTGGCGGTCCACATGAGAGCCAGTTTAATCATAGGACTTGATGGTTTTTGCAACTGCACTTGAAGAAACTTTCAAAGTTCTTTACATTTTCCAGATTGACTGACCTTCATGATTTAAACTAATGATGGACTGTCTGTCACGACTTCCGCCGAAGTTGGTGCCTCTCCTTGTTCGGGCGGCGTTCGGCGGTCGTTGTCACCAGCTTTCAAGCTGCCACCGATCCACATTTCTTCTTCCATTTGTTATGTCTTGATTGTACACACCTGGTTCCCATTACGTTATTATTATTTCCCTATTTAACCCTCTGGTTCTCATTGTGTTTTGTGCGTGATTGTTCCTGTTATGTGTTTGTCTTGTGTGTTTGGGTTTGGTATCCCTACGTGGATTTATTGTACTGTTTATTTTTTCCTGAGTAAAGTACGATATTTTTACTCAGTTCTGTTTCCTGTGCTTGACTCCGTCCGTACCCATACACGACTGACACTGACACTGTTATGTACTTGAGTGAAGACCCAAAAGCGGTTTTAACAGAAAACAGAGTTCTTTAATGAAAAACAGGAATGGCATAAATCCTCTTCCAACGTAGTCAATGGAACAAAAAGAACGTTAGTATAATGCAGGATGCACCTGCCAGGCAGACTCCGACAGGATAGGACAAGGTGGAAGCAAACGGGACAACAGCTTGCTTCTGGCATCAAAAACACAAACAAGAATCAGACACTGAAAGTAGCAGGAACAGAGAAAGAAATAGAGACCTAATCAGAGGGGGAAGAGAGAACAGGTGGGAAAGAGTGAAAGAGCTAGTTAGGGGAGATGTAGAACAGCTGAAGAATGAGAGACAGAGAAGGTAACCTAAAAAGACCAGCAGAGAGAGACAGAGTGAAGAGAAAGGACAGGAACAGAGATAACAAGACATGACAGTACCCCCCACTCACCGAGCGCCTCCTGGCGCACTCGAGGAGGAAACCTGGCGGCAACGGAGGAAATCATCGATCAGCGAACGGTCCAGCACGTCCCGAGAGGGAACCCAACTCCTCTCCTCAGGACCGTACCCCTCCCAATCCACTAGGTACTGATGACCACGGCCCCGAGGGCGCATGTCCAAAATCTTACGAACCCTGTAGATGGGTGCGCCTCGACAAGGATGGGGGGGGAGGGACGAGCGGGGCGCGAAGAACGGGCTTAACACAGGAGACATGGAAGACCGGGTGAACGCGACGAAGATAGCGGGAGAAGAAGTCGCACTGCGACAGGATTAATGACCTGAGAAATACGGAACGGACCAATGAACCGCGGGGCCAACTTGCGAGAAGCTGTCTTAAGGGGAAGGTTCTGAGTGGAGAGCCATACTCTCTGACCGCAACAATATCTAGGACTCTTGGGCCTACGCTTATTAGCGGCCCTCACAGTCTGCGCCCTATTACGGCAAAGTGCCGACCTGACCCCCTTCCAGGTGCGCTCGCAACGCTGGACAAAAGCCTGAGCGGAGGGGACGCAGGACTCGGCGAGCTGAGATGAGAACAGCGGAGGCTGGTACCCGAGGCT
Organism: Oncorhynchus masou masou; assembly: GCF_036934945.1. Taxonomy (NCBI): domain Eukaryota; kingdom Metazoa; phylum Chordata; class Actinopteri; order Salmoniformes; family Salmonidae; genus Oncorhynchus; species Oncorhynchus masou. Next base: position 14,632,863 of record NC_088224.1, read on the forward strand.
ACACTGAAAAGGAGATAGACCGGTAGCAGACGAGGGAAGCGAGTTGTGGGCGTACTCTGCCCAGGGGAGCTGTTCTGACCAAGACGCAGGGTTACGAAAAGAAAGACTGCGTAAAATGCGACCAACAGTCTGATTGGCCCGTTCGGCGGCCGTTAGACTGGGGATGAAAGCCGGACGAGAGACTGACGGAAGCCCCAATCAAACGGCAAAACTCCCTCCAAAATTGAGACGTGAACTGCGGGCCTCTGTCGGAAACGACGTCAGACGGAAGGCCATGAATTCGGAAAACATTCTCGATAATGATCTGAGCCGTCTCCTTAGCAGAAGGGAGCTTAGCGAGAGGAATGAAATGAGCCGCCTTAGAGAATCTATCGACAACCGTAAGAATAACTGTCTTCCCCGCTGATGAAGGCAGTCCGGTGATAAAATCTAAAGCGATGTGAGACCACGGTCGAGAGGGAATGGGAAGCGGTCTGAGACGGCCGGCAGGAGGAGAGTTCCCAGATTTAGTCTGCGCGCAGACCGAACAAGCGGCGACAAATCGACGCGCGTCACGTTCCCGAGTGGGCCACCAGAAACGCTGGCGAATGGAAGCGAGCGTACCCCGAACGCCGGGGTGGCCGGCTAACTTGGCAGAGTGGGCCCACTGAAGAACGGCCGGACGAGTAGGAACGGGAACGAACAGAAGGTTCCTAGGACAAGCTCGCGGCGACGGAGTGTGAGCGAGTGCTTGCTTTACCTGCCTCTCAATTCCCCAGACAGTCAACCCGACAACACGCCCGTCAGGGAGAATCCCCTCGGGGTCGGTGGAGACCTCAGAAGAACTGAAGAGACGAGATAAAGCATCAGGCTTGGTGTTTTTTGAGCCCGGACGATAAGAAATAACAAACTCGAAACGAGCGAAAAACAGAGCCCAACGAGCCTGACGCGCATTAAGTCGTTTGGCTGAACGGATGTACTCAAGGTTCCTATGGTCAGTCCAAACGACAAAAGGAACGGTCGCCCCTCCAACCACTGTCGCCATTCGCCTAGGGCTAAGCGGATGGCGAGCAGTTCGCGATTACCAACATCATAGTTACGTTCTGACGGCGATAAGCGATGAGAGAAAAACGCGCAAGGATGGACCTTGCCGTCAGAGAGAGAGCGCTGAGAAAGAATGGCTCCCACGCCCACCTCTGACGCGTCAACCTCAACAACAAACTGACTAGAGATGTCAGGTGTAACAAGAATAGGTGCGGATGTAAAACGATTCTTAAGAAGATCAAAAGCTCCCTGGGCGGAAACGGACCACTTAAAGCACGTCTTAACAGAAGTAAGGGCTGTGAGGGGAGCTGCCACCTGACCGAAATTACGGATGAAACGACGATAGAAATTAGCGAAGCCCAGAAAGCGCTGCAGCTCGACGCGTGACTTAGGAACGGGCCAATCAATGACAGCCTGGACCTTAGCGGGATCCATCTTAATGCCCTCAGCGGAAATAACGGAACCGAGAAAAGGGACAGAGGCGGCATGAAAAGTGCACTTCTCAGCCTTCACATAAAGACAGTTCTCCAAAAGGCGCTGGAGGACGCGTCGCACGTGCTGAACATGAATCGAGAGAGACGGTGAAAAAATCAGGATATCGTCCATGTAAACGAAAACAAAAATGTTCAGCATGTCTCTCAGGACGTCGTTAACTAGTGCCTGAAAGACAGCTGGAGAGCGTTAACGAGGCCGAAAGGAAGAACCCGGTATTCAAAGTGCCCTAACGGAGTGTTAAACGCCGTCTTCCACTCGTCCCCCTCCCTGATGCGCACGAGATGGTAGGCGTTACGAAGGTCCAATTTGGTGAAAAACCTGGCTCCCTGCAGGATCTCGAAGGCTGAAGACATAAGAGGAAGCGGATAACGATTCTTAACTGTTATGTCATTCAGCCCTCGATAATCCACGCATGGGCGCAGGGACCCGTCCTTCTTCTGAACAAAAAAAAACCCCGCTCCGGCGGGAGAGGAGGAGGAGACTATGGTACCGGCGTCGAGCGAAACCGACAAATAATCCTCGAGAGCCTTACGTTCGGGAGCCGACAGAGAGTATAATCTACCCCGGGGGGGAGTAGTTCCCGGAAGGAGATCAATACTACAGTCATACGACCGGTGTGGAGGGAGAGAAGTGGCCTTGGAACGACTGAACACCGTGCGCAGATCGTGATACTCCTCCGGCACCCCTGTCAAATCGCCAGGCTCCTCCTGTGAAGAAGAGACAGAGGAAACAGGAGGGATAGCAGACATTAAACAGGTCACATGACAAGAAACATTCCAGGATAGGATAGTATTATTAGACCAATTAATAGAAGGGTTATGGCGCACTAGCCAGGGATGACCCAAAACAACAGGTGTAAAAGGTGAACGAAAAATTAGAAAAGAAATGGTTTCGCTATGATTACCAGAGACAGTGAGGGTTAAAGGCAGCGTCTCACGCTGAATCTTGGGGAGAGAACTACCATCTAAAGCGAACAAGGCCGTGGGCTCCCCTAACTGTCTGAGAGGAATGTCATGTTCCCGAGCCCAGGTCTCGTCCATAAAACAGCCCTCCGCCCCAGAGTCTATCAAGGCACTGCAGGAAGCAGATGAACCGGGCCAGCGGAGATGGACCGGAAAGGTAGTGCGTGATCCAGAAGGAGAGGCCTGAGTAGTTGCGCTCACCAGTAGCCCTCCTCTTACTGATGAGCTCTGGCTTTTACTGGACATGAGGTGACAAAATGACCAGCGGAGCCGCAGTAGAGACAGAGGCGATTGGTGATTCTCCGTTCCTTCTCCTTGGCCGAGATGCGGATACCCCCAGCTGCATAGGCTCAGCATCCGAGCCGGCGGAGGAGGGTGGCAGTGATGCGGCAGGTGGCAGTGATGTGGAGAGGGGAGCAACGGAGAACGCGAGCTCCTTTCCACGAGCTCGGCGACGAAGATCAAACCGTCGCTCTATGCGAATAGCGAGAGCTATTAAGGAGTCCAGACTGGAAGGAACCTCCCGGGAGAGGATCTCATCCTTAACCTCGACGAGGAGACCCTCCAGAAAACGAGCGAGCAAAGCCGGCTCGTTCCAGTCACTAGAGGCAGCGAGAGTGCGAAACTCAATAGAATAATCCGTTATGGATCGATTCCCCTGACATAGGGAAGACAGGGCCCTGGAAGCCTCCTCCCCAAAAACAGAACGGTCAAAAACCCGTATCATCTCCTCCTTAAAGTCCTGATACTGGTTAATACACTCAGCCCTCGCCTCCCAGATTGCCGTGCCCCACTCACGCGCCCGTCCGGTAAGGAGAGAAATGACGTAGGCGATGCGGGCTGCGCTCCTGGAGTAAGTGTTGGGCTGGAGAGAGAACACCACATCACACTGAGTGAGGAATGAGCGGCACTCAGTGGGCTCCCCAGAGTAACACGGCGGGTTGTTGATCCTGGGCTCCGGAGACTCGGAAACCCTGGAAGTGGGCGGTGGATCGAGGTGGAGTTGGTGAACCTGTCTTGTGAGGTCGGAGACTTGGACGGCCAGGGTCTCAACGGCATGTCGAGCAGCAGACAATTCCTCCTCGTGTCTGCCTAGCATCGCTCCCTGGATCTCGACGGCGGAGTGAAAAGGGTCCGGAGCCGCTGGGTCCATTCTTGGTCTGATTCTTCTGTTATGTACTTGAGTGAAGACCCAAAAGCGGTTTTAACAGAAAACAGAGTTCTTTAATGAAAAACAGGAATGGCATAAATCCTCTTCCAACGTAGTCAATGGAACAAAAATAACGTTAGTATAATGCAGGATGCACCTGCCAGGCAGACTCCGACAGGATAGGACAAGGTGGAAGCAAACGGGACGACAGCTTGCTTCTGGCATCAAAAACACAAACAAGAATCAGACACTGAAAGTAGCAGGAACAGAGAAAGAAATAGAGACCTAATCAGAGGGGGAAGAGAGAACAGGTGGGAAAGAGTGAAAGAGCTAGTTAGGGGAGATGTAGAACAGCTGAAGAATGAGAGACAGAGAAGGTAACCTAAAAAGACCAGCAGAGAGAGACAGAGTGAAGAGAAAGGACAGGAACAGACATAACAAGACATGACAGACACTGTCATTTCTCTTTGCTTATTTGAGCTGTTTCTGCCATAATATGGACTTTGTATTTTACCAAATCGGGCTATCTTCTGTATACCACCCCTACCTTGTCACAACACTGTCTTCAGTATCCTCCTATCACAGCCATTAAACTGAAATTGCCATTGGCCTCATGATGAAATCCCTGAGTGGTTTCCTTCCTCTCCGGCAACTGAGTTAGGAAGGACGCCTGTGTCTTTGTAGTGACTGGGTGTATTGTTACACCATCCACCATCCCAAGAAGACTCAAGGCTGTAATCGCTGCCAAAGGTGCTTCAACAAAGTATTGAGTAAAGGGTCTGAATACTTATGTAAATGTGATTTTTCAGTTATTTTATTTTTTTTCTAAATTAGCAAAAAATTCTCAAAACCAATTTTTGTCTGTCATTATGGATTGACGAGGGGAAAAAAACATTTAATACATTTCAGAATAAGGCTGTAATCTAACAAAATGTGGAAAAAGTCTAGGGGGTCTGAATACTTTCCGAATGCACTGTAACCAGCAGTCTATGGTCTATCTACCGGTATACTCACCACCACTGCACCGAGGACCAATGAACTCCAACCACCTATTCCACATGATAGGTTCCTTCGGCAGAGCATGCAAATCATAGTTGATCAATCCTATTGGGGTTTTCAGTCTCAAACAGCCGTGATCCTTTGAACATTTTGAGGGCGAGAAAACAACAGAGCCCCATTCAATAAAGGGAAACAAAGTGGGCGGAGGGGCGATTTGCACATGGAGAAAGATTTGCACATGCAAAAGGGGCATGATTTGTTGACATAATTGTAATCCAAACCCAACCTCATTTACCTGTTGTGACACATTGAGGTTCTATTTACACTTTGTAGTCAATTTTGACACTAGAATAAATGTTTCGGTCTCATATGCCACATTTTGTTTTCAAAGGGATTAGTTGGTTTTTAGGGGCAGTCGCTTTTTAAAGATGCATTATACAACATTTCCATATGCAAAGTCAGATTTTAATGTTAGCTAGCTTCTGTGTTGAGGTCAGCTGTTGTCTGACTCTTACTAGCTAGCTAATGGCTGAAAAAACGGTGTAAAAACCTTCCATAACCAAATATAGCTAGCTACCTTTCTTTGCCCGTTTGTTAGCTAGCTAGCTTTCAACTGACTGGTGGTAGCTAAATACAGAGGCTAGCTGCTGGACTTTAGACAAGCAAGATAACATTAGCTAATGTTAGCTAGCTACAGTAGCTACCTAGCTAATCAAAATATCTGTTTGTGTTTATTGATTAGACTCAGCTTGAATACGATCATATAGCTAACTATCTACAGTAGCCTAGGTTTGTTCAAATACACTTCTTATGATTGGCAGCCTGGTGCAAGCATCTGTGTTGTTGCTGAGCAACCGAGTTGCTCAACCTGGTGTTAGAACTCTGAGCTTCGGCTAACAAAGATGTTAGCATTGTCTGAAATGCTACAAAAGGTAGCCTGGGTACCAGTCTCTTTAGCTAACATTCCACTCCCTGTACTCCATGTCATGAGCCAAAGAGACTGGTCTTTCTGATATCGTACAACATATACATTCTATAATTAATGAGCTAGAAGAGAACAGAGGATTTGATAACCCTCCCAGCTATCCTCCAATCACAACGGTTATGCAAGTAGTGGAACACTATCAATTTTTTCTCTCCACAGAACATGTTGGTATCCAGTTGCTATGCAACAATTTTTGGTTTGTCCTGATGAAACAGTGTGTCAAAAGTTGCTAGCTCATGTCTAAATAAAACAAAATATATACTGCAATTCCAACCACAAAATGTCTTAGCTTAGATTTTAAGCCTCAAAATACAACAACTTGCCTAGCAAACAGCTAAATGTCTGTTGTTGACTTTGTTATAAATTCAAATTCATAAAAAATATGAATGTTATTTCCAACAACCACTGAGAAACTCTGCTGTAAATCCAGCTCTATATTGAACGTTGAGATTGCCGAAAGGCCAGTCTCTTTGGGAATGACGAGGAATGGAATGTTAGCTAAAGAGACTGGTACTCAGACTAACAAAAAGTTAGCACATTGTTGGACAGAAATGAGCATGTGAGAGCAATAAATTATAAATGTAAACAAAACTGTTGCCCCTACAAACTTACTCAGCCCAAAATGTGGCAAGCCCGAATGGTCACTTTTTGGACTCTGTAGTCTTGTTCTTATCTGACGCTTAGATACTGAGCTAGGTCAGGGTAATAATTTAAAATGTTTTCCTAATGCAAAAATTTCAAAGACCAAATATCCACATAGACAAACCTCATATGAAATATGTTGAATTTGAACCGTTAAAACAACGTCAGATCTTCAACATAATATCCACTATCAGGAAAAAAATACTAATCGCTGGGCAGCACTTCCTACTGAAGAATGTATCTATCTACAGCTACCCTTTGGTCTCCCATACAGGGTTTTAACCAAGCCCAGCTATGGTATTTATCCCTCACTATTACCAATGTGCTATCGTGAACATTATTGTTGAGAGATCTCCACTTTTACAAACTAAATAGATTCACTGTTGCTATCAAAGTCATTCCAAAGGGTAGGTTTATTTACAGAGCAAATTAAATGTGACCATACTCTATCACTCATATAACATCAATGATATCATTTTGGCCTATGGCACTGGCAAAGTCAACAACAGCTATTGTTTCAATTCAACCCAGAACAAATTAAAAAAATTGACAACCTCTGGTTGATTTAAAATGTAATGATATTTAGTGATACTGAATTATGTTTGGTTGTCAACACAACCAAATATCAACATTTGAAGGAGATTTCAGTATCTGCTTCTTGGATAGTTCCATCTGTACCACTGACTCAGTTGTCTACAAATAAAACGTTTAAAATCTCACCCAAAAATCTAAGTTAAAAAAAAGGAATAAATCATATAAAACATTATTTAATGTTCATTTAAAGTTTGATCTGATTTAGTCCTATTCTTTAACCTTGATTTTTGGTTGAGTTAGAGAATGCAACATGTAAATTATTTATTTGTTTAAAGAAAAGTGAATTAAAGTCAGAAGTCAGTGGTACAGATGAACCTAACAAAGCACTAGATACATCTCCTTTAAAAGTTAATATAATATAATTTAATATATTTACGCTCAGTGTGTCGTCTTGATCGCTGTTGAAAAGTTAGTTTCTGTTGGGGAGTTTCCGTCCTCTCTCTCTCTCTCTCTCTCTCTCTCTCTCTCTCTCGTGGTTAGGATGGATTGTTCAGAGTGACATTCATTAATTTCGTAATAGAATGAACGTTTCGGCGGTTGTCGTTCTTCGCGTTCAATGATACCGAATTCCTAGCTGCAGACTAGTAATTAATATCAAAGACTTGTTCTTATTCTGTCGGTATCGATAGTCTAAGAGTTTGAACAGTCCAAAATCACATTACACAATTTTACAAACAGTATCTTCCTCACTCATTCATCTTATACAACAATTAGATGTAAACCTCATATCTGAGGCTATTATATAAACAGTGTTATGGTAATGTGGCCACACCGTCTCCCATGAGCCTCACCAAAATGTAACAAACTGACCAGTTCATAGCTGGATTCTTCACCGATCTTTTATACATAAATGTTGTTCGGAGCTCAAGTTCTGTGAGGTGGAAGAAATTCTGTTGTTCTCTATGAAACTTCCCTCTGTCTCTATACTGTGTGGCCATGAGGCAGGGTCTTCCCTAGGAATTTACGACCTCACTGACCACAGCAGCCTGGTTGTAGGAGCAGAGAGAGGGGGGTGGTGCTCGCTGTACCCAAAGAGGGCAACGTCACGACTCAAGCTTACAAACTATTGTAACATTCAAGCTTAAAATGAGTAAATAATTCATGGCCACAATGAGGTTACTGTAACTATTCTTCTTATGTAATCATATAAAGCGTGCTTGTTCAAGATAGCATTATAGGTCATCGCAAGTGTGTGGAGATTTTCACAATTGCTGCAATAATCTGCGCAGATCACTTGCACCATGTACTTTAATGTAATCTCAACTGCAATCCAGGTCATTTGGTTCTGCTATTAGATGAAGGACAGTGATAACACATTAGTATTGTATAAATAAACTAAATATCTGACATTGTATTCCAATTTGAACTTTGCTGTGCTTTTAAATGTTTGAATCTGGTTGTGTCTGGTTGAAATCATAGTGATAACACATTGGAAATTCAACTACATTTGGCTGTCTTTTGAGTGGATGAATATCGGTTGTAATCTCATTGATCAACATCTCAACCAAATATTACTCAATTATCCACTTTGAAATGACGTGGTGTGACTGTGGCCTATTGCAGCTTTGATGACTAATGATTGACCAACAACAACCCACTGGGCACAGATGTCAGTTCAAAATCTAGTTTTGATTTACATTTGTTTGAGTTTTCAACTAACGTGAATTCAAAGTGAAATCCCAAAATAATTTCACCATGTCATCTGATTTATATATAAAGTTGGGTAAAAAAATAAATACGAAAATGCCCGTACGTTGATAATTTTTTACAAATCCAAACAGTTTTCCACGCTGATTCAATGTCATCACATTGATTTTCTTGGATGAAATGACGTGGAAACAATGTTGATTCAGTTATTGCCAAGTGGGAAGCTACACGCGCCATGCTCCACTCTCGTGAAATGCAGCAGCATAAATGATAAAATGTCTCTCTCTCTCTACTGCAGCCGTCACATTCGGATCTGTACGGCCCTTCCGGACAAGTCAGTTAAAATTACACATAACCGAGACCCGTAACAATCATTCAGATCCCGTGACATTATTTTGAATTCTGGATCCGGACCAACTCGGATCCCGGATCGGGTCTCGGGTATTCGGGTACAAGTGGATCCGTGAAGACCTCTATCATGGACACAAACGCAGTGATTTAGGATGCTGCCAGGTCTATAAAAGCAGAGCTGTCTTCCTACGGTCCAACAAAAGACCATCGCCTTTCAGGCCCTCTGTGTGTGTGGGGATCTCTGTGACGTGTATTTGTTTCAGCTTCACCAATCACCTTGGTTGTTTAATAGCCTAACGTAGTGTAAGCTCAACATAAGCCAGATAACAACCAAGGGAATACAGAGACACCAATCCTTGAATGTTGTGTAGTCTTCTTTAATATGGCCGTACAAATACTACACCCATGTAATGCTTCTCAAACAGGAAGGTAAAAGAAAACAGACAAATGAATCCAGTTGAAAGTGTTTGATCACAATCATAACACATAGCCTACTGTGTACATCAAGTCATGCCTAGCCCTCTAATGGTATGCATTCATTCACCAGGAGAGTTACCCCAGCTGACACTCTATCCTCTATATGGACCCAGCCTAAGAACATGTGTGTATTTGTGTGTGTGTGTGTTTCAAGTTTCAAAGTTTGTCAAGTGTACAGGATACAGCAGGTGTAATAAACTGCACTGTGCTGTATATTTGTGTGTATTGTAACATAAAACTGTAATTTATATTGCTATTTGAGGTTTTATAAACACTTAAATACTATGAAACGTTTCACTGCAGAATACTGCAGTATGGGCGGAGAAATAATTGCTGCATTTCAAATGGTACTATAATTCCACCCCACAGAATACAGTACCGTACCGTATCTTTGGAGCGGCAAAAAACTTTTGACCACTATAGTGGGCGCATGGTATTGTGATTTCTGGGCCATTAACATATTTTGAGGCGTGCCTTGTAAGAGGCTATATTTGTTGCACCCGTGAGAGAATGCCGTGAGAGAATGCGGTGGCAATTGAACTCATATGTGGTTATAGTTTCCCATCAAGCATTTGTTCATGTTCTTTTGTTCTGTTTTGCCCTGTATTTGCTGCCAGTTTAGAAGCCTTTGTTTGAGGCCTCTAAAAGTGTAAGTGACATAAAACACAAAATATTCATTAATATGCTGTAATGTGTAAACAACTTACCTAACAGCCAACATGCTTGAACCACTCCCTTGTAATTACAGTAAAATACTGTTACCCCTTTTAAAGTTACTGTCAAAATCACGGCAACGCCTTTGGTGTGTGTGTGTGCGTGCGTGTGTGTGCGTGCGTGCGTGTATAAATAGTACTGGTCTATGGTAAGTTGTGTGGTTAATGTTAATCATGCATCTATTAAAAACCTCTAGTCGACTCGCCTCCACAATCACCCGACCTCAACCCAATTGAGATGGTTTGGGATGAGTTGGAGGAAAAAGCAGGCAACAAGTGTTCAGCATATGTGGGAATTCCTTCAAAGAATGTTAGAAAAGCATTCCTCATGAAGCTGGTTGAGAGAATGTCAAGAGTGTGCAAAGTTATCATCAAGGTTAGGGTGGCTACTTAGAGGAATCTCAAATATAACATACATTTTCATTTGTTTAACACTTTTTTGGTTACTACATAGTCCATATGTGTTATATGTGTTATTTCATAGTTTTGATGTCTTCACTATTGTTCTACAATGAAGAAAATAGTAAAACAATTAATAAAGAAAAACCCTTGAATGAGTAGGTGTGTCAACTTTTGACTGGGACTGTATATATATTTTATATGTATCTACATGGGTCCGAATATTCCAAATCAAATAGCTAAATGATCCATGGTATGACCACCTTAAAACAATTATATATGTTAGCTTAGTAGAACCCCGTTCCCCTCCCCCCAAAGGCTTAGACTTTAAGTAACAGCCACAAGTGAATGTGGTACATTTGATGCGCTGTTGTTTTGGATTTTTGTGCACACATCCATACCTTACAAATGGGATGAAGGCATTTAAGATGTCCCATCTTTTCCTATCTCTTCCCATGCATCTTTTCCTATCTCCTGGCTCTGTTTTTAAGGAATGCCAGCGGTTGAAGTGGAGCATGGCTGACTGGGATTTTCTCAAAGTGAGCTCATGAACAGAATTTAAGAGTTGAGGTCATTCCCTCGCAGACTGTAAAATACAGGGGAGCTCAGACGAGATGAGCCAGTGGTCCAAAACTATGGCTAATGACAAGATACTTAGTCAGAGCTAGAGAAGCATCAATCTGAACTGGGGTCAGATCTATCCAGATTCCAGAAACAGAATGCATTTGGCTGCTGACAGGCTGATTTATAGCTTAGTGTGCTGAGTACAAATTGTCCTGGTCACAGCCAAATCCTCTTTGTTCCAATTCTCTGGCATTTCTTTTCCCCGTACCAAGAGTGTGCGCCGGTACACTTCTCCCAAAGCGTTTAAAAACACTGGATTGGTGTAAAAAGAGGCTGGATGAAGAATAGTAAGAGGAGTTTCCAGCATATTTCCTATACCAGTCATTTCCTGTTAAATCATGAAGTGAAGGGAATAAGTGTGGACTTACTTGGGAAGAAAGAACAGAGAATTGGGACACAGGGATGTAGGCTGATAGTTCTAAAGTTGAAAGGGGGAGTGGTCAGTGAGCCTCTGACTCTGAACTCAATGGACCTAGATGACAGGGGTGAAATTTAAAGTTTAGGACATCATTCTGGAGTTTTAGGAATGTGAGAGAGACGCTCCACGTATTTAATTGAGATTGAAATCAGTGGAATAGCCGATCAAAACCAAGTTTTTTTCTTGTGCTTGGAATAGAGAAAGGTGAGGATGCAATAATTTCCACACCTAAGCTGAGACTGCCAAACATTTTCCAGTATTTTCCAGTACCTTTAGGCTAATAAATATAAACATGTTCATCCATTCCCCTACGTCTCGGATGTTAAACTCTGTTGTGATATGCATGGGGCCTGCAATACAGATGGTCAAATGTCAGAGGAAGGGATAAACGCCAGAGGAGGAGGGAACCTCCACATTAATCTCCCCACAATGCCCTGCTTTCTCCTGTGTCATGACTCTCCTGTGAAGATCTGAAGGATCAGTTTATAGTGGGTCCGCTCTACAGTACACTCTCTCTGAGAGCGGGAGCGGGAAGTCGGCTGTTTTATGACAGTTGTAAATGCCAAAACACCTTTCCCCACTTTCCGCAAAATGAAAGTTGAGAATCCCTTTGTTACCACAGAGAAAGACTTTGCAGTACGCTAACGTTAAAAGGTTGAATAATTGAACAGTATTTCTGTATTCCAAGCAGTTGGAGTGGTCCGTGGACACTTAATGAACAGTCATGTCGAGTTTGTTTCATTTGGTGACCTCGGGAAGGACAGGAGACAAACATTACTGTTGCTTTGTTTGTATACACTTCTCAATTATGGGGTTTGCATCTGAAAGTTCGAATAAAATAAATGATTGAGTATGTGATGTTAGCCTTCTAAATGAGAGTATGAGTTTTCATATAAAGTTTTAACTAGTCATATAAAGTTTTAACTAGTTACATCGGCGCCATGGAACGCCCCCTTTTCTACTAAAAGTATAAAACCCACTTCCGACAAAATTTACATTAGACCAAAACATGCCGGGTGATGCTGATGTGTGAAGTGGTTCAAATTACAACTCTACCAAAGGACAAGACCAGACAAAATGGAAGCTGACACTACATGTTGAAATGGTTGGCAAATCTGTCAAAGGACAAGACCAGAGAATGTGGAGATCATTCCCACGTTGAAATGGCTAAGAAATCTACAAACTAAAGAACAATTATTCAGGCTGCAGCTGTTTAAGTACTTTAGTCTGGTAAACGCAACTGGTCAAATGACCGAATGACGTATTCATTATAAAAAAGCTACAAGTTCGAAAGACTTTGATCTCTGGTGGACAAACCAGAGACTTTCTGTTGACAATCTATCCAGCAGATGGACAGGCGATCGCAGAGAGGGACAACAAAGGCATACACTCACAAACATGTGAGCAGTTGTGTAATGGGTGCGTGCTGGTGGCAGGCAAGTCAGGCGCAGGAGAACGAACTTGGTATAAATGGCGTCGTGTGCTCACAAAACTCCAAAAACCAAAATATACAAAATAATAAAAGTGGGTACAAAACCCGTCGCACACCAGAACATAACATGCACATAACATACAATCAAACAATCACCGACAAGTACATGAGGGGAAACAGAGGGTGAGAAACACATCATGTAATTGATGGGATTGGAACCAAGTGTGAAGGAAGACCAGACAAAACCAATGGAAAAAGGAAAAATGGATCAGCGATGGCTAGAAGGTCAGTGACGTCGACCGCCGAACACCGCCCGAACAAGGAGAGGGACCGACATCGGCGGAAGTCGTGACAGGTTGTTCATGTTCAAAGTATAAGTATTTCCATGAGTGTAGTATATGTATGTGTGTCCACTCTGAGTTTCCCACGCTTGAGCTGGCCCCACCCCTTTCCTTTGTCTACCAAGCCTTCATATCAGCTTAGCCCACTAGGGACTTTTCAGTGTGTCATGTCAGTAACCAATGTATAACTATTGTGTGTGTGTTTATGTAATTCTGTGATTGATTAGTTAGTCAGTAAATAAATATTTAAGCCAATTTGTACATTGCATGATTTATGTTAGGGTTCGTGCAGATATCCAATGGTTTGCCATGTTCAGGAATGAGATTGATGAGGTAATAATACATTAATAAAAGGCTGTAATCGATAAGCTATGAAAATATCTGAAGAGTTCATTCGGGATATAGAGACTATATAGACATTTCCCGTGGTGCCCTGACTTCCCAGTTAATTAAAGTTACATGATTAGTTTAATCACGTAAGGCATAATTACACATAGAGAATTGATTTGAAAATATACGTCTTCACATTTAATGATTGAAACGCTATGACACCTGCCTGTTGGAGCCGTGACAGATTGGTTTCGCTTCTTCGACACTCTCTGACAGGAGCTTTAAATCCAGAGATACACCTCTGGTTCCCTGTCAGGTCACACTCGCTTTAGATCCACACAGGGTTGGAAGGTAAAGTCCTGAGAAAATGATAAATAGAGTTCACACATAAGTGAGTGTCAGTCTGAGTGCCAGTCTGAGCGCCAGTCTGAGCGCCAATCAAATTGTGCTATCATGCCAATACATGTCAAACATGATCTTTGGCTTGACAATGAGCAATGGTGTTGCCAAAAGCACGAACACATCTGGAACCAGGCTATAACTCAGTCCCTTATGCACTAGCCTCATGCAGTAGCCACTAGCCTCATGCAGTAGCCACTAGCCTCATGCAGGAGCCACTAGCCTCATGCAGTAGCCACTAGCCTCATGCAGTAGCCACTAGCCTCATGCAGGAGCCACTAGCCTCATGCAGTAGCCACTAGCCTCATGCAGTAGCCACTAGCCTCATGCAGTAGCCACTAGCCTCATGCAGTAGCCACTAGCCTCATGCAGTAGCCACTAACCTCAAGCAGTAGCCACTAGCCTCATGCAGTAGCCACTAGCCTCATGCAGTAGCCACTAGCCTCATGCAGTAGCCACTAGCCTCTGGAATTACAGCCTGTGATGCAACTTCTGCTTTTGGAGGTTAACCTCCACCCAAAAACCTTATTTTGTTATTTGTTTCAATTGTCCATTTTTTATAAAGTCTGAGAATATTTTGCATGTCAGCAATCAAGTTTTTAAGATATATAACTTTCAAAATATAGAAATACAGCCAGTATGATGCAGGTACTTATAACGAACCAGAATGTCGTATTTTAGCTAATAGGGCAGTTCACTTCTTGAACCTTGTGAAGTTCACATCAGTATCCATCTATTGCCAGACCTGGCAAGTATAGACGTGTTTATGGTTACCAGAATAAATGCATTGTAAATTCAAGACTGAATGGTGAAGAAATGTCATTGCTGCCATGGACCATTTCTCAGAAAAGTAATAAAGCAAAGATCTTCCTGGAATGTTTGCAGTTGAATAATTCTTGAATCTAACCAGTGGAAACTTAGTTTGGAATGTTCCTTTCCTCTGCAGGCCTTAGGAGCTACACTGGTTATCCCAATGTACTTCTAAGAGAAGCACACATGAGATTTTCTAAATCCCTATTTGTCCAATCTGTCAGTACATAACTAATCACATTTGTATAAAGACAATATGTGGTGTAAATTGAATGTGCAATGACAACTTGAATTAATATCTATAAAAAGTGCATATATAATCTTTCAACTTGATCTAATTTACAGTTCTATTACACATAATTTACAGTGTAAAAACATAATGATTACAGGGCTGTGATGTACACCGTTACACTGAGTCTGTATCAGATACAGCTGCCGCGGGCTGTGGGTTTTACAAACACTAAACCATGGAGGCGGAGCTACTTTCACAGGGGCCCAGGAAAAACTAACAGCGTAAAAATAGAGAAACAGCCCTATAATGACCAGGTAATGTGTGTTGCCACAGTGATAAAAGATTGCATCTGTGCCGTTTAGGAGACTGGGCTGGTTCAGGCTGGCCACGCCACTTATTATGGTCTGGGGCTCGCATCGTAACCATTCGTTACAGTACTCTCCTGGATATTAAGGCTGGCATTATCATCCACTGTGCTATTAGGAGAATGTGTGTGTGTGTGTGTGTGTGTGTGTGTGTGTGTGTGTGTGTGTGTGTGTGTGTGTGTGTGTGTGTGTGTGTGTGTGTGTGTGTGTGTGTGTGTCCATCTGCTTACACAGGTGCCTTGTTATACACTGTAATCACTGGTTCTACTCACAGACAGACAGCCATTAAGACAACTTTCACCAGCTGGACTGACTGACTGGCTGTCTGCACCTCAGCCTCTCAGGCTCATAGCTACTGTATCTGCAAGCTGTTAGCTTGTTTGCGAAATGGCTGTATAGAATACATGTGCGTCCTTGCCAAGTAGTTGTAACTGCATTCACAAATATAAATGAATGCGATGCAATGAATGTTAATGTCCCCTTGGATACCTCTGTTAAGCTCTGGTTTATAACAACGTCAGGCAGTGGTCATCATGTGACATAAGGGTTAGGCCTCAGTAAGGGGGCTTCCTGTGGTTTAAATGTGCTAGTGTTTTAGCCACATTGCTCTGCGTCAAGAGGAAATTGAGCCAATGTGTGAATGAGTGGACCAAATGGACTGACACAATGCATATTGCACACTGACTCATTATGGTTAATTAAAGCAGCATAGACGTCTGCCACGTGTGAGTAGCCTACCACCGTCCTGCAGCCACAGAGAGACGGCTTTCTATAATGTGTTGTGGGTTCATTGTCTCTGGGTCAATTTGAACGATGACATAATTCCCCCGAGTAAGAGTTTCCACTGGGTCCAGAGGTGGGCTGCAGGACGTGACTATTATTGAGTCAGAGCCCAGTCACGCGATTGCAGAGATCTTGTATTTCAATTAGACCTGGGTTCAAATAGCACTTTTAGGACTAATCCCATTGGTTCCAGTGTGTCAGGCAAGCTCCATCAAGCACAGATGATGAATAACAAAGATTTAGGATACTATTTGCACCCAGGTCTAATTTGACTCAGTACCCCCTGTAGCCTCCCTTCACTCTTGAAAAGCCACAAGACGAGATGAAAACCATGGAGAATGTGTGACCTAGATTTCTCACGAAGCACAAAGACAAGGATCTTGGCCATAGATAATATACATTAGGCCCATGGTTGCATCAGTACCATAGCATCAGAACCACCCAGAATATAGACTTGAGCTAGGATCAAAGTGAAGTAGATTATATTATATTTATCATGGAGTCGATTTTGGAAAATGTAGAATTGGATAAAAACCATGCAAGATAGAAATCCTGGATCAGGACCATAGAACATACAGTATACTTCCTGGATCAGAGAGTGAAGCAGCTGTACAGACAGGTCAGGATACAGCTTGGGCCAGGTATAATATTGTCATAAAGTCTTTGATTCCCTGAACAACACCAACATCCTGCTGTACCATGGCTCTGGGATGAAGTTTCCCCTAGGTACAGATCTAGGATCCGCTTCCCCACCCCTAATCCCAAACTTAACCATTAGTG
Source organism: Oncorhynchus masou masou (assembly GCF_036934945.1). Lineage (NCBI taxonomy): Eukaryota > Metazoa > Chordata > Actinopteri > Salmoniformes > Salmonidae > Oncorhynchus > Oncorhynchus masou. The sequence continues at coordinate 14,649,814 of NC_088224.1, forward strand.
GGGGAAAAACCGATCCAAGATCAGCGTCTTCTTCACCCTACACTCTACCAGGCATACGAGACCAGGGACTAAAAGTCCTATCCTGGACATCTTATTATAGTATGGAAATCCCATGATTTAGGGGTTTGCTAATACAGGGTCCCGCTACAGAAGGTAATTTCACTCAATTTGTCATGTCTTGTTATGTCTGTTCCTGTCCTTTCTCTTCACTCTGTCTCTTCTGCTGGTCTTTTTAGGTTACCTTCTCTGTCTCTCATTCTTCAGCTGTTCTACATCTCCTCTAACTAGCTCATTCACTCTTTCACACCTGTTCTCTCTTCCCCTCTGATTAGGTCTCTATTTCTCTCTCTGTTCCTGCTACTTTCAGTGTCTGATTCTTGTTTGTGTTTTTGATGCCAGAAGCAAGCTGTCGTCCCGTTTGCTTCCACCTTGTCCTATCCTGTCGGAGTCCGCCTGGCAGGTGCATCCTGCATTATACTGACGTTCTTTTTGTTCCATTGACTACGTTGGAAGAGGATTTATGCCATTCCTGTTTTTCATTAAAGAACTCTGTTTTCTGTTAAAACCGCTTTTGGGTCTTCACTCAAGTACATAACAGAAGAATCAGACCAAGAATGGACCCAGCGGCTCCGGACCCTTTTCACTCCGCCGTCGAGATCCAGGGAGCGATGCTAGGCAGACACGAGGAGGAATTGTCTGCTGCTCGACATGCCGTTGAAACCCTGGCCGTCCAAGTCTCCGACCTCACAAGACAGGTTCACCAACTCCACCTCGATCCACCGCCCACTTCCAGGGTTTCCGAGTCTCCGGAGCCCAGGATCAACAACCCGCCGTGTTACTCTGGGGAGCCCACTGAGTGCCGCCATTCCTCACTCAGTGTGATGTGGTGTTCTCTCTCCAGCCCAACACTTACTCCAGGAGCGCAGCCCGCATCGCCTACGTCATTTCTCTCCTTACCGGACGGGCGCGTGAGTGGGGCACGGCAATCTGGGAGGCGAGGGCTGAGTGTATTAACCAGTATCAGGACTTTAAGGAGGAGATGATACGGGTTTTTGACCGTTCTGTTTTTGGGGAGGAGGCTTCCAGGGCCCTGTCTTCCCTATGTCAGGGGAATCGATCCATAACGGATTATTCTATTGAGTTTCGCACTCTCGCTGCCTCTAGTGACTGGAACGAGCCGGCTTTGCTCGCTCGTTTTCTGGAGGGTCTCCTCGTCGAGGTTAAGGATGAGATCCTCTCCCGGGAGGTTCCTTCCAGTCTGGACTCCTTAATAGCTCTCGCTATTCGCATAGAGCGACGGTTTGATCTTCGTCGCCGAGCTCGTGGAAAGGAGCTCGCGTTCTCCGTTGCTCCCCTCTCCACATCACTGCCACCTGCCGCATCACTGCCACCCTCCTCCGCCGGCTCGGATGCTGAGCCTATGCAGCTGGGGGTATCCGCATCTCGGCCAAGGAGAAGGAACGGAGAATCACCAATCGCCTCTGTCTCTACTGCGGCTCCGCTGGTCATTTTGTCACCTCATGTCCAGTAAAAGCCAGAGCTCATCAGTAAGAGGAGGGCTACTGGTGAGCGCAACTACTCAGGCCTCTCCTTCTGGATCACGCACTACCTTTCCGGTCCATCTCCGCTGGCCCGGTTCATCTGCTTCCTGCAGTGCCTTGATAGACTCTGGGGCGGAGGGCTGTTTTATGGACGAGACCTGGGCTCGGGAACATGACATTCCTCTCAGACAGTTAGGGAGCCCACGGCCTTGTTCGCTTTAGATGGTAGTTCTCTCCCCAAGATTCAGCGTGAGACGCTGCCTTTAACCCTCACTGTCTCTGGTAATCATAGCGAAACCATTTCTTTTTTAATTTTTCGTTCACCTTTTACACCTGTTGTTTTGGGTCATCCCTGGCTAGTGCGCCATAACCCTTCTATTAATTGGTCTAGTAATACTATCCTATCCTGGAATGTTTCTTGTCATGTGACCTGTTTAATGTCTGCTATCCCTCCTGTTTCCTCTGTCTCTTCTTCACAGGAGGAGCCTGGCGATTTGACAGGGGTGCCGGAGGAGTATCACGATCTGCGCACGGTGTTCAGTCGTTCCAAGGCCACTTCTCTCCCTCCACACCGGTCGTATGACTGTAGTATTGATCTCCTTCCGGGAACTACCCCCCGGGGTAGATTATACTCTCTGTCGGCTCCCGAACGTAAGGCTCTCGAGGATTATTTGTCGGTTTCGCTCGACGCCGGTACCATAGTCTCCTCCTCCTCTCCCCGCCGGAGCGGGTTTTTTTTGTTCAGAAGAAGGACGGGGTCCCTGCGCCCATGCGTGGATTATCGAGGGCTGAATGACATAACAGTTAAGAATCGTTATCCGCTTCCTCTTATGTCTTCAGCCTTCGAGATCCTGCAGGGAGCCAGGTTTTTCACCAAATTGGACCTTCGTAACGCCTACCATCTCGTGCGCATCAGGGAGGGGGACGAGTGGAAGACGGCGTTTAACACTCCGTTAGGGCACTTTGAATACCGGGTTCTTCCTTTCGGCCTCGTTAACGCTCCAGCTGTCTTTCAGGCACTAGTTAACGACGTCCTGAGAGACATGCTGAACATTTTTGTTTTCGTTTACATGGACGATATCCTGATTTTTTCACCGTCTCTCTCGATTCATGTTCAGCACGTGCGACGCGTCCTCCAGCGCCTTTTGGAGAACTGTCTTTATGTGAAGGCTGAGAAGTGCACTTTTCATGCCGCCTCTGTCCCTTTTCTCGGTTCCGTTATTTCCGCTGAGGGCATTAAGATGGATCCCGCTAAGGTCCAGGCTGTCATTGATTGGCCCGTTCCTAAGTCACGCGTCGAGCTGCAGCGCTTTCTGGGCTTCGCTAATTTCTATCGTCGTTTCATCCGTAATTTCGGTCAGGTGGCAGCTCCCCTCACAGCCCTTACTTCTGTTAAGACGTGCTTTAAGTGGTCCGTTTCCGCCCAGGGAGCTTTTGATCTTCTTAAGAATCGTTTTACATCCGCACCTATTCTTGTTACACCTGACATCTCTAGTCAGTTTGTTGTTGAGGTTGACGCGTCAGAGGTGGGCGTGGGAGCCATTCTTTCTCAGCGCTCTCTCTCTGACGGCAAGGTCCATCCTTGCGCGTTTTTCTCTCATCGCTTATCGCCGTCAGAACGTAACTATGATGTTGGTAATCGCGAACTGCTCGCCATCCGCTTAGCCCTAGGCGAATGGCGACAGTGGTTGGAGGGGGCGACGTTCCTTTTGTCGTTTGGACTGACCATAGGAACCTTGAGTACATCCGTTCAGCCAAACGACTTAATGCGCGTCAGGCTCGTTGGGCTCTGTTTTTCGCTCGTTTCGAGTTTGTTATTTCTTATCGTCCGGGCTCAAAAACACCAAGCCTGATGCTTTATCTCGTCTCTTCAGTTCTTCTGAGGTCTCCACCGACCCCGAGGGGATTCTCCCTGAAGGGCGTGTTGTCGGGTTGACTGTCTGGGGAATTGAGAGGCAGGTAAAGCAAGCACTCGCTCACACTCCGTCGCCGCGAGCTTGTCCTAGGAACCTTCTGTTCGTTCCCGTTCCTACTCGTCCGGCCGTTCTTCAGTGGGCCCACTCTGCCAAGTTAGCCGGCCACCCCGGCGTTCGGGGTACGCTCGCTTCCATTCGCCAGCGTTTCTGGTGGCCCACTCGGGAACGTGACGCGCGTCGATTTGTCGCCGCTTGTTCGGTCTGCGCGCAGACTAAATCTGGGAACTCTCCTCCTGCCGGCCGTCTCAGACCGCTTCCCATTCCCTCTCGACCGTGGTCTCACATCGCTTTAGATTTCATCACCGGACTGCCTTCATCAGCGGGGAAGACAGTTATTCTTACGGTTGTCGATAGATTCTCTAAGGCGGCTCATTTCATTCCTCTCGCTAAGCTCCCTTCTGCTAAGGAGACGGCTCAGATCATTATCGAGAATGTTTTCCGAATTCATGGCCTTCCGTCTGACGTCGTTTCCGACAGAGGCCCGCAGTTCACGTCTCAATTTTGGAGGGAGTTTTGCCGTTTGATTGGGGCTTCCGTCAGTCTCTCGTCCGGCTTTCATCCCCAGTCTAACGGTCAAGCCGAACGGGCCAATCAGACTGTTGGTCGCATTTTACGCAGTCTTTCTTTTCGTAACCCTGCGTCTTGGTCAGAACAGCTCCCCTGGGCAGAGTACGCCCACAACTCGCTTCCCTCGTCTGCTACCGGTCTATCTCCTTTTCAGAGTAGCCTCGGGTACCAGCCTCCGCTGTTCTCATCTCAGCTCGCCGAGTCCTGCGTCCCCTCCGCTCAGGCTTTTGTCCAGCGTTGCGAGCGCACCTGGAAGGGGGTCAGGTCGGCACTTTGCCGTAATAGGGCGCAGACTGTGAGGGCCGCTAATAAGCGTAGGACCAAGAGTCCTAGATATTGTTGCGGTCAGAGAGTATGGCTCTCCACTCAGAACCTTCCCCTTAAGACAGCTTCTCGCAAGTTGGCCCCGCGGTTCATTGGTCCGTCCGTATTTCCCAGGTCATTAATCCTGTCGCAGTGCGACTTCTTCTCCCGCTATCTTCGTCGCGTTCACCCGGTCTTCCATGTCTCCTGTGTTAAGCCCGTTCTTCGCGCCCCCTCGTCCCTCCCCCCATCCTTGTCGAGGGCGCACCCATCTACAGGGTTCGTAAGATTTTGGACATGCGCCCTCGGGGCCGTGGTCATCAGTACCTAGTGGATTGGGAGGGGTACGGTCCTGAGGAGAGGAGTTGGGTTCCCTCTCGGGACGTGCTGGACCGTTCGCTGATCGATGATTTCCTCCGTTGCCGCCAGGTTTCCTCCTCGAGTGCGCCAGGAGGCGCTCGGTGAGTGGGGGGGGGGGTACTGTCATGTCTTGTTATGTCTGTTCCTGTCCTTTCTCTTCACTCTGTCTCTCTCTGCTGGTCTTTTTAGGTTACCTTCTCTGTCTCTCATTCTTCAGCTGTTCTACATCTCCTCTAACTAGCTCATTCACTCTTTCACACCTGTTCTCTCTTCCCCTCTGATTAGGTCTCTATTTCTCTCTCTGTTCCTGCTACTTTCAGTGTCTGATTCTTGTTTGTGTTTTTGATGCCAGAAGCAAGCTGTCGTCCCGTTTGCTTCCACCTTGTCCTATCCTGTCGGAGTCCGCCTGGCAGGTGCATCCTGCATTATACTGACGTTCTTTTTGTTCCATTGACTACGTTGGAAGAGGATTTATGCCATTCCTGTTTTTCATTAAAGAACTCTGTTTTCTGTTAAAACCGCTTTTGGGTCTTCACTCAAGTACATAACACAATTATATAAATGTATACAACGGGTGGGTCTAATCCTGAATGCTGATTGGTCAAAACCGCATTCCTGCCATGTCTATTCCACAAGTTACCACCGGCTAAATCTCTGATGTTAATATGCCTATTTACTCTGTTCCATCTGATTACACAATCTGATATCTCATCAGCCCAGCCAGGCAACTTAGAAACTTTCTCCACTATAAAAAGCATCTAGTCATTATCTCACACTTCTTTTAGACTAACTAGTTTTCAACAGCGGAGATTTGTACAAACGTTTCTGTCTGTCTCGCTGACATTTACAACATTGTTTCAATATTCAAATTCGATCTCCAGCTGTCCCATAGTAATGAATGCGTCGGGAGTCTCAGCCAGTGGAAATCATGAATCAGTTGGCATATATTTTTATGGATATATACAAAGAAATGTCAATTGATAAAAGGTCAAACGAAACAAAGTGCAGCTAGTTTGCAGTCTTTCCAGCTTCAGTGTGAAGTGATTGTGTTAGCTGTGTTGTTGACTAGCTCCTCTGAACAGCAGTGTCCTGACAAGTGAACACATTCTCTATGTCAGGCGGAATCGTGCCTCATCCTTCTTATGGATGAATCCAAATAAATGTCACTAGAAAACAGCTTAAACAAAAGAACATGCCCCTACTGTTGTTATTCTGGCTGCACTGTTTGACGTGACTGTAAGTTAGCCGTAGATGCTTAGCTAGCAAGCAAGAATGTTGAGAACATTGCCAGCCAGTATGGCACGAACGTTTAGAACAAACGACTGGGTCACATCCATAGAACAAAAAGACTGAATGACTGCGTCAAGTCTCTGGCAACCGAACCGATAGAATGAACAACCAGCCGGCTTGGGTAGCAACCCTAGATTTGTGTTGGGACTATATCTTGTGGAAAGATGAAATAATATGACTAAATGTAATCAAAATGTAAAAAAATTATGAAAATATGTCAATCATTACTTTAACATGTTGGTAAGCTGTTGTATGAAAGTGATAATGCCCGAGAAGCCGGTGTTTGGAGGATCAAATCAAATCAAATCACATTTTATTTGTCACATACACATGGTTAGCAGATGTTAATGCGATTGTAGCGAAATGCTTGTGCTTCTAGTTCCGACAATGCAGTAATAACCAACAAGTAATCTAACTAACAATTCCTAAACTACTGTCTTATACACAGTGTAAGGGGATAAAGAATATGTACATAAGGATATATGAATGAGTGATGGTACAGAGCAGCATAGGCAAGATACAGTAGATGGTATCGAGTACAGTATATACATATGAGATGAGTATGTAAACAAAGTGGCATAGTTAAAGTAGCTAGTGATACATGTATTACATAAGGATGCAGTCGATGATATAGAGTACAGTATATACGTATGCATATGAGAAGAATAATGTAGGGTAAGTAACATTATATAAGGTAGCATTGTTTAAAGTGGCTAGTGATATATTTTACATAATTTCCCATCAATTCCCATTATTAAAGTGGCTGGAGTGTTGGCAGCAGCCACTCAATGTTAGTGGTGGCTGTTTAACAGTCTGATGGCCTTGAGATAGAAGCTGTTTTTCAGTCTCTCGGTCCCAGCTTTGATGCACCTGTACTGACCTCGCCTTCTGGATGATAGCGGGGTGAACAGGCAGTGGCTCGGGTGGTTGATGTCCTTGATGATCTTTATGGCCAACCTGTAACATCGGGTGGTGTAGGTGTCCTGGAGGGCAGGTAGTTTGCCCCCGGTGATGCGTTGTGCAGACCTCACTACCCTCTGGAGAGCCTTACGGTTGAGGGCGGAGCAGTTGCCGTACCAGGCGGTGATACAGCCCGCCAGGATGCTCTCGATTGTGCATCTGTAGAAGTTTGTGAGTGCTTTTGGTGACAAGCCGAATTTCTTCAGCCTCCTGAGGTTGAAGAGGCGCTGCTGCGCCTTCTTCACGATGCTGTCTGGCACTAGAGTTGTTTGGCCCGAGACAAAGTCATTTCTCAGTGCTGTTTTACCTCTCTTACCAAAATGACGCTGTTGAATTCAGTCAAAATTTGGTTGAAATGTTTATATTATTAAGAGTATAACAAATCACTAAGCAAATAGATTATTCAGGGTTTATCCAGCTGACATATTTGAAAAGCTTTGAGGAATGTGAGGATGGATCAGCAAGGGGGAGCGATAATGACTTGATGACTTCTACAGATGGACCTGCATCCCAAATGGCACCCCATTCCCTACATATTGCACTACTATCCTATAGGCCCTGATCAAAAGTAGTGTCCTCAATAGGGGATAGGGTACCATTTGCGATGTAGACGGTGAGTCTTTGGACTGCGCACTGCCAGCGGGAGCACCGACATTGTATAGGAATGTAGGCTGCGACTGCGGTGGATGAGACATTTGATGAGATGTTTGAGGACGCATGTTTGTAAAAGCAGACATTATGGCATCATGGCATATAGCCTTGGTGCCTCAGAGTGACCTAAATACAAACAACCACATAGATTATAGTAACCAACAATATAGAATTGTGGTGGACTTTTTGAAGATGTTTTTGTAGAATTTGAAATGGTTCTTCTAAGCATTCCAACTGACACGTTCCTTGTTTGTGTTTAATCCTGTGGTAGTTGTTGGTCTGAATATGAAGACGGTGGCTCTTTTATCCTCTCATATTAAATATGAATTGGTGTAGACAAAGAAAAGCTCTCCAGTAGGTGTACCAAAATACTCAAGGGCCATTTTCTCAAAAGTGGGGTGACAAGTTTATCAACTTTCAAAGCAGAATTACTTTGCCATTGTTCCTCAACTGCAGTGTATGATATACAATTTTCTAGCTCTGAAACTTTTATCCAATGTAAAAAACACAATTTAAAATGTTCCTACATAATGTAAGATTGAATTGAGGCTGTCGGTCACCTTTGAACACAACTCTTTAGTGCCAGGATGGAGCTAAAGCAGCCACAGCAGCACTAACTACCGGTCTGCAAGCACGTGGAACTCTGCATTGTTTTTGGGGAAAAGAGGAACAAAGCTGAGAATGTCAAACTTCAAGGACTGATCTCTTATCTTTTTGCTTCTCTTATGAATTGAATTCATTTTTGGCAACAGACATATACAACAAAATGCACAATGTGGACCCAAAGGATGTCACTTGAAAGTATTCATTAAAATGCTTGTTTCCAAAGTGGTAGAGAGAACAGCTGGGAATATACTGTATACAATTGCTTTAACATCTGCTAGGCCTACTGCTTCATGACTGTTTGCTCTAGTCAATTAGTTTTGTGAAAGAATCTTCTTACTTTTTCTCCTGTTGTACGATATGTTCTTTAATAGACTTAATTTGTTATCCCAAATGTATAAATACTACTGCACTGTGTACTCTTCTAGACCTTGGCCACACAGACACCACTGAGATGCAAGAATGTGTTACGGATCAGTCTTCCTGCTAGAGAAACGGATCCAGAAAGCAAACATTCTGTTTACCAAGATCTACGTATACAACATCGATAAAGTTTCAATATGTTGACAATTGAGTAGGGGTGTAACAAATTATATGTGTATTCACTAGATGACTGACAGGGGGCGCTGTTCGGAAGTCACCGTCCGCCATTTTGATATTCCTCCATAGGAAAAGCCTCCATAGGTATTTCATTGTCCTGTTTCAAGAACAAAAATGCATTGAAGTATTTCTTTATTGTAGTGGGGACCGCAACATAAGAACTCTATGAAAATGTCCTAAATGTTTTTACATTTTCAATTTTCACTGATAAATGATTGGCTTCTGTTAAGTTCATACAATACTAAACTCAGACAAAAAATAAACTTCCTTTCATTGTCAACTGCGTATATTTTCAGCAAACTTAACATGTGTAAATATTTGTTTGAATAACAAGATTCAACAACTGAGACATAAACTGAACAAGTTCCACAGACATGTGACTAACAGAAATGGAATAATTTGTCCCTGAACAGAGTGGGGGTCAAAATCAAAAGTAACAGTCAGTATCTGGTGTGGCCACCAGCTGCATTACGTACTGCAGTGCGTCTCCTCCTCATGGACTGCACCAGATTTGCCAGTTCTTGCTGTGAGATGTTACCTCACTCTTCCACCAAGGCACCTGCAAGTTCCCGGACATTTCTCCGATCCAACAGGTCCCAGACGTGCTCAATGGGATTGCGATCCAGGCTCTTTGCTGTCCATGGCAGAACACTGACATCCCTGTCTTGCAGGAAATCATGCACAGAACAAGCAGTATGGCTGGTGGCATTGTCATGCTGGAGGGTCGTGTCAGGATGAGCCTGCAGGAAGGGTACCACATGAGGGAGGAGGATGTCTTCCTACAAGCCCTCAGTCCAGCCTCTCTCAGCCTATTGCGGACAGTCTGAGCACTGATGGAGGGATTGTGCGTTCCTGGTGTAACTCAGGCAGTTGTTGCCATCCTGTACCTGTCCCCCAGTTGTGATGTTCGGATGTACCGATCCTGTGCAGGTGTTGTTAAACGTGGTCTGCCACTGCGAGGACGATCAGCTGTCCGTCCTGTCTCCCTGTAGCGCTGTCTTCAACGTCTCAGTACGGACATTGCAATTTATTGCCCTGGCCACATATGCAGTCCTCATGCCTCCTTGCAGCATGTCTAAGGCACATTCACACAGATGAGCAGGGACCCTGGGCATCTTTCTTTTGGTGTTTTTCAGAGTCAGTAGAAAGGCTTATTTAGTGTCCTAAGTTTTCATAACTGTGACCTTAATTGCCTACCGTCTGTAAGCTGTTAGTGTCTTAACGACCGTTCCAAAGGTGCATGTTCATTAATTGTTTATGGTTCATTGAACAAGCATGGGAAACAGTGTGTAAACCATTTACAATGAAGATCTGTGAAGTTATTTGGATTTTTATGAATTATCTTTGAAAGACAGGGTCCTGAAAAAGGGACATTTCTTTTTTTGCTGAGTTTATGTATTGTTTTTTAAAAGTATGTATTACTCTGTATGCAATGAAAAAATATAAACGTATTTTCCAAAACCTGTAGCTGTTTAAACGTTCTTCGTCGGGCGAAAGAGAGGAGGACACTAATAATTTAGATTCTTGCATATGAAATGTCTTCCCACAACCCTTGAATTGGTGCTGTCTGCATCCATATGCCGCACATCCTGGTATTATTGACAAGTTGGCTATTTTAATGTGGGACATGGTTTTTCCCTGATCCACTTCCATTACTCAAAGCCACGAAGTAGTATGATAATGGTGGTCTGGTGGCTTCAACGGTTCTTATTGGCCAAGACGTAGCGTCAGCTATCCAGGGTTTATATATGGCATTGAGTGTAACGATACACGTATTCGTATTGCACCGTCCGGAACAATTTATACATCAAACTATATATAGTGTCTTCAGAAAGTATTCATACCACTTGACTTATTCCACATTTTGTTGTTTTACAGCCTGAATTCAAAATATATTCAATTATGATATTTTAGCACATTTATTGAAAATGAAATACAGAAATATCACATTTACATAAGTATTCACACCCCTGAGTCAATCATCTGAGTCTTTATGGGCAAGTCTCTAACAGCTATCCATACCTGGATTGTACAACATTTGCCCAATATTCTTTTCAAAATTGTTCAAGCTCTGTTAAATTTGTTGTTAGTCATTGCTAGACAACCATTTTCAGGTCTTGCCATAGATTTTAAAGCGGATTTAGGTCAAAATTGTAACTCAGTCACTCAGGAACATTCACTGTCTTCTTAGCAAGCAACTCCAGTGTCTCAGGTTTTCCTCTAGGATTTTGCCTGTGCTTAGCTCCATTCAGTTTCTTTTTTATCCTGAAAAACTCCCCACTACTTAATGATTACAAGTGTACCCATAACATGATGCAGTCACCATGATGTTTGAAAATATTGGAAGTGGTACTCATTAATGTGTTTTATTGGATTTGCCCCAAACATAACACTTTGTATTCAAGACCAGAAGTTTTTTGCGTTGCCACATTTTTTGCAGTATTACATAATTGCCTTGTTGCAAACAGGATGCAAGTTTTGAAATATTTTCATTCTGTACAGGCTTCCTTCTTTTCACTTTATCAATTTGGTTAGTATTTTGGAGTTTCTACAATGTTGTTGATCCATCCTCAGTTTTCTCCTTTCACAGCCATTAATTAAACTAAAGTCACCATTGGCCTCATGGTGAAATCACTGAGCGGATTCCTTGTATGTGTGGGGTACCGAGATGAGGTAGTCATTCAAAAGTAATGTTAAACACTATTATTACACATGCAGCATATTATGTGGATTGTTAAGCAATTTCTACTCCTGAACTGATTTAGACTTGCCATAACAAAGGGTTGAATACTTATTGACTCAAGACAGTTCCTATGAACATTTTTTTATACATTTTTCGATAAAATATAATTCCACTTTGATGTTATTGTGTGTAGGCCAGTGACAAAAAAAGCTAAATTCAATAAAACATTTATTCAGATTGTAAAACAACAAAATGCGGAAAAAGTCAAGGGGTGCGAATATACAGTGCATTCGGAAAGTATTCAGATCCACTGACTGTTTCCACAGTTTGTTATATTACAGCCTTATTCTAAAATTGAATTAATTGTTTTTTTTCCCTCATCAATCTACAAACAATACCCTATAATGATCAAGCAAAAACAGGATTTTAAAAACTTTTGAAAATGTATATATATATAGATAGATAAAAACTGAAATATCACATTTACATAAGTATTCAGACCCTTTACTCAATACTTTGCTGAAGCACCTTCGGCAGCGATTACAGCCTCGAGTCTTCTTGGGTATGATGCTACAAGCTTGGCACAGCTGTATTTGGAGAGTTTCTCCCATTCGTCTTTGCAGATCCTCTCAAGTTCTGCCAGGTTGGATGGGGAGTGTCGCTGCACAGCTACTTTCCGATCTCTCCAGAGATCAATTGGCTCTGGCTGGGCCACTCAAGGACATTCAGAGACTTGTCCCAAAGCCACTCCTGTGTTGTGTTGGCTGTGTGCTTAGGGTCGTTGTCCTGTTGGAAGGTGAACCTTCGCCCCAGTCTAAGGTCCTGAGCACTCTGGAGCAGGTTTTCATCAAGGATCTCTATGTACTTAGCTCTATTCATCTTTCCCTCGATCCTGACTAGTCTCCCAGTCCCTGCCGCTGAAAAACACAGCATGATGCTGCCACCACCATGCTTCACTGTAGGGATGTGCCAGGTTTCCTACAGACGTGACACTTGGCATTCAGGCGAAAGAGTTCAATCTTGGTTTCATCAGACCAGAGAATCTTGCTTCTCATGGTCTGAGAGTCTTTAGGTGCCTTTTGGCAAACTTCAACTGTCAATTCTATCAACTTGTAGAAACATCTCAAGGATGATCAATGGAAACAGGATGCACCTGAGCTCAATTTCGAGTCTCATAGCAAAGGGTTTGAATAGAAAGGTATTTCTGTTTTAAATGTTGTATAAATGTGCAAAAATGTCTAAATAACGGTTTTCACTTTCTCATTATGGGGTATTGTGTGTAGATTGATGAGGGATATAAATATATATATATATTTTAGAATAAGGCTGTAATATAACTAAATGTGAAAAAAGTCAGATGATCCCCTGGGTTAAGAAGCCGGATGTTGAGGTCCTGGGCTGGCGTGGTTACACGTGGCCTGCGGTTGTGAGGCTGGTTGGATGTACTGCCAAATTCTCTAAAACAACGTAGGAGGCTGCTTATAGTAGAGAAATTAACATGTAATTATCTGACAACAGCTCTGTTGGACATTCCTGCAATCAGCATGCCAATTCCATGCTCCCTCAAAACTTGAAACATCTGTGGCATTGTGTTGTATGACTAAACTGCACATTTTGAAGTGGCCTTTTATTGTCCGCAGCACCAGGTGCACATGTGTAAAAGATTATGCTGTTTAATCAGTTTCAATAAACCACACCTGTCAGGTGGATGGATTATCTTGGCAAAGAAGAAATGCTCACTAACAGGGATGTAAACAGATTTGTGCTCAAAATTTGAGAGAAAAAAGCTTTTTGTGTGTCTGGAACATTTCTGGGATCTGTTATTCCAGCCCATGAAACATGGGACCAACACTTTACATGTTGAGTTTATAAGCATTTCACTGTAAGGTTGTATTCGGCGCATGTGACTAATACAATTTGATTTGATGAATCTGTACCTGTAACCCTGTATATAGTCTTGTTGTTATTTTACTGCTGCTCTTTAATTACTTGTTACTTTTATTTCATATTCTTATCTGTATTTTTTTAAACTTGCATGTGACTAATACAATTTGATTTGATTTGACAAAATAAAAACACTAGACCTATAGGCTATGCCTACACTGTGTTGTATGCCTCTTGAGAAAATCTGAGCTGAAAAATACATTGTAGGCTATTCAGTTAAAACACTAGAGCCTAAGGGCATGTTCTAATCAAAATTCAAATCTTAATTGGCCCATTTCAAACTATCCTTTTATAAGGCGCAGCCGGGAAGTAGTTCTCTCTGTATGATGGCGAGTGGTGGGGCAGATAAACCAGATCCTCCATCATCATTTAAATCTCCAGTGTGGGAACATTTTGGCTTCCCAGAAGAAGCAAATTTGTACTTATTAGTACGAAATCAACTAAATGTATAGAACATAGTAGGAAATCAACTAAATGTATTGAATTTAGTAGACCATTCATTAATTTGCCAAAGATGGTAAGACATGAACAAAATGCATAAGCGATTTGTATTTTCCTTCAACTTCCTGAATGGTTTTCGCTGTACCAAAACTGAACTGTGACCCCAAAACAACAATACGTCCCAAACCGTGGGTTTGGTGAACCGTTACACTCCTACTATTGAATCTCTCAGATAAGGAGCATACAAACAAAGCACAATTTTTACATCCTGACAAAAATGTTAGGTTATTGCCCAGTTTATTTTAGTTCCAGACCACAATGAACATTTCCTTCCTACCTCAACAGTCGCACCTGCCCCCACTTCTTGCACTATTTGGATATGAGCCTGTGTCTGTGTGTTTTTTTTAAATTATCCAAAGGAGAAATTAAAGATGTTAAAAATTTGAATTTACAATTGGCCCAGCGTCATCCAGTTTTGGCCGGGGTAGGCCGTCATTGTAAGTAATAATTTGTTCTTATCTGACATGCCTAGTTAAAAAAAAGGTTACACTTTTTTTTTTAAACGTTCAATTTTTTTTATATTGATAACTTATTTTCCATGGTAGACCTGGAAAATCACATGGAGGTGTCACGACTTCCGCCAAAGTCGGTTCCTCTCCTTGTTAGGGCGGCGCTCGGCGTCACCGGTCTTCTAGCCATCATCGATCCACTTTTCATTTTCCATTTGTTTTGTCTTGTCTTCTCATACACCTGGTCTCAATTTCCCTCATTACATGTTGTGTATGTAACCCTCTGTACCCCCCACGTCTTTGTGCGGAATTGTTTATTGTAAGTGCATGTTTTCTCTGGTGCGCGATGGGTTTTGTACCCATTTGTTTATTGTTCTGGTTTCCGGGGGTTTTATGAATAAAACTGCCCCGTTGATTACCCAGTTTTGCTCTCCTGCGCCTGACTTCCCTGCCGCCAGTGACACACTCCCTTACAGGAGGGTTTTACATTGTCAATAATATGGTGAATATTCTTTCTATAAGCGCTCTACTGCACTGGGTTTTGAAACAATTGTTGAAAAGGAACCAAAACACCTACTGAAAGTGAAGAGATGAGCTGTGTTGTAAGACCTTAAAGTCTGTGGTCTGTTCATATATCACTTAGTGTCTCTAACCTCAGTCACATGCCTATAGACAAAAGGCTCAATAGAAATGTACTGACCATCTGTCCTCCAATAAAAAGTCAGGAAGGTGTCAACAGAGCAAGACCTGATGTTTCAAATGGACAGATCCAAGTGTTGTGTGTGTGAACTATAGATAATGTATTATATAGGCCTACTTCATGTAGATAGCATCTATATACCTCTGGTAAAAGCTAAAACTTCACAGGAGTTTCACATTGACACTATTTTTGGCAAAAACAAGGCACCATATTTAATCAGAAACGGTTACTGGGGTAAAAAGTGAGAATATCCACTCATTGATCATTTTCAAACGTTTTTGATCTACACAGAGAAATGTGCACGTGACAACTTCACACACAAACACATGTTACACATCCAAAGAGCAGACCTCTTATTTGTGGGTACCGTTAATCTGTGACACACTGTCTAATAAACTCTCTCCATCCTACAGTTTAATCTACAACAGGCCTGTTGGACTGGTAAGATGACAGTCTAGGAGGAAAGGGCAGATCCACAGATTGTTATTAAAACCTTCAGAGGTAGAAAGAGGTAGAAAACTCTTTATTGTGGACTGGAGAACTATAGTGCTATTTTGAAAAATAGCTTGCAGCAGCTAGCCATTTAACCACAGTGCTATTTGGAAAAATAGTTTGTAGCAGCTAGCCATTTAACCACAGTGCTATTTGGAAAAAATAGCTTGTAGGAGCTAGCCATTTATCCACAGTGCTATTTGGAAAAAATAGCTTGTAGTAGCTAGCCATTTAAACACATTGCTATTTGGAAAAATAGCTTGTAGCAGCTAGCCATTTAACCACATTGCTATTTTGAAAAAAGCTTGGTGCAGCTAACCATTAAGCACAGTGCTATTGAGAAAAATAACTCGGCTCAATAGATTCTTATATGAGTCTGCAGCTCGACCACATGTAGAAGGTGGTGACTGGTTGCTTCCGTGGGGCACACTAGCCAGCACAGAAGCCTTATGTAGAATATGAGAGAGAAAGAGAGTGATAATTCTGATTACAAAGGATGACAGGGTTCAACACAACATATACTGAAAACATATTTAAATGCAACACAAAACCAGAATCTACTTTTAGTACGTTCTCTTAGTTCTTGTCTGTGAACTCAAACATTCTCATAGGTCTTTTGCTCTGTTTCACAATTTACCCACAATGCATCACATATTTTATGCTTTGGAACACGGTCAATGTGCGTGAGCCCAACCAGTGACTTGTGTCGTGTGCGCGTGTATGTATGTGTGTGTGTGTGTGTGTGTGTGTGTGTGTGTGTGTGTGTGTGTGTGTGTGTGTGTGTGTGTGTGTGTGTGTGTGTGTGTGTGTGTGTGTGTGTGTGTGTGTGTGTGTGTGTGTGGCTAGAGGAAGTGCTCTTGCCTCACTGTGACAGTGCATCAGCTGAGGGTGTGAACTGTGAAACTCTGTCCATGAATAGTAACAGTATATCAGTGTAGCTGACATGCTCCCTCTGGCTTATCTCCAACACACAGAGTCAAAGACCATGTTCAACAAGGATCCCCTGCTACTGGTCCTCCAAGCCTGACGACTCCACAGGACTCAGGATCCCCCTGCTACTGGTCCTCCAAGCCTGACGACTCCACAGGACTCAGGAGCCCCCTGCTACTGGTCCTCCAAGCCTGACGACTCCACAGGACCCAGGAGCCCCCTGCTACTGGTCCTCCAAGCCTGACGACTCCACAGGACCCAGGAGCCCCCTGCTACTGGTCCTCCAAGTGACGACTCCACAGGACTCAGAAGCCCCCTGCTACTGGTCCTCCAAGCCTGACGACTCCACAGGACTCAGGATCCCCCTGCTACTGGTCCTCCAAGCCTGACGACTCCACAGGACCCAGGAGCCCCCTGCTACTGGTCCTCCAAGCCTGACGACTCCACAGGACTCAGGATCCCCCTGCTACTGGTCCTCCAAGCCTGACGACTCCACAGGACTCAGGAGCCCCCTGCTACTGGTCCTCCAAGCCTGACGACTCCACAGGACTCAGAAGCCCCCTGCTACTGGTCCTCCAAGCCTGACGACTCCACAGGACTCAGGATCCCCCTGCTACTGGTCCTCCAAGCCTGACGACTCCACAGGACTCAGGAGCCCCCTGCTACTGGTCCTCCAAGCCTGACGACTCCACAGGACTCAGAAGCCCCCTGCTACTGGTCCTCCAAGCCTGACGACTCCACAGGACTCAGGAGCCCCCTGCTACTGGTCCTCCAAGCCTGACGACTCCACAGGACTCAGAAGAAGCTAGGTGAGTTATTCAGGCTATGTCACGCATTTATTGCAGTATATGTATGGTAAAAGTGTACTAAGCCTACATATCTGTGCTTAAAATAGATGCTGTAGTAGTAACAACACACATTTTAAAAGGTACTTTACAGTCATGTAAAGTACGTAAGTAAAAATGCCTGAAAGTACTACTTAAGTAGTCTTTTGGGGTATCTGTACTTTACTTGAGGTTTTATATTTTTGACTACTTTTACTCCACTACATTGCTGAAGACAATTGTACATACAGTGGGGCAGGAAAGTATTTAGTCAGCCACTAATTGTGCAAGTTCTCCCACTTAAAAATATGAGAGAGGCCTGTAATTTTCATCATAGGTATACTTCAACTATGACAGACAAAATGAGAAAAAAAATCCAGAAAATCACATTGTAGAATTTCTAATGAATTTATTTGCAAATTATGGTGGAAAATAAGTATTTGGTCACCTACAAACAAGCAAGATTTCTGGCTCACACAGACCTGTAACTTCTTCTTTAAGAGGCTCCTCTGTCCTCCACTCGTTACCTGTATTAATGGCACATGTTTGAACTTGTTATCAATATAAATCTTCTTAAGTGGGAGAACTTGCACAATTGGTGGCTGACTAAATACTTTTTTGCCCCACTGTATATACATTTTCCCTGATACCCAAAAGTACTCGTTACATTTTGAATGCTTAGCAGGACAGGGAACATTCAAATTAACACACATATCAAGAGAACATCCCTGGTCATCCCTATTGCCTCTGATATGGCGGACTCACTTAACAAATGCTTAGTTTGTAAATTATGTCTGAGTGATGGAGCTTGCCCTTGGCTATCTGAACATTTAAAAAAACAAGAAAATGGTCCCATCTGGTTTGCTTAATAAGGAATATAAGGAATTACTTTTGATTCTTACACTACCATTCACAAGTTTGGGGTCACTTAGACATGTCCTTGTTTTTGAAAGAAAGCCTGACGACTTGTCCATTAAAATAACATCAAATTGATCAGAAATACAGTGTAGACATTGTTAATGTTGTAAACAATTTCTTATTTTCAATGACGGCCTAGGAACAGTGGGTTAACTGCCTGTTCAGGGGCAGTTTGACAGATTTCTACCTTGTCAGCTCGGAGATATGAACTTGCTACAATTGTACCTGGAAATGGCAGATTTTTTTATGGAATATCTACATAGGTGTACAGAGGCCCATTATCAGCAACCATCACTCCTGTGTTCCAATGGCATGTCATGTTAGATAATCCAAGTTTAGCATTTTAAAAGGCTATTTGATCATTAGAAAACCCTTTTGCAATTATGTTAGCACAGCTGAAAACTGTTGTCCTGATTAAAGAAGCAATAAAACGGGCCTTCTTAACACAGAACCCAAACCGGCTGTGTGTGTGCACCATCGTGCATACATTCATTTTGTCCCCCCACACCAAACGCGATCACGACACGCAGGTTAAAATATCAAAACAAACTCTGAACCAATTACATTAATTTGGGGATAGGTCGAAAAGCACTAAACATTTATGGCAATGTAGCTAGCTTGCACTTGCTAGCTAATTTGTCCTATTTAGTTAGCTTGCTGCTGCTAGCTAATTTGTCCTGGGATATAGACATTGTTGTTATTTTACCTGAAGTGCACAAGGTCCTCTACTCCGACAATTAATCCACGCATAAAACGGTCAACCAAATCGTTTCTAGTCACCTCTCCTCCTTCCAGGCTTTAACTTCTCTGGACTTTATATTGCGATTGGCAACTTTCATAAATTAGGTGCATTACCGCCACCGACCTCGTTCGTCGTTCAGTCACCCACGTCGGTATAACCAATGAGGAGATGGCACATGGGTACCTGCTTCTATAAACCAATGAGGATATGTGAGAGGCAGGACTGCGATCTGCGTCACAAATAGAACTGACTTCTATTTTAGCCCTTGGCAACACAGATGCTCATTGGCGCGCGCGAGCATCGTGGGTGCAATAATTGAATCATATAGATTTCTAAATTTATTTTGCAACGCTCGCGCAGGCTCAAAATGGCCAGAAACAAAGAACTTTCTTCTGAAACTCTTCTTAACAATGTCTACACTGTATTTCTGATCAATTTGATGTTATTTTAATGGACAATTTTTTTTGCTTTTCTTTCAAAAACAGGACATTTCTAAGTGGCCCCAAACTTTTGAACGGTAGTGTATTTTTAAAACCAAATACTTTTAGACTTTTGCTCAAGTTGTAGTCATTTTCTATTACTCAAGTATGACAATTGGGTGGTAATTTAGACAGAAATTATTTCTGACAACAACTGCTGGACACATATGGCCAAATATACTTTTTAACTCTGAATATAAATAGCATTGATGCACAGCATCAATAACTTGCTATCATATCATCCAAGTTAACCAAGATACATTATATATACAAAAGTATGTGGACACCCCTTCAGCTATTTCAGCCACACCTGTTGCTGACAGGTGTATAACATTGAGCACACAGCCATTCAATCTCCAAACACTACTAAAGAGCTCAGTGACTTTCATTGTGGCATCGTCATAGAATGCCACTTTTCGGGGCAGACGAATGCGTAGCGTGTATTTTTTGTCTTTCCTCGGTTGCAACACTCACCACAAGTTCCAAACTGCCTCTGGAAGCAACGCCAGCACAATAAATGCTGATCGGGAGCTTCCTGAAATAGGTTTCCAAAACTGAGCAGCCGCACACAAGCCTAAGATCACCATGCACAATGCCAAAGGTCGGCTGGAGTGGTGTAAAGCTCGACCACCATTGGACTCTGGAGCAGTGGAAACATGTTCTCTGGAGTTCTCTGGAGTTCTCTGGAGTGATGAATCTCATTTCACAATCTGGCATTCTGACGGACAAATCTGGGTTTGGCATATACCAGGAGAACGCTACCTGCCCAAATCCATAGTGACAACTGTACATTTGGTGGAGGAGGAATAATGGTCTGGGGCTGTTTTTCAGGGTTCGGGCTAGGCCCCTTAATTCCAGTGAAGGGAAATCTTAACGCTACACCATACAATGACATTCTAGACAATTCTGTGCTTCCAACTTTGTGGAAACAGTTTCAGCATTCCTGTTTCAGCATGACAATGCCCCCGTGCCTAAAGCGAGGTCCATACAGAAATGGTTTGTCGAGATTGGTGTGGAAGAACTTGACTAGCCTGCACAAAGCCCTGACCTCAACCCCATTGAACACCTTTAGGATGAATTGGAACGCAGACTGCGAGCCAGGCCTAATCGCCCAACATCAGTACCCGACCTCAGTAATGCTCTTGTGGCTGAATGGAAGCAAGTCCCCGCAGCAATGTTCCAACTTCTTGTGAAAAGCCTTCCCAGAAGAGTGGAGGCTGTTATAGAATCTTAATGCCCGTGATTTTCGAATTACATGTTCAACTGGCAGGTGTACACATACTTTTGGTAATGTAGTATATTATCTTCCGATTGTTTCCACGGTGTCTCTGTTTCCTATGTTCTCTTCTCAACACAGGGACTATTGGTTACTATAGTTTTACTAATAGGGCCTATTATTTAATAGGGCGTATATTTCTTTTGGGGAGTTCAGAAGGAGGGGGGGGGGACCAGACTACTAGAATTCTTAGTATTTTGGATGTTATCAGTAAAAAGAAAAACCTTCCAATGGGGCAACCTTAGAGCAGGCTCAACTTGTGTGACTGCTCAAGCAATAGGGCAGCCCTTAAATGTCCATCCCTGCTACTCCAGTTTACTACGGAAGCCACTCCATAACGTGAAGCTAAGAATTTAATCTGATTTCACCAACACATTGGGTTATGGGTGAAGTTAAAAACATGTTAGCTACACAGTATAGCCACACATGTGGACCTTCAAATTAGTCAACACATTTTGTGACATAAGTTAGAAAGAGGAAAGAAAGGGTAGGGTGGAAAGTTGTGCTTGATAGAGAGTCTGTCCTCAACTTCTCCATTTACTGTGTGTGTCCTGGTCGAGATAGCACTGTGGCCGTTAGTAGGAAGTTACAAAACACACACACACACACACACACACACACACACACACACACACACACACACACACACACACACACACACACACACACACACACACACACACACAGGCACAATCGCTTCGCTAGCCAGCAATAGTAGGAAGTATACGAGTCGATATGACTTGATGAATAGCTACTGTATGTCATCTGTCTGTGTGTCCTCAGAGCTTGACCCCATTGGAGTGCCACCATGGGGAATGTGATGAGGGGTGGGGAAAATAGCAACGAAACAAATACAAACTGCCATGACAGCGTACTAAAGGGTAAGATTTAAAGTAATTATTTGCTATATCATACTGTAGTTTGTAAATGTAATGTGATGAGGCTTCAACAGATATGATGATTACACTACAGTACTTGGATTTCAGTCGACATACCTTTACCAAAGTGTATAAATGTTGATATCGTTCACTTGGAAGTCAATTAGAAGTAAAATACAATTGTTTCCCTCATGTCAGGAAATGCATCACTATATGTCACCTGTGCTAATGTTGATGTCTATCTAACTGTGTAACATTGGTGGTTGCTGAGCAGGAGAAGATGACACACTTGTCGTTCTCCATGACTATCCTTTTCCAGACATCAGTGAGCCGATCTTCAGGATGGGAGAGAAGCTGAGGGTCTTGTCTCAGTAAGTACAGTCAATGCTTTGTCTCTCTGTGAGAGCAATTACTGTATAAACACGTGGTCTGCACATGCACAAGTTCTCACTTACAACTGCGACCTGGCCAAGATAAAGCAAAGCAATGCAGCAAAAACAACAACACAGCGTTACACATGGGATAAACAAATGTACAGTCAATAACACAATAGAAAAATCTGTATACAGTGTGTGCAAATGAAGTAAGGAGGTAAGGCAATAAATAGGCCAATAGTTGAAGTAATTACAATTTAGCAATTTACACTGGAGTGATATATGTGCAGATGAGGATGTGCAAGTAGAAGTACCGGTGTGCAGAAAAGCAGAAAAACAAAAACAATTATGGGGATGAGGTAGGTAGTTGGTTGGATGGGCTATTTACAGATGGGCTGTGTTCAGCTGCAGCGATCGGTAAACTGCTCTGACAGCTGACGCTTTAAGTTAGTGAGGGAGATATAAGTCTCCAACTTCAGTGATTTTTGCAATTCGTTCCAGTCAATGGCAGCAGAAAACTGGAAGGAAAGGCGGCCAAAGGTGGTGTTGGCTTTGGTGATGACCAGTGAAATATACCTGCTGGGTGGGTGTTGCTACGGTGACCAGTGACCTGAGATAAGGCGGAGCTATACCTAGCAAAGACTTATAGATGACCTGGAGCCAATGGGTTTGGCAACGAATATGTAGAGACGACCAGCCAACGAGAGCATACAGGTCGCAGTGGTGGGTAGTATATGGGGCTTTGGTGACAAATTGGATGGCACTGTGATAGACTGCATCCAATTTGCTGAGTAAAGTGTTGGGGGCTATTTTGTAAATGACATCGACGAAGTCAAGGATCGGTAGGAAAGTCAGTTTTACGAGGGTATGTTTGTCAGCATGAGTGAAGGAGGCTTTGGAATTAGTGCTGTAGGATGCAAATTTCTGTTTGAAAAAGCTAGCCTGTGCTTTCCTAACTGACTGTGTGTATTGGTTCCTGACTTCCATGAAAAGTTGCATATCGCGGGGACTATTCGATGCTAGTGCAGTACTCCACAGGGTGTTTTTTGTGCTGGTCAAGGGCAGTCAAGTCTGGAGTGGATCAAGGTCTATATCTGTTCTTAGTTCTAATTTTTTTTGAAAGGGGCATGCTTATTTAAGATGGTGAGGAAAGCACTTTTAAAGATGTACTGTATGTACTAACCACTTCCTAGAGCAGAAATTGATAGATGCACAGTTACAGACCATGGGAGCTTGGTGGCACCTTAATTGGGTAGAATGGTCTAGTGGTAATAACTGGAGTAGAATAGGTGGACTGGTATCACATACATGGTTTCCATGGTTTCCAGGTGTTTGATGCCATTCCATTTGCTCCGTTCCGGACATTATTATGAGCCGTCCTCCCCTTAGCAGCCTCCTGTGTTATAGACATACTGTAGATATCGAGATGACACAGGACGACACACAAAAACTCCCGCAAGCCACGGTGCAAACCAAAATACAATACAAAACTGTGCAAGCAATAACATGCACAATAGAGAATGAACACATTGGGGGAAATTAGATGCATAACATTATTGTCTTGCAGCTTTAATAAAATAAGGGGAACTACAATTTCAGATGTTTTTCAGTCACAGTTCCCTTTTTAATTTGTGTGCGTCCTTTAGGGAAGGTAACTGGTGGAGAGTCCGGTCTGGCCAATCAGGAAGGGAGCACTACATCCCTAATAACTATGTTGCCAAAGTCTACCATGGGTAAGCATGGTTGTCTCCCACTGCTTAACATTCAGTCTACAAATATTCATATAGAGACTAAAATGTTTCGTAAGTGTCAATAGAATTAAAGAATAAATTAGGTCTAACCAGAAAGACTATCACATCATAATATAATATGCCTACTGTATATCATATTGTATGTAAATGTATGTTCTAAGATGGTTGTTTGAGGGAGTGGCGAGGCAGAAGGCGGAGGAACTACTTCGCCTCCCTGTAAACAGAGTGGGATCCTTCATGATCAGAGAGAGCACACAGCAGAGAGGTGAGTCCATTACTTTTTAAAGCCCTACCAAGTTAGGTCAGTAGGATGATAGTAAATGGGTATCTATGAGGATCTATTTAGGCCTACAGATGTAGGATCACCCTGTTGCAGGAGAATGTTCAAACATTGTAGTGTGTTTGAGATTTAAAAAGGCTTCTGAAGTTTGTAATTTCCACTTTGACATTTTAGACTTGATTTTCCCTTACGCACAACGCACAACCAACCCCTACGTAATCATTCCCATTTCCTGTTGCTGCAGTATTATTTCCTGCTGTAAAAAACTAGCTCAAAATAAGATATTACATCTGTATATTGTACGTGCAGGTGTCTACTCCATGTCTGTAAAGCACAGATCCATCAAGCACTATAAAATCTATCGCTTGGAAAACAACGGCTGGTACTATATCTCTCCTCGCCTGACCTTCCAGTGCCTGGAAGAGATGGTCAACCACTACTGTGGTGAGTCGAAAACAGAGACAGACACACTGAAAATAACCTCAAGCATTTTTAAATATATTTCTTCTTATCAGATGCATTAAGAACAAGAAAGGAAGGGATGGTTTTGTTGCTGATGACCATGTGAACATATTTTTACTGAGGCTAGGTCTTTCATATTGACTGTAACGTTAATGTTTTCGAAGGCAGACGTTTGTGATTGTGTGCGTGTGTGTGCGTTCGCGTGTGGTTATTTTCATCGCACAAGCATTTGTGAGCACATGCTTATTTTTCAGTACATAGCATATGGAAATGTCTATATGTCTGTGTCTAACACAGGGGATGTCTATATGTCTAACATGGGGGACTGTCTATATGTCTGTGTCTAACACGGGGGATGTCTATATGTCTGTGTCTAACACGGGGCATGTCTATATGTCTGTGTCTAACATGGGGGATGTCTATATGTCTGTGTCTAACATGGGGGACTGTCTATATGTCTGTGTCTAACACGGGGCATGTCTATATGTCTGTGTCTAACATGGGGGATGTCTATATGTCTGTGTCTAACACGGGGGATGTCTATATGTCTGTGTCTAACATGGGGGATGTCTATATGTCTGTGTCTAACATGGGGGACTGTCTATATGTCTGTGTCTAACACGGGGCATGTCTATATGTCTGTGTCTAACACGGGGGATGTCTATATGTCTGTGTCTAACATGGAGGACTGTCTATATGTCTAACACGGGGGATGTCTATATGTCTGTGTCTAACACGGGGGATGTCTATATGTCTAACACGGGGCATGTCTATATGTCTGTGTCTAACACGGGGGATGTCTATATGTCTAACACGGGGGATGTCTATATGTCTGTGTCTAACACGGGGGATGTCTATATGTCTGTGTCTAACATGGGGGACTGTCTATATGTCTGTGTCTAACACGGGGCATGTCTATATGTCTAACACGGGGGATGTCTATATGTCTGTGTCTAACACGGGGGATGTCTATATGTCTGTGTCTAACATGGGGCATGTCTATATGTCTGTGTCTAACACAGTCCATCTCTGATCTCCTAGACTCTGCAGATGGGCTGTGCTGTGTTCTCACTGGCCCGTGTCTGTGTGGGACCGCCAACCTCCTCGACACCACCACTCAGCCACCCCCTGTAGTGATGCGCCGCAATAACTTTGACTGGAAGAAAGTAGACAGGTACGGACTCATAGTTCAGTAGTTTAGAGTCTATCATCATTGTTGCTCTCAGATCTCTCCAATGATCCAATGAAATTGTAGTCCTGCTTTTGACTTGGCCAATGGTAAACCTTGACTTGCGGGAACACTTGACAGATGTGACTCTGCATCCTGATGATGATTGGCTCAACATGTTTTAATCACCTCTCACTCTCTCTCTCTCTTTCGCTCTCTCTCTCTCAATCAAAAGGAAAGATCTGATCAGTGCAGGGGCTCCCCAGGGGCAGCAGAACAGGGACACCATGGTGAGCTATGGAGTCAGGAACAGCATTGCCTCTTACCTCTCTCTTGCCGGGGCTCAGGGCCCTAGACAGCAGCCGAAGAACCACAAGAAGAATAAATCTGTCTATGTCACATCCCACAGTCTCAGCCATATGGACCTGGAGGAGGACTATGATACGTAGTGGCCTGCATAGGCCAGTGGTTCTCAAACCTCTCTTTGGGGGCCCCCAGACATCCATGTATTTGATCTATTCCAGAGCTAGCACACTTGATTCAACTTGTCAACTAATCAACATGTACTTGACTAGGTGAATCACGTCATC
Source organism: Oncorhynchus masou masou (assembly GCF_036934945.1). Taxonomy (NCBI): domain Eukaryota; kingdom Metazoa; phylum Chordata; class Actinopteri; order Salmoniformes; family Salmonidae; genus Oncorhynchus; species Oncorhynchus masou. The sequence goes on from NC_088224.1 coordinate 14,676,106, forward strand.
TAGTAAGGGCTATAACAAAATTGTGAAACGTCTCGGGGTCCCCGAGGACAGGTTTGAGAAGAACTGGCCTAGGCTACCAGATTCGGCATGGGTTCGAATCCAACCCACTGCCTTTCTGACTTGCTATCTCATTAACAGAAACGAAGCCCACAGAAAATAAGTTTTAAAAAAGACTATGAGACTAAGAGGAGCAATGGCTCAAGGATCCAGACTTTGACACAGAAATTAGCACTTTGAACCATGGAACTGGATAAACTAACATTTTTTCTTCTGATCTCGACACCCAGAACCAAATCTTGCGCGGTGGCCAGAGTCCCTATTTAAATGTTAACCTCTGTTACGAGATACTATGTTTTCCTCCAATACACACACTGCTCCTTATCTGAGCCTTTGGGATTGAACTGATAAGGAATTGGAAGCTCAGTGGGATAAATCAACATTGAAGTTGAAGTCCGTCCAGAGTCCAGAGCACTGACCGAGTGTCCTGCAAAAATACAACACATGTTAGCATCATGACAGTCGATAAAATAGTTGAATGCTGTGTTGTGGGTGTTTGTGTGAATGTGTACTATTCTGAGGAAAGAAACATGGAAGGAAAGGGGAATACCTAGACAGCTGCACAACTGAATGTATTCAACTGAAAACGTGTGTTCCACATTTAACCCAACCCCTCTGAATCAGAAAGGTGCGGGGGCGGACTTAATCGATGCCAGGGGAGCAATTGTTGTTATTGTGGATGTGTGTAAATGCCAATGGTTACCAGCTTCAGAAGCTTTAGCCTGACCCCTTGCAAAGTGATTTCTGTTGAGTACATGTTCATATAAATAAAAGTAAGCTATTGTATAATCTCGGCAAACCAGAACCAAATATTGTGTGTGATCTGGCCAGCTCTTCTGTCACGACTCACGAGAGACTAGTGAGTACATACTGTTTCAAATAGTTCCTGGAAGGGCTATGGAGAGTTACGTCCAAAGAGCTAGAACTGCATGCAGATGATAAAACATCACAAAGATGACTGCCCAGAACAAGTTGTCCTCTTGAAAGTAACCCAGGGCTTCAAGCCTGCACCAAATTGTATAGGAATCAACATAGCATTCCCGAATCCAAGCAAACATCCAAGAAAACAGCACAGTGAAAAGGTTCTGATTTACCTCAGTTTGAGTCTCAGTGTATTGTCTAGTGTGTTGTTGTTGTTGTGGCTGATTGTCTCGCCAAGGCCTCATGGCGGCCATATGTGATGCTGATTAGTTCATTGTTACTGTGAAAGCTGGTGTCTTATCTTAGGATGTGAACTAATCAACTCTGTCTGATGCAATGGTAATGCAATAGATCAATTCCAAGTGTGTTGTGGGGAAGTAAAGCAACAATGTCCCATAACTAAGACATACAACCACAATGGACTTATCATACCTCTGTCTTCACAACTTCCGCATTCTCAGTTAAAGGGATACTTCTGGATTTTGAGGCTTTTTATCTACGTCCCCAGTCAGATGAATTGGTTGATACCATTTTTATATCTCTGTGTGCAGTTTGAAGGAAGTGGCTGACAAGCACTTGCGCAATTGCTACCTAGCATTAGCATAATGACTGGAAGTCTATGGTATTTGCTAGCATATTAGCGGATACCCATAGACTTCCAGTCATTGCACATCACGCTAGTTAGCATTGACTTGCAAAACTACCTATAATGTCCTTCATACTGGCCATAGTGGCATAAAAATGGTATCCACCATTTCATCTGACTCTGGAGAAGTAGATAAAAGGCCTCGTTGCCAAAATCCTGAAGTCTCTCTTTAAGGCCTCAAACTCACCAATATCCAAGCCTGGGAACACAGCTTAACCCTTGTCTAAAGTACTTCCTGAATAGCTCTGTTTCTGTAGGTAACTGTTGTCCATCTGAGTGACAGTAATGATAACAATGTCTGAGAATGCAAGCTGCAGCAGGGAACCATGTACAGTAGTCGTGTAGTATTCTAAGGACAAACCTTATCCATGCTGATAAGATTTCTAGAAGTGACTCTAAAGTTTATACAGTGAACTTTGCCAGCATAACCCAACATAGGATATTTTAAACGTTATGAGGAAGTTTACGAGGAACCTTATGACTGTCCATTCTTCCACTTTCCTCAAGACAATCACCAGTAAAAGCCAGAAAAGACCAAGGACGCAAGAGCAGTATTACTCATGAACTTGGCAGGCTGCAAATGTTGTGTCTGGAACCCATTGAAGCTACAAAGTCAGCAACATGGCCATATAATGAATTAGATTTCATGAGATTTCTCAGTCACCTGTAGGAACTCCTCACAGTGAGAGCTGACTCCTTGATACAAACGCAGCACTTTCTCATTATTGAATTCACGACGGGATCAAGTATTTGTTTTCTCTGCTTTTAATGCCCCCGTTAAATATCTGCAAGGCCAACTAAAACAGCTGATTGTGTGTGTGTGTGTGTGTGAATATGTGTGAGAGAGAGAGTCTGTGTCTAGCGTCTTGCGAAAGAATTCACCTCCATTTTGTTGCCTTACAACCTGGAATTAAATGGGATTTTTGGGGGGGTTTGTATCATTTGATTTACACAACATGCCTACCACATTGAAGATGCAAAATATTTTTTATTGTGAGACAAACAAGAAATAACGCAAAAAAACCTGAAAACTTGAGCGTGCATAACTATTCACTATTCATAACTATTCTACAAAGTCAATACTTTGTAGAGCCACCTTTCGCAGCAATTACAGCTGCATGTCTCTTGGGATAGGTCTCTATATGCTTGGCATATAGTGTCTATATATCTAGACAGTGTCTATAGATCAAGTCTATATATCTAGACACTGGGATTTTTGCCCATTCTTCAAGGCAAAACTGCTCCAGCTGACCTGTTTGGAGAGCTCCTTAGTCTTCATGGTGCCACTTTCTTGGTGGTGGCCCTTGCTTGGTGGTGGCCCTTGCTTGGTGGTGGCCCTTGCTTGGTGGTGGCCCTTGCTTGGTGGTGGCCCTTGCTTGGTGGTGGCCCTTGCTTAGTGGTGGCCCTTGCTTGGTGGTGTTGCAGACTCTGGAGCCTTTCAGAACAGGCAAATATATACTGAGATCACGTGACACTTACAATGCACACAGGTGGACTTTATTTAACTAATTATATGACTTCTGAAGGTAATTGGTTGCACCAGATCTTATTTAGGGGCTTCCTAGCATAGGGGGTGAATACATATGCACGTAACACTTTTCCATTTAAAGTTTTTATTTTTAAGTTTTTATTTTTTGAAAGTTCATTTTTTAATTTCACGTCACCAATTTGGATTATTTTGTGTCCATTACATGAAATCCAAATCAGATCAATTTAAATGACAGGTTGTAATGCAACATAATATTGAAAAATGCCAAGTGGGATGAATGCTTTTGCAAGGCACTGTGCATGTGTGAAAGAGTTGGTGGCTGTACTTTGCGTTATGAGCAGGGCAGAGGCCTGAACAGCTGCTTGAAGCCACATCACACAGTCTTCTATACAGTCAGGGAAAGCCATTAAACGGATATTACCCTAACTGCCTCTTAATTGTAGCAGTGCAGACGGATGCTGCTGTTGTGGTGTCAACACAACAGCCTCTGCTAGTCTGGTTTCATTACTGTTTGTAGCATTAGTTAAAGTCATTGCTAAAGCATCACCTGTCTGGTGATGTAGATTTCAGCTTGTCAAGTTGGTTGGTGTCCTCTGGTTAGTGGACCATTCTTGATACACACGGGAAACTGTTGAGTGTGAAAAACCCAGCAGCATGGCAGTTCTTGACACAAATCAGTGCTTGACACAACCCCGTTCAAAGGCAGAGACATGGATGGAGCATCTATGTCATTCAAAGGGTGAATGGGCAAGACAAAAGGTTGGTCTCAAGACATAAAAATCTTTCTTTAACCTGTCTCCTCCCCTTCATTTACACTGGCTGAAGTGGATTTAACAACTGACATGAATAATGGATCATACTTTCACCTGGATTCACCTGGCCAGTTTTTGTCATGGAAAGAGCCGGTGTTCCTAATGTTTTGTCCATTCAGTGTATTTCCCTTCAATGTGACAAGCCCTTTCCCTTTTCCATGGATTTCACATTTTCACAAGCAAACATCTAACAAGAAATGACAACATTTCCCAGAAATCACAGAAGTGTTTAAAAAGGAATACCTCAATGCTCTGCCAACGATCACACAGACGTGAGGATGTGTCGACCAAAACAATAGAACACGACGGGTGAAGAGAGCAGAAGACAGGATCAATTCAACATGAACAAACTGAAGAACTGGACACCCTCACAGGATAGTACATGTTGTCTTCTATCCCAGCAGAACCTCAAGACCGACTCTGTTTCAGATGGGAGTAGAAATGCTGTGAATATAACAAACTACACACTCTCCACTTCTCTCCCTTTCTCTCCTCTTCTCTCCTCTCTCTCCTCTCCTCTTCTACAGTTCTGATTAAAACTATTCTATAACAAACTACACACTCTCCCTTTCTCTCCTCTTCTCTCCACTTCTCTCCCTTTCTCTCCTCTTCTCTCCTCTCTCTCCTCTCCTCTTCTACAGTTCTGATTAAAACTATTCTATAACAAACTACACACTCTCCCCTTCTATTTCTCCTCTTCTCTCCTCTCCTCTTCTCTCCTCTCCACTTCCCTTCTCTCCCTTTCTCTCATCTCTCCTCTTCTCTTCTCTTCTCTGAATGATTCAGTCGTACTTCATCTTTTACACCCCCCCCTAATCTAACCTCATCCTCAGCTGTGAAGGCCCAGACCCAAACAGACCCAGCTGCCCAAATGTCTGACAGCATCAAACTCTCTGGTGGCTCAACATCTGACAGCATCAGACTCTCTGGTGGCTCAACATCTGACAGCATCATGCTCTCTGGTGGCTCAACATCTGACAGCATCATGCTCTCTGGTGGCTCAACATCTGACAGCATCATGCTCTCTGGTGGCTCAACATCTGACAGCATCAGACTCTCTGGTGGCTCAACATCTGACAGCATCATGCTCTCTGGAGACTCGACGTCTGACACTCAACGTTTTGCACTACTGCCATATGGACCCTGGAATAGTGTGCCGTTTGCATTGCAGTCCTAAATCTTAACTTATCCTTTTCAAATTAGCAGTGACGATTTTAGCATGTACATTTTGGTGGGGCAAAAACCATTTTAAAAATTGGGTGATGCATTCCAGCAAAGCTATTACACAACACAACACTAAACAATAAATTACTTGCACTATAACAGTGACAAATGGTGCCCAAAAACTGTTAGGGCCTACATAAAGCTGTCCCAACAGCAGTCCAACACCTTAACACTACTACACCTGGCTATCATCGGAGCTTTGGATATCAGAAGATCCTTGTCTGGCAGTGAAAAAGTTCATTCAGCCTCATTTACTGCCTTAAAAAAAACATTGCTGATATGGCTGACTTTCTTAAACAAATGTGGTTTCTTTTGACAATTGAGTAGAAACAAACTATGACATATGGGGACAACAAGCGGATAAAAGGCAATCCGTAATCCGCATGCACTGCACCCAGCCAGCCACAGGAGTTGCTGGTGTGCGATGGGACAAGGACATCCCTGCCGGCCAAACCCTCCCGTAACCCAGACGACGCCGAGCCAACTGTGTGCCGCTCCATGGGTCTCCCGGTCGCGGACGGCTGCGACAGAGCCTGGACACGAACCCAGAATCTCTCGTGACACAGCTAGCGATGCAGTGCCTTAGACCACTGCGCCACTCACTGTCAAACTGAGATGCATAAGTACCAGTCTGAAGTGAGCTCCAAAAGGGCATAGAGCTTTATATACTGCTATCTAAACCTATATAAACATGATTCATTGGATCGGTTCCTACATGTTTCTAGATCTGTCTCCTATCTTAACTTAAAGAACATATTCTGGGCATTCTGCCAGATGTTCCTCCCCCCCCATCTCTTCACCAGACACAAGCAGGTACCAAGGATTGTTTATGACACCAAAGATAAGATGCACAAAGAGAACTTGTGTGATAATAATAATTACATTTTACATTTTAAAGCATTTAGATTTGAGCTTCTATCAAAAGGAGGTTCTATCAAAAGGAGGTTCTATCAAATTACATCATTATAATAAATCATAATAAAAGGTTATACTTATTAACTACATCAATATATAAAATCATAATAAAGCTAAAATCTACAATCAAAAGGTTATAACCAATGGGAGGGAGTACAAAAATCCACACACATACACAAGGGATCTGTAGATTTCAGATGTAAATAAATCTCTCAATGTTAACCATTTTTTTCCATATCTCTTACCACAATTGGGTTGGATTGACCTATGTTTTTCTAACTGTCCCTGGGACATCAAGTCAAAATATAAAGCCCTGTTGTTTAACAGTTATGCTAAACTGGCTCATCAGCTCAGTGTCCCACATGATGGAAAACAGATTAAGGGTTTAGATGACCTTACCCTCAACTTGTTAAAAGAAAACAACCTTCAATCATTACTCATCGTCCATATCTACAGGGGGAAGGGGGAGCTCATCCAGAGTTGGCAGCTCAACATCCAATCGGGTTATGGAGAAGAGCACAATGAGACAATGACATCCCTGCCGGCCAAACCCTCCCCTAACCCAGACGACGCTGGGCCCTATGTATGACCGCTGGAATGCACTTTTAACCAATCAGCATTCAGGATTAGACCCATTGTATTGTACCCATTGTATAAATCTTGACATTGAGATGAATAATACTGTAAAACAAGCACTACTGGACAGAATCAACTCTCAGTGTGCAAGGCTATAGACTGTTGGCTGACCTAAGATATACTGTACATAGCAACTTTAAAATAATCTACATCCATCAACAGTATGTTTTTGGAACTTGCAGCTGCTCGTGAGTTCAAAGAGTATAATGTTCAATAATTGTCCAATATATTGGATTTCAAACATTCTACTCAAAGTATTTAGCAATCTAGCCTTTCAGAGATGTGTGATCCAACTGTGTTAATAACCTGCCCTGTTATGACTGTGAATAGAGAACAGAATATTACAATTTACTCAACTTTTTTTTCTTCAGTATTTGGTAATTTAGCAACATAGGGTCTGGGGAGTTAGAAATTAAACCCCTGGCTGTCTCTCATCATTCCACTAAACATGTAAGGAGGAAATGATATCTTTAAATTAAAGTACTGTAGTTTAAAAAACGGCAGTGGTATAGGAAACAAACTATTTTAAAAGCATTGGTTATTACCTCTCTAGGACCACTGACATGTTATTCTCTGTTCTCACTAACAATCTAGCTGAACATTCTTCAGATCACTCTGTAGCGTAGGCTACCCTATGTAAAAGGTCAGTTCTATTTATGTAGAGAGAAAGTCAACAACAACAACAACGGTAAACGGCTGAGTTCACACTTTCCCATGCAAAGAGAAAATAACACACAACAAAATAAAACAGTACATCATACAACACATTATTAAACCCCTACTCTACCATAACATATCTACAATACAACACATTATTAAACCCCTACTCTACCATAACATATCTACAATACAACACATTATTAAACCCCTACTCTACCATAACATATCTACAATACAACACATTATTAAACCCCTACTCTACCATAACATATCTACAATACAACACATTATTAAACCCCTACTCTACCATAACATATCTACAATACAACACATTATTAAACCCCTACTCTACCATAACATATCTACAATACAACACATTATTAAACCCCTACTCTACCATAACATATCTACAATACAACACATTATTAAACCCCTACTCTACCATAACATATCTACAATACAACACATTATTAAACCCCTACTCTACCATAACATATCTACAATACAACACATTATTAAACCCCTACTCTACCATAACATATCTACAATACAAACATTATTAAATATACCATAACATATCTACAATACAACACCTTATTAAATCCCCTACTCTACCATAACATATCTACAATACAACACATTATTAAACCCCTACTCTACCATATCTACAATACAACACATTATTAAACCCCTACTCTACCAAAACATATCTACAATAACATTATTAAATATCTAACATATCTACAATACAACACATTATTATTAACATAACAATACAACACATTATTAAACCCCTACTCTACCATAACATATCTACAATACAACACATTATTAAACCCCTACTCTACCATAACATATCTACAATACAACACATTATTAAACCCCTACTCTACCATAACATATCTACAATACAACACATTATTAAACCCCTACTCTACCATAACATATCTACAATACAACACATTATTAAACCCCTACTCTACCATAACATATCTACAATACAACACATTATTAAACCCCTACTCTACCATAACATATCTAGAATACAACACATTATTAAACCACTACTCTACCATAACATATCTACAATAAAACACGTTATTTTTTGCATCCCAGACAGCAAGCAGACTACAAGCTATTAATAACATCCCAGACAGCAAGCAGACTACAAGCTATTAACATCCCAGACAGCAAGCAGACTACAAGCTATTAACATCCCAGACAGCAAGCAGACTAAAAGCTAATAACATCCCAGACAGCAAGCAGACTACAAGCTATTAACATCCCGGACAGCAAGCAGACTACAAGCTATTAACATCCCAGACAGCAAGCAGACTAAAAGCTAATAACATCCCAGACAGCAAGCAGACTACAAGCTATTAATAACATCCCAGACAGCAAGCAGACGACAAGCTATTAATAACATCCCAGACAGCAAGCAGACGACAAGCTATTAACATCCCGGACAGCAAGCAGACTACAAGCTATTAATAACATCCCAGACAGCAAGCAGACGACAAGCTATTAACATTCCGGACAGCAAGCAGACTACAAGCTATTAATAACATCCCAGACAGCAAGCAGACGACAAGCTATTAACATCCCGGACAGCAAGCAGACTAAAAGCTAATAACATCCCAGACAGCAAGCAGACTACAAGCTATTAACATCCCAGAAAGCAAGCAGACGACAAGCTATTAACATCTCAGACAGCAAGCAGACTACAAGCTATTAACATCCCAGACAGCAAGCAGACTACAAGCTATTAACATCCCAGACAACAAGCAGACTACAAGCTATTAACATCCCAGAAAGCAAGCAGACTACAAGCTATTAACATCCCGGACAGCAAGCAGACTACAAGCTATTAACATCCCAGACAGCAAGCAGACTACAAGCTATTAACATCCCAGACAGCAAGCAGACTACAAGCTATTAACATCCCAGACAGCAAGCAGACTACAAGCTATTAACATCCCAGACAGCAAGCAGACGACAAGCTATTAACATCCCAGACAGCAAGCAGACTACAAGCTATTAACATCCCAGACAGCAAGCAGACTACAAGCTATTAACATCCCAGACAGCAAGCAGACTACAAGCTATTAACATCCCAGACAGCAAGCAGACGACAAGCTATTAACATCTCAGACAGCAAGCAGACTACAAGCTATTAACATCCCAGACAGCAAGCAGACGACAAGCTATTAACATCTCAGACAGCAAGCAGACTACAAGCTATTAACATCCCAGACAGCAAGCAGACTACAAGCTATTAACATCCCAGACAGCAAGCAGACTACAAGCTATTAACATCCCAGACAGCAAGCAGACTACAAGCTATTAAGATAGTCTTGTTCAGACACTCTCTCATTCCATAAAGAGTCTGTAAACAGCCGTGCTCTAGATGGGTTGTAAATAAAGAAAGAGTTAAATGAACAGGAGCAGAAGGTGTGGACATTAATTAGTTGTACCTATATTAATGCACAAATACATGAATGCACACCATATCTAAGCCACTGGATGTAAAGGATACGCAAGGCTCAGACATTAAGATTTAGCATTTTGACTTTCACTCTCTGGTGAAGGATCCAAGGAAATGTCAAGGTTCTAAAAAGATAACTGCTGGTCCTAACAGGTAGTTTGTGCCTCAAGTCCTTATGGTACCTGGTACAAACTGTTATTTTTCATAGCCCACCGCCCATTTGTCTTTACACAATATGTTAGAAAGTCATGGGCATCAGGAATGAGTTTAAACCTTCCAGGTAAGGCAAAGAAAGGACAGGGGCCAGGTCAAACCAGAGTGAACAAAACAATGTGGACAAGGATGGATCACACCACAGATCTAGTCCTGCTTACAGATCTACGATCTTAATGTGACCAGTTTCTGACAGCAGGAAAATAATCATGCAGCAACAGGAAATGTGAATTATATTGTGAATTATAATTCATGGACATTTTTTGTAAGGGTTGATACATTTTTCAATAGGGCAAATAAAACCTGAAAATTTTCAGTGGAAATTACATTAGAAGCCTTTTTAAACATCTAGTAAACTACAAGTTTGCATTTCCTTCTGCTCAAGAACATTCTCTACAACAACAGTGATTAAATTAAGATAACATATTTGCACCAGCAAGGCTACCTCATGCCAGGCTGTTTGAAAATCAGTGAAGCCATTATCAAAACCAAGAGTTCATGCGTCAACATCACATCACAGTCCCCCTCACTCCTCTAATCTCCTCAAACCCTGACCTAGAAAGCTCAAAAGCACTGGGTTTAGTGCCGGTGTCTGTGTGAGCCGCCAGGGACACATAAATATGTTGACTGATATCTTCCTCCTTGATGAAAACCAGGCGGGAGGATGGAAGAAGCTGAGTAGAGAAATGTTTGTCCTCCATTAATCAAGTGGTGGTTTGGCCCATGCCCTGCTCTGACAATCAGGAGTACATCCTCTGTCTCCAACCTGCAGCCAGGAAGTCCTCCAACAGTAAGTTGAGTCTGTTTTGACACAATGGGCACCATCATCAGTATGAAGGTAATCTCATCACCCAGAACCAAATTGAACAAAAGCTCATTCCAACCAATGTCTTGTTGCTGTTGTTGTTGTGCTCTTTTTGGGAGATGTCATCACCTTTTGTTGAGCACCACATACCATTAGAAACTTTAAGTAGAATCAGCACATTTAAACTCTACAAATCAGCTAACGTTAGAGCTCTCCTGAGAGGCTAGTATGGAGGACGATGGAGGGGGATACAGGCCAGGACAGAGGAGAATACAGGGGATACAGGCCAGGACAGAGGAGAATACAGGGGATACAGGCCAGGACAGAGGAGGATAGAGGGGATACAGGCCAGGACAGAGAAGGATGGAAGGGATACAGGCCAGGACAGAGGAGGATAGAGGGGATACAGGCCAGGACAGAGGAGGATAGAGGGGATACAGGCCAGGACAGAGAAGGATGGAGGGGATACAGGCCAGGACAGAGGAGGATAGAGGGGATACAGGCCAGGACAGAGGAAGATAGAGGGGATACAGGCCAGGACAAAGAAGGATAGAGGGGATACAGGCCAGGACAGAGGAGGATAGAGGGGATACAGGCCAGGACAGAGGAGGATGGTGGGGATACAGGCCAGGACAGAGGAGGATAGAGGGGGATACAGGCCAGGACAGAGGCGGATGGAGGGGATACATGCCAGGACAGAGGAGGATAGAGGGGATACAGGCCAGGACAGAGGAGGATAGAGGCGATACAGGCCAGGACAGAGGAGGATAGAGGGGATACAGGCCAGGACAGAGGAGGATGGAGGGGATACAGGCCAGGACAGAGGAGGATAGAGGTGATACAGGCCAGGCCAGAGGAGGATGGAGGGGATACAGGCCAGGACAGAGGAGGATTGAGGGGATACAGGCCAGGACAGAGGAGGATAGAGGGGATACAGGCCAGGACAGAGGAGGATAGAGGGGATACAGGCCAGAACAGAGGAGTATGGAGGGAGATACAGGCCAGGACAGAGGAGGATGGTGGGGATACAGGCCAGGACAGAGGAGGATAGAGGGGGATACAGGCCAGGCCAGAGGAGGATGGAGGGGATACAGGCCAGGACAGAGGAGGATAGAGGGGATACAGGCCAGGACAGAGGAGGATAGAGGGGACACAGGCCAGGACAGAGGAGGATAGAGGGGATACAGGCCAGGACAGAGGAGGATAGAGGCAATACAGGCCAGGACAGAGGAGGATAGAGGGGGATACAGGCCAGGACAGGGGAGTATAGAGGGGATACAGGCCAGGACAGAGGAGGATAGAGGGGATACAGGCCAGGACAGAGGAGGATAGAGGCGATACAGGCCAGAGGAGGACGGAGGGGATACAGGCCAGGACAGAGGAAGATAGAGGGGATACAGGCCAGGACAGAGGAGGATAGAGGCGATACAGGCCAGAGGAGGTTGGAGGGGGATACAGGCCAGGACAGAGGAGGATAGAGGGGATACAGGCCAGGACAGAGGAGGATAGAGGCGATACAGGCCAGGACAGAGGAGGATAGAGGGGATACAGGCCAGGACAGAGGAGGATAGAGGCGATACAGGCCAGAGGAGGATGTGGGGGGATACAGGCCAGGACAGAGGTGGATATAGGGGATACAGGCCAGAGGAGGATGGGGGGGGGATACAGGCCAGGACAGAGGAGGATGGGGGGGGGGATACAGGCCAGGACAGAGGAGGATAGAGGGGATACAGGCCAGGACAGAGGAGGATAGAGGCGATACAGGCCAGAGGAGGATGTGGGGGGATACAGGCCAGGACAGAGGTGGATATAGGGGATACAGGCCAGAGGAGGATGTGGGGGGATGCAGGCCAGGACAGAGGAGGATAGAGGGGATACAGGCCAGGACAGAGGAGGATAGAGGCGATACAGGCCAGAGGAGGATGTGGGGGGATACAGGTCAGGACAGAGGTGGATATAGGGGATACAGCGCATGAGTCAACAATTTTTTTTTCTTGAACTCTCAGACTACAGGCCCCATCCTATGAAACTGGTTACCAGGTTTTCAAGACAAGTAGGACAGAGCCTGTAGGTTCTAGAAACAGAACTGAAATGAATAGAGCTTTTAAAGCATCACATACAGCAGCACTAAGACACAGTTAGGCCTTTTCAGTCACAACAGATGTGTGATTATCTGCTGTAAGGTCATCAGACATGTGTGAGCTGCTGTCTCATGCTGCTGTCTGATTGGTGAACCAGTGTCTCAGTCATGTTCAGAAACAATGGACACAATCACTTTCTACAGCGGAACTTGTTTTGCGTCAGAACAAGAGCAAAGTGTGTCCTGTTTGGTCAATAGCCATTTCCTCCTGTGATGTCATCAGAGAGAGAAATGCGTGAGCTGGTCTGTTTGGAGCGTGATCAGCAGAGAGATTAAAACCGTAATGTCTCCATAACGTTACCTCATGTTCAGAGTGGGCACTGAGCCAGTACAACACTGACATCCACCCATCTCTATAACCACCAACCATCACTCTCATCAATCATAGCCCACAGGTTAATGAAAATGAGCTCTTTTAGGAGAAGGCCTACACTTCTATGACAAAGACAAAGACAATAAAAACAAAAACACTACAGGAAATACTACATTACAATACAGTCTGCAAAAACACTACAGGAAATGCTACATTACAATACAGTCATCAAAAACACTACAGGAATACTACATTACAATACAGTCTGCAAAAACACTACAGTAAATACTACAGTACAGTACAGAGCACAAAAACGACAGAAAAAACGACAGTAAAGAAAGTAAAGAAACTAATATTCAAGTGAATAAAGTGGATCTTTTAATACTGAAGCTCCCGAGTGGCACAGCAGTCTAAGGCACTGCATCTCAGTCCTATAGTTGTCTAAACAGACCCTGGTTTGATTCCAGGCTGTATCACAATCGTCTGTGATTGGGAGTCCCATAGGGCGGCGAACAATTGGCCCAGTGTCGTCCAGGTTAGGGTTTGGCCGGGGTTGGCCGTCATTGTAAATACGAATTTGTTCTTAACTGACTTGCTTAGTTAAATAAAAAAATATTTAAAAAGTATATCAATAAAATAATGTACCCACATCCTAACTACAGTATATTTTCCAATGCCTCTCTTTTCTTTCAAACAAGAAAAGCCAATAAGGTCTTAAAGATGGAATCTGCAGGAGGGGGAAACAGCGCCACTGGCCACTCCACCAGCTATCTTTTTTTTGGGTTGCTAAGGAGCATCGCTCGGCAGAATTAAAGAAGTGCTGTACACATTGTGCTCTTCTATCGGTTGTGCAATGATCTCAGAGGGGAAAGAACTGTGTTGGTTGTTTGCAGTAACTTCTTTGTTTTTGTAATATTGCAAACAGACGTGGCTGTTTCACTGTTAAAGATTCCAGCTTTAAATGAAGCAATTGCAAAAGAATGTGTTGAGCTTCAGAGACAGCTGTGCACTTCAGAATGTTGAACTTTCAAGATAATGATGGTTATTGATGTACAGTTGAGTAAGAAGGGACAGACCAGCCATATCAAACACTTAGAAGAGTCCAACAATTGACTGTCTGTTCCAACAGTTCTCAGTTCCTTTGCCTGGTAAAGAATGGGGAAATGGTCACATCAGTGCCTGATGACCGGGCGACAGGTCTTCCATGCTCGTAGATAACTCTTCAGAGGCTTGTGGTCTAAACCATATTTCAGATGATTCTTGTCTGTAAGATCTGGGAAGGCTCATTTTCCAGTGTGCAGCGTAATTGAATGAAGCAGACCTGGAAAAGACTCTGCATCCAGCTGCTAAAAACCAGACAACCACAGGAACAATGTAAAAAATACCCCATACCAATAAGGAATACTTTTCCACATGGAAAGATACAAAATATACCTGGAATGGCTGAGTGAGGCAGGACATTTTGGATTCCGATGAACCAGAATAACCTGGCTGAGTCGGAGAGTACATGGTACCATCATTCAAAAGCCATTAAAGTTATGACCTGTAACATTACAGACAGCAAGCAGACTACAAGCTATCAGGAAGAAATAAGAACGTGATAAATGAACATGAGCAGAATGTGTGGGCAGCTAATTACTTGTATTCACAGTCCCAGTCAAAAGTTTTACAACACCTACTCATTCAAGGGTTTTTCTTTATTTTTTACTATTTTCTACTTTATAGAATACTAGTGAAGACATCAAAACTATGGAATAACACATATGGAATCATGTAGTAACTACAAAATTGTTAAACAAATGAAAATATATTTTAGATTTGATATTCTTCAAAGTAGTGATCATAATCTGACACTTACAGCCAGAAAGCTGTCTAAGAGCAGGTTTTACCTCTCTACTGTTAGAAAGCCGGATCAGCTAAGAATACCTAAGAGTGAATTAAACTATTTTTAAAACGCAATTAAGGGAATTAACTGGAATGATCTCTTGTCCTATACAGACGTGGAAGGTGATAGTCAGGTTTTCTATCCACAATCCAGACTACAATAAATGGTTTTCTAAAGAAAATCAAATCCAAACCTGGCCAAAAGAGCCCTCTTCCTTTGCTAAATGGAGGAATCTGGAAATTGATGAAAGAACGAGATTATGCTCTAAAAATAGCCCTAAGATCCATATTAGAGCATGACAGACGTAGGTTTACCATGTTGAGAAATAAGGTGATGAAGGAAATCAGACAGGCCAAGGCAAACCTTTTTATGAACATAATTGGTGAGGCAAAGGGAAATTCTAAACTGATCTGGAAGAATCTAAAAAAGTTAACAGGGAAAGACCATAGTAACACTGCAAAAAGACTAGAAATCATGTTGAATAACAAACTAACACAGGATGCAGTCGAAATAGCAATAGCCTTCAATTCCTACTTTATTGACTCTGTCAGGGTACTGACACAGAACCCCTCCACTGGTTTCTTGGGCTCAGTGATAGTGAATGACGCTCAACCTGTTTTCATCATAAGGGAGGTTTCTGAGTCAAAGGTGAACAAGGTGATTAGCTCACTAAAGAACTCTAAAGCCAAAGATGTGTTTGGGATGGACTCTACCTTTCTTAAAAGTACAAAGAGTCACTCATTGGCCCCATTACTAAGGTCACCAACACATCTATTGGTCTCGGGGTGTTTCCAAGGGTATGGAAGTCGGCCATAATAACGGCCATCTTTAAATCAGGCGACCCTGCTGACGTGAGTAACTACAGGCCCATTAGTATACTACCTGTGGTGTCAAAGGTTGTTGAATAGTGTGTAGCAGAACAACTGATTGCCCACCACAACAACAGCTCTTCACATTACACTCCATGCAGTTTGGCATCAGAGCGAAACAGTCCACAGAAACGGCCAACTGCTTTCTTCTGGAAAATGTGAAGTCCAAGATGGACAAAGGGGGCGTTGTTGGGGCTGTGTTTCTGGACCTAAGGAAGGCTTTTGATACTGTTAACCATGAGATTCTCATCACAAAATTGTCCAAGTTCAACTTTTCCCCCGATGCCTTGAGATGAAATCATACCTTGAAGGCAGAACTCAGTGTGTCAGAGTGAGCAATGAGCTGTCGCCCACTCTTAGCTATGATGTGGGCGTGCCCCAAGGGTCAATATGGGGGCCCCTCCTGTTCAGCCTGTACATTAAATGATCTGCCTTCTGTCTGTACGGGGTCTGAAGTTGAAATTTATGCAGATGACACAGTGATATATGTGCAAAGAGCAAACAACAAGCTGCACAAGAACTCACTACTATAATGGTCCAGGTTACAAAGTGACTCAGTGACTCGTGTTTGCATCTCAATGTGAAAATAACTGTTGGCATGTTCTTCACAAAGAGGGCAACAGATGCTACTGAGCCAGATGTCTATGTGTCAGGTGAGAAGCTCCAGGTGGTATCTGATTTTAAGTACCTTGGCATCATACTTGATTCCAACCTCTCTTTTAAAAAGCATGTGAAAAAGGTAATTCAAATAACCAAATTCAACCGAGCTCATTTCCGATTTATACGATATTGTTTGACTACAGAGGTAGAAAAACTGTATTCCAAATCTATGATACTTCCCCACTTAACATACTGCTTGACTAGTTGGGCCCAAGCTGGCTGTACAACATTAAGACCTTTTCAGTCTGTCTACAAACAGGCTCTCAAAGGGCTTGATAGGAAGCCCAATAGCCATCATCACTGTTACATCCTCAGAAAGCATGAGCTCCTGAGTTGGGAAAATCTGCAATACACCGACGCATGTCTTGTATTCAAGATCCTAAATGGCCTGGCTCCCCCTCCATACAGTACCCAAACATATGGCAGCAGATACACAAGGTCTGCCATGAGAGGTGACTGTATAGTTCCCTTAAGGAAAAGCACCTTTAGTAAATCCGCTTTCTCTGTAAGAGCTTCCCATGTCTGGAATACACTGCCATCAGACACACATAACTGCACCACATATCACACTTTCACAAAATGCATGAAGACATGGCTAAAGGTCAATCAGATTTGTGAACATGGTCCCTAGCTGTGTGTTGCCGCTTTCCATGTTGTCTGTTGTCTGTAGCTTGTGAGGTGTGGAAACACTTTGTTGCTTTTATGAATTTTGTCTTGCTGCTTTTTGTTCTATGTTGCTCTGTCTGTATGCTATGTCTTGCTTGTCCTATGTTTATCTGTGTGTGCTCACTGCTCAATGACTGTCTATATTGTAATTGTTTTTAATAACTAGCCTACGGACTGCGGTTGAAAAATAGCCGGCTGGCTAAAACCGTCAGTTTCACTGAAACGTTGATTAATGTGCACTGTTCCTGTAAACATAAAATAAACTCAACAGCCACCCTTTGCCTTGATGACAGCTTTGCACACTTTTGGCATTCTCTCAACCAGCTTCATGAGGCAGTCACCTGGAATGCATTTAAATTAAACGTTAATTAGTGGAATTTCTTTCCTTCTTAATGTGTTTGTGTTGTGACAAGGCAAGGGTGGTATACAGAAAATAGCCCTATTTGATAAAAGAGCAAGTCCATATTATGGCAAGAACAGCTCATATAAGCAAAGAGAAACAAAAGTCCATCATTACTTTAAGACATGAAGGTAATTTAATGTGGACAATTTCAAGAAAATTGAAAGTTTCTTCAAGTACAGTTGCAAAAACCATAAAGTTGCTACGATGAAATGGGTTCTCATGAGGACCGTCACAGGAAAGGAAGTTACCTCTGCTGCTAGGGATACGTTCATTCCAGTCTGTGATTGATTTAGAATTCAAAGTACACTAAACCAGCATGGCTACCACAGCATTCTGCAGTGATACGCCATCCCATCTGGTTTGTGCTTCATGGGATTATCATTTGTTTTTCAACAGGACAATGACTCAACACACTTCCAGGCGGTGTAAGGGCTATTTGGCCAAGAAGGAGAGTGATGGAGTACTGCATCAGATGACCTGGCCTCCACAATCACCCAAATTCAACCGTATTTTACATTTTTTAAATTTAACTAGGCAAGTCAGTTAAAACAAATTCTTATTTACAATGATGGCCTAGGAACAGTGGGTTAACTAACTTGTTCAGGGGCAGAACAACAGATTTTTACCATGTCAGCTTGAGGATTCAATCTATTAACCTTTCGGTTACTGGCCCAACGCTCTAACCACTAGGCTACCTGCCGCCCTTATTGAGATTGTTTGGGATGAGTTGGACCTCAGAGTGAAGGAACAGCAGCCAACAAGTGCTCAGCATATGTGGGAACTCCTTAAAGATAGTTGGAAAAGCATTCCTCATGAAGCTGGTGTAGAGAATGCCAATAGTGTGCAAATCTGTCATCATGGCAATGGGTTTTACTTTGAATAATCTCAAAGAATCTCAAGATTTGTTTTTCATTTTTTTTTTGGTTACTACATGATTCCATATGTGTTATTTCATAGTTCTGATGTCTTCACTAGTATTCTATAATGTAGAAAATAGTACAAATAAAGAAAAAGCCTTGAATGAGTAGGTGTGTCCAAACTTTTGACTGGTACTGTATATGAATGCATACATACTGAACACATTCTTTACAAAATATGTTAGAAAGTCATGGGCATCAGGAATTTAAACCTTCCAGGTAAGGCAAAGAAAGGACAGGGGCCAGGTCAAACCAGAGTGAACAAAACAATGTGGACAAGTATGGATCACACCACAGATCTAGTCCTGCTTACAGATCTACTATCTTAATGTGACCAGTTTCTGACAGCAGGAAAATAATCATACAGCAACAGGAAATGTGAATTATATTGTGAATTATAATTCATGGACAATTTTTTTAAGGGTTGATACATTTTTCAATAGGGCAAATAAAACCTGAAATTTTTCAGTGGAAATTACATTAGAAGCCTTTTTAAACATCTAGTAAACTACAAGTTTGCATTTCCATCTGCTCAGGAACATTCTCTACAACAACAGTGATTAAATTAAGATAACAGATTTGCACCAACAAGGCTACCTCATGCCAGGCTGTCTGAAAATCAGTGAAGCCATTATCAAAACCAAGAGTTCATGCGTCAACATCACATCACAGTCCCCCTCACTCCTCTAATCTCCTCAAACCCTGACCTAGAAAGCTCAAAAGCACTGGGTTTAGTGCCGGTGTCTGTGTGAGCCGCCAGGGACACATAAATATGTTGACTGATATCTTCCTCCTTGATGAAAACCAGGCGGGAGGATGGAAGAAGCTGAGTAGAGAAATGTTTGTCCTCCATTAATCAAGTGGTGGTTTGGCCCATGCCCTGCTCTGACAATCAGGAGTACTTCCTCTGTCTCCAACCTGCAGCCAGGAAGTCCTCCAACAGTAAGTTGAGTCTGTTTTGACACAATGGGCACCATCATCAGTATGAAGGTAATCTCATCACCCAGAACCAAATCTAACAAAAGCTCCTTCCAACCAATGTCTTGTTGCTGTTGTTGTTGTGCTCTTTTTGGGAAATGTCATCACCTTTTGTTGAGCACCACATACCATTAAAACCTTTAAGTAGAATCAGCACATCTAAACTCTACAAATCAGCTAACGTTAAAGCTCTCCTGAGAGGCTAGTATGGAGGACGATGGAGGGGGATACAGGTCAGGACAGAGGAGGATAGAGGGCATACAGGCCAGGACTGAGGAGGATAGAGGGGATACAGGCCAGGACAGGGGAGTATAGAGGGGATACAGGCCAGGACAGAGGAGGATAGAGGGGATACAGGCCAGGACAGGGGAGTATAGAGGGGATACAGGTCAGGACCGGGGAGGATAGAAGTGATACAGGCCAGAACAGTGGAGTAAAGAAGGGATACAGGGCAGGACAAAGGAAAAGTCCACCATTTATGGTTTGTCTTGAACTATCAGACTACAGGCCCCATCCTATGAAACTGGTTACCAGGTTTTCAAGACAAGTAGGACAGAGCCTGTAGGTTGTAGAAACAGAACTGAAATGAATAGAGCTTTTATAGCATCACATACAGCAGCACTAAGACAAAGTTAGGCCTTTTCAGTCACAACAGATGTGTGATTATCTGCTGTAAGGTCATCAGACATGTGTGAGCTGCTGTCTCATGCTGCTGTCTGATTGGTGAACCAGTGTCTCAGTCATGTTCAGAAACAATGGGCACAATCACTTTCTACAGCGGAACTTGTTTTGCGTCAGAACAAGAGCAAAGTGTGTCCTGTTTGGTCAATAGCCATTTCCTCCTGTGATGTCATCAGAGAGAGAAATGCGTGAGCTGGTCTGTTTGGAGCGTGATCAGCAGAGAGATTAAAAACCATAATGTCTCCATAACATTACCTCATGTTCAGAGTGGGCACTGAGCCAGTACAACACTGACATCCACCCATCTCTATAACCACCAACCATCACTCTCATCAATCATAGCCCACATGAACAAATACTACAGTTCACTGTAGAATACTATAGTACTTACTATATAATTCTATTGTAAACTGTAGAATACTATACTACACACTGTAGTATCCCTCGATCATGTGTAGTACTTACTATAGAATGTTTTAACATACTACAATACTATAGTAAATACTACAGTAATGTCTGCAAAAACAAATCTATAGTCTATAGTAAATACGACAGTATTCAATTTGCATATACCCTGCCCATTCCCCTCCCCTATTTCACATATTGTGATACCCAAGTGAAAAATACATGCCGAGTAGAGACCACATATTTTGTTCCCGACAGGTTATAGAAAAGAGTAAAAGCTCTGAATTATCCATTCAGAACTCAGTCCTACCTACTGTCACACCCTGACCATAGTTTACTTTGTATGTGTCTATGTTTTGGTTGATCAGGGTGTGATCTGAGTGGGCATTCTATGTTGGATGTCTTGTTTGTCTATTTCTATGTCTGGCCTGATATGGTTCTCAATCAGAGGCAGGTGTTAGTCATATTTAGGTAGCCTGGGTTTCACTGTGTGTTTGTGGGTGATTGTTCCTGTCTCTGTGTTTTGCACAAGATAGGACTGTTTTAGGTTTTCGCACGTTTGTTGTTTTGTTAGTTTATTCGTGTACAGATTCTTTATTAAAGTAAAATGAATAACAACCACGCTGCATTTTGGTCCGCCTCTCCTTCTACAGACGAAAGCCGTGACAGAATCACCCACCACAACAGGACCAAGCGGCGTGGTAACAGGCGAAAGCAACAGCAGGATCAACAAAAAGAGGAATGGACATGGGAGGACGAATTATTCGGAGAAGGACCCTGGGATCAGCCTGGAGAATATCGCCGCCCCAAAGAAGAACTGGAGGCGGAGAGAGCTGAGAGGCGCTGGTATGAGGAAGCAGCGCGGCGACGCGGATAAAAGCCTGAGAGTCAGCCCCAAAGATTTCTTGGGGGGGGCTCACAGGGAGTATTGGAACGCTAGGTAGGAGACCTACGCCAACTTCGTGTGGTTACCGGGGGGCTAGAGAGACCGGGCAGGCACCGTGTTATGCTGTGGTGCGCACTGTGTCTCCAGTGCGGGTGCATAGCCCGGTGCGGTATATTCCAGCTCCGCGTATCGGCCGGGCTAGATTGAGCGTCGAGCCAAATGCCATGAAGCCGGCTCTACGCATCTGGTCCCCAGTGAGTCTCCTTGGGCCGGCTTACATGGCACCAGCCATGCACGGTGTCCCCGGTTCGCCTGCATAGCCCAGTGGGGGCTATTCCACCTTGCCACACTGGCAGAGCGACTGGGAGTATTCAACCAGGTAAGGTTGGGCAGGCTCGGTGCTCAAGAGCTCCAGTGCGCCTGCACGGTCCGGTCTACCCAGTACCACCTCCACACACCAGCCCTCCGGTGACAGCTCCCCGCACCAGGCTTCCTGTGCTTGTCATCGACCCAGTACCACCAGTGCCAGCACCACGCATCAGGCCTACAGTGCGCCTGGCCTTTCCAGCGCTGCTGGAGCCTTCCTCCTCTCCTGCGCTGCCGGAGTCTCCCGCCTGTTCAGCGCTGCCCGAGCCTTCCTCCTCTACAGCGCTGCCAGAGTCTCCCGCCTGTTCAGCGCAGCCAGAGCCTTCCTCTCCTGCGCTGCTGGAGTCTCTTGCCTTTTTAGCGCAGCCAGAGCTGCCAGCCTGCATGGAGCAGCCAGAGCTGCCAGCCTGCATGGAGCAGCCAGAGCTGCCAGTCTGCATGGAGCAGCCAGAGCTGCCAGTCTGCATGGAGCAGCCAGAGCTGCCAGTCTGCATGGAGCAGCCAGAGCTGCCAGTCTGCATGGAGCAGCCAGAGCTGTCAGTCTTCATGGAACAGCCAGAGCTGCCAGTCTGCATGGAGCTGCCAGTCTGCAAGGAGCTGCCAGTCTGCAAAGAGCTGCCAGAGCTGCCACTCTGCATGGAGCAGCCAGAGTTGCCAGTCTGCAAGAAGCCGCCAGAGCTGCCAGTCTGCATGGAGCAGCCAGAGCCGCCAGTCAGCATAGAGCAGCCAGAAGCGTCAGTCTGCCAGGATCCGCCAATCAGCCAGGCTCTTCCAGATCCGCCAGTCAGCCAGACTCTTCCAGATCCGCCAGTCAGCCAGACTCTTCCAGATCCGCCAGTCAGCCAGACTCTTCCAGATCCGCCAGTCAGCCAGACTCTTCCAGATCCGCCAGTCAGCCAGACTCTTCCAGATCCGCCAGTCAGCCAGACTCTTCCAGATCCGCCAGTCAGCCAGACTCTTCCAGATCCGCCAGTCAGCGAGGATCTGCCAGAGCTGTCCTCCTCTCCTGTGCTGCCGGAGTCTCCCGCCTGTCCGGCGCTGCTGCCGGAGTCTCCCGCCTGTCCGGCACTGCTGCCGGAGTCTGAAGAGCCCCTCTGTCCCGAGCTGCCCCTCTGTCCCGAGCTGCCCCTCTGTCCCGTGTTATTAAGTAGGGTTGCCGTGGCTAGGAGGTCACGGAAGTGGACAAGGTGGGGGAAGACTACGGTGAAGTGGGGGCCACGTCCAGCACCAAAGCCGCCACCGCGGACAGATGCCCACCCAGACCCTCCCCGATAGGTTCAGGTTTTGCGGCCGGAGTCCGCATCTTGGGGGGGGGGTACTGTCACACTCTGACCAAAGTTTACTTTGTATGTTTCTATGTTTTGGTTGGTCAGGGTGTGATCTGAGTGGGCATTCTATGTTGGATGTCTTGTTTGTCTATTTCTATGTCTGGCCTGATATGGTTCTCAATCAGAGGCAGGTGTTAGTCATTGTCTCTGATTGGGAACCATATTTAGGTAGCCTGGGTTTCACTGTGTGTTTGTGGGTGATTGTTCCTGTCTCTGTGTTTTGCACCAGATAGGACTGTTTTAGGTTTTCGCACGTTTCTTGTTTTGTTAGTTTATTCGTGTACAGTTTCTTTATTAAAGTAAAATGAATAACAACCACGCTGCATTTTGGTCCACCTCTCCTTCTACAGACGAAAGCCGGGACACCTACCTACAGGTTATGGAAGGTTAACTCTTTTAGTATTCCTCCAGTAGGTTTCCTGAAGGAGAAAGCCTCCACTTCTATGTCAAAAACAAAAACACTACAGTAAATACTACAGTGATGTTCGCAAAAACACTAGAGTAAATACTACATTATAGTACAGTCTGCAAAAACACTGCAGTAAATACTACATTATAGTACCAGTCTGTAAAAACACTACAGTAAATACTACAGTAAAGCAGTCAGCAAAAACACTACAGTAAATACTAGAGTAAAGTACAGTCCACAAAAACTGTATAGTAAATACTAAAGTAAAGTCAGCAAAAATACTACAGTAAATAATACAGTATACTACAATCCACAAAAACACTACAATAATTACTATCAAATGCATTCATAAAGTCATTCTTACATCAGTAGATGTCACAAAGTGCTGTACAGAAACCCAGCCTAAAAACCCAAACAGCAAGCAATGCAGATGTAGAAGCACGGTTTCTAGGAAAAACTCCCAAGAAAGTCAGGGGCCAAGAAAGAAACCTAGAGAGGAACCAGGCTCTGACGGGTGGCCAGTCCTCTTCTGGCTGTGCCGGGTGGAGAATATAAACCTAGAGAGGAACCAGGCTCTGACGGGTGGCCAGTCCTCTTCTGGCTGTGCCGGGTGGAGAATGTAAGAGTAAATGGCCAGTAGGCCAGAATGTACTATAGGATACACTACAGTTGTCTTTTACTACAGTATTTATAATGTAGTTAATAGTAAATACTAAAGCAAATACTAAAGTATACTATAGTATTTTTTTATGTGGGAGGAGACACTTATTTTATGTATTTTTTTGTACTTTTTACCCCTTTTTCGTGATATCCAAATTGGTAGGTACAGTCTTATCCCATTGCTGCAACTCCCGTAAAGAACTTGGGAGAGGCAAAAGTCGGAAGTTAACATACACTTAGGTTGGAGTCATTAAAACTTCTTATGGCTGGGGGCAGTATTGAGTAGCTTGGATGAATAAGGTGCCCAGAGGTGCCCAGAGTAAACTTCCTGGTTTTCAGTCCCAGTTGCTAACATATGCATATTATTAGTATATTTGGATAGAAAACACTCCGAAGTTTCTAAAACTGTTTGAATGACGCCTGTGAGTATAACAGACAAAAATCCAACCAGGAAGTGGGAAGTCTGAGGTTGGTTGTTTTTCAACTCATTCGCTATTGAAGATACAGTGGGATATTGGTCATGTTGCACTTCCTAAGGCTTCCACTAGATGTCAACAGTCTCCAGAACCTTGATTGAGGCTTCTACTGTAAAGGAGGGGCTCATAAGGGCTCTTTGAGTCAGTGGTCTGGCAGAGTGCGACAAGCTCGTGAGGCTCATTCAAGTGAGAGGTAGCTCGCGTTCCATTGCTTTTCTACAGACAAAGGAATTCTCCGGTTGGAACATTTTTGAAGATTTATGTTAAAAACAGCCTAAAGATTGATTCTATACATTGCTTGATATGTTTCTACGGACTGTAAAGGAAAATTTTGACATTTCGTCTGCTCCTAGTGAACGCGCTTCGGGAGTTTGGATTTGTTAACAAAACGTGCTAACAAAAGTAGCTAGTTGGACATAAATGATGGACATTATCGAACAAAACAAACATTTATTGTGGAACTGGGATTCCTGGGAGTGCATTCTGATGAAGATCATCAAAGGTAAGTGAATATTTATAATGTTATTTCTGACTTCTGTTGACTGCACAATATGGCGGATATCTTTTTGGCTTTTTGGTCTCTGAGCGCCGTACTCAGATTAGTGCATGGTTTGCTTTTTCCGTAAAGCTTTTTTGAAATCTGTCACAGTGGTTGCATTAAGGAGAAGTGAATCTAAAGTTCCATGCATAACACTTGTATTTTCAATTTCTGTAAATTGATGTGGCTCTCTGCAAAATCAATGGATGTTTTTGGAACTACTGAACATAATGCGCCAATGTATACTGAGATTTTTTTATATGAACTTAATCGAACAAAACATACAGTGGGGCAAAAAAGTAGTTACAGGTCAGTGAGAGCCAGAAATCTTGCTTGTTTGTAGGTGACCAAATACTTATTTTCCACCATAATATGCAAATAAATTCATAAAAATCCTACAATGTGATTTTCTGGATTTGTTTTTCTAATTTTGTCTGTCATAGTTGAAGTGTACCTATGATGAAAATTACAGGCCTCTCTCATCTTTTTAAGTGGGAGAACTTACACAATTGGTGGCTGACTAAATAGTTTTTTGCCCCACCGTACATGTATTGTGTAACATGAAGTTCTATGAGTGTCATCTGATGAAGATCATCAAAGGTCAGTGATTCATTCTCTCTCTATTTCGGATTTTTGTGACTCCTCTCTTTGGCTGGAAAAACGGCTGTGTTTTTCTGTGACTGGGCTCTGACCTAACATAATCGTTTGTGGTGCTTTTGCCATAAACCCTATTTGAAATCAGACACTGTGGTGTGATTAACAAGAAGTGTATCTTTAAAATGGTGTATAATACTTCTATGTTTGAGGAATATTAATTATGGGATTTCTGTTGTTTTGAATTTGGCGCCCTGTACTTTCACTGGCTGTTGTCATATCGATCCCATCAGCGGGATCTCAGCCCTAAAAAGTTAAAACTCGTTTTTTTTTCTTGTTAACAAACTAGTTTTGGCAAGTCGGTTAGGACTCCTACGTTGTGCATGACACAAGGAATTTTTCCAACAATTGTTTACAGTCAGATTATTTCACTTATCATTCACTGTATCACAATTCCAGTGGGTAACTTGCTTGACATGGGAAAATCAAAAGAAATCAGCCAAGACAAAATATTGTGGACCTCAACAAGTCTGGTTCATATTTGGGAGCAAAGGACCTTGTGAAGATGCTGGAGGAAACAGGTACAAAGTATCTATATCCATTGTAAAACCAGTCCTATATCGACATAACCTCAAAGTCCGCTCAGCAAGGAAGAAGGCACTGCTCAAAAACCGCCATAAAAAATCCAGACTACGGTTTGCAACTGCACATGGGGACAAAGATCGTACATTTTTGGAGAAATGTCCTCTGGTCTGATGAAACAAAAATAGAACTGTTTGGCCATAATGATAATTGTTATGTTTGGAGGAAAAAGGGGAGGCTTGCAAGCCGAAGAACACCATCCCAACCATGAAGCACGGGGGTGGCAGCATCATGTTGTGGGAGTCTTTGCTGCAGGAGGGACTGGTGCACTTCACAAAATAGATGGCATCATGAGGTAGGAAAATTATGTGGATATATTGAAGCAACATCTCAAGACATCAGTCAGGAAGTTAAAGCTTGGTCGCAAATGGGTCTTCCAAATGGACAATGACCCCAAACATACTTCCAAAGTTGTGGCAAAATGGCTTAAGGACAACAAAGTCAAGGTATTGGAGTGGCCATCACAAAGCCCTGACCTCAATCCTATAGAAAATTTGTGGGCAGAACTGAAAATGAGGCCTACAAGGAGGCCTACAAACCTTACTCCGTTACACCAGCTCTGTCAGGAAGAATGGGCCAAAATTCACCCAACCTATTGTGGGAAGCTTGTGGAAGGTTACCCGAAACGTTTGACCCAGGTTAAACAATTTAAAGGCAATGCTACCAAATACTAATGGAGTGTATGTACATTTCTGACCCACTGGGAATGTGATGAAATAGATAAAAGCTGAAATAAATCATTCTCTCTATTATTATTCTGACATTTCACATTCTTAAAATATAGTGGTGATCCTAACTGGCCTAAAACAGGGCATGTTTACTAAGATTAAATGTCAGGAATTATGAAAAACTGAGTTTAAATGTGTTTGGCTAAGGTGTATGTACACTTCCGACTTCATCTGTACTTACTCATCCACAGTCTCATTCTCATGTCTAGTGTGTTCACTTCTACACTCTTAGAAAACAAAGGTTCCAAAAGGGTTCTTCAACTGTCCGCATAGGAGAACCCTTTTTACTTCCAGGTAGGATGCTTTTTGGTTCCAGGTAGAACCCTTTTGAGTTCCATGCAGGACCCTCTGTGGAAAGGGTGCTACATGGAACTGAAAATGGTTCTACCTGGGACCAAAAAGGATCTACCTGGATCCATAAATGTTTTTTCAAAGGGTTCTCCTATGAGGACAGCCAAATTACTATTTTAGGTCATAGATACACTCTTAGAAAAAAAGGTGCTATCAGCCCAAATACAATATGATAAATTATTCCCATGGTGGTTCTCAGCGCATCAGGCAACCATGTTTGGTAGCAACTCATTTCAGGAGTCCTTTGGAGAGGAGCCAGAAACAAGGCCCATAAGAGAGCGTGGTGCTTGACCTGCCTAAACCAGTATTATCACCTTATGATACCGGCACCACATCAACTTGAGCATTTAATAGTAGAAATAGTCAAGAGGGAAGAACTAAATGAAATTGTCTGTGACTTTGAAACGATAATCCAGGATTCTATCAAGAGTGGATTTTCCATCAAGGAATAACCAAACTTCTGGGATCAGACGCTGTCCTCCCATAACTCTACATGGAGAATAGGCATTACTAGCTCACACATCCACTGAGATGTACGCAGGTTCCAACATGAAAAATTCCAAAAGCCAAAACTGAAACTAATATTGAAGTGAATAAAGTTTCTCTTAACTTTTGGCATCATAACTACAGTATATTGTCCTTCTGATAACATCAAATGCAGGTGTCTCTCTTTTCTTTCAAACAAGAAAAGCTAGTAAGTAACCAATTTTTTCAGTCTGGAAGGACACAACATCCCTTTACTCAATCTTCTCTCAGTTTTCTGGTCTTAAAGATTGAATCTGCAGGAGGGGGAAACAGCGCCACTGGCCGCTCCACCACTGCTGGTATTGATTTTGTTGCCGAGCTGCGCAGAATGTAAAAACAAATTGCAGTACATATTGTTCTCTTCTGTCAGTTCTGCAATGATCTCAGAGAGGAAAAACTGTATTGGTTGTTTGCAGTAACTTCTTTGTTTTTGTAATATCGCAAACAGACGTGGCTGTTAAAGATTCCAGCTTTAAATGAAGCAATTGCAAAAGAATGTGTTGAGCTTCAGAGACAGCTGTGCACTTCAGAATGTTGAACTTTCAAGATAATGATGGTTATTGATGTACAGTTGAGTAAGAAGGGACAGACCAGCCATATCAAACACTTAGAAGAGTCCAACAATTGACTGTCTGTTCCAACAGTTCTCAGTTCCTTTGCCTGGTAAAGAATGGGGAAATGATCACATCAGTGCCTGATGACCGGGCGACAGGTCTTCCATGCTCGTAGATAACTCTTCAGAGGCTTGTGGTCTAAACCATATTTCAGATGATTCTTGTCTGTAAGATCAGAAAAGGCTCATTTTCCCGTATGCAGCTTTATTGAATGAAGCAGACCTGGAAAAGACTCATCCAGCTGTTAAAAACCAGACAACCACATGAACATCCTGGAGCCACGACACAAATGTGCTTTGTTGCCCTAATGATAAAGTTCTGCTGATCCCTTATCAGGCAAATGTTTGGCTGGGTGGATGAGGTATGTAGACGACTAGAGTGCTGACTGGTTTATAGGGAGCCAGAGAATGTCACTCCATCTAGGGATCGAGGCAAACAAGGAGACAAACAACCACGTTGCAACATTAGCTGACGTGGAGCTAGAGGCAGGAGCCTCGCCAGCTGATGTCGGTCTGTAGCTGCACCAATTGGAGGTCTCAGTCCGCTCATAATCATCATCAGTCAGAGTAACACATTGGAGTGGTGTGTGTATATACAGTGTGTGTGTGTGTGTCTGAATGAGCCCTACAATGCATGTGCTGAGATAACCTAACTGGCAGGTGGTCTGACGTGGTAACAAACTCACTCTTCACATTGTGTTTAAGTTGTGTAAAAACAAAGCTACTCAATCCCTTGAGGAAGTGTTGTCAAGGCTGTGGGGTTCATCCTTGTCGTCCCCCTAGAAAGTGTGAGTGTAAGAGGTGACTGAACTATGCTGTCTTAATACAGGCTCACTGTGAAACCATTCTTTGTTCCAGTGGTGACAGATTGTAACACAACTTGTTGAGCACTTGACTTACTGCAGCCAGTTGAGAGATGAGCATTATCCTCCACTCCGAGAGACTAAATACACTACTATTTCTGTCACCAACCCAGACTTGCAAGAAGTATTGTATTTCTGTTTTTGTATAAGTATTGTATAACTGTTTTTTATTTTTACCATATCCAATTAATTATTTATATTTATTTCCACTGTCTCAGCTGCAGTTTTGTCTTTTTTTCCCCAGAATCAATTGCAGACTACACTACCACAGAGAAGAGTAACGGAAAAACACATTTCTTAGGCAGTACTCAGCCACAGTTTCCAAAAGCTTGGCAAAAGTTAGCCGATACATGGAAAAACTCTGTGTACCTCTCTCGCTCCCCTCCCCCTCTCTCTTTTGCTCTCTCTCTCTCTCTCTCTCTCTTTTGCTCTATCTCTCTCTCTCTTTCTCTCTCTCTCTCTCTCTCTCCTTGCTCTCTCTCTTTCTCTCTCTCTCTCTCTCCTTTGCTCTCTCTCTCTCTCTCTCTCCCCTTCTCCTCTCTACCAATTATGTGGTCAACATGAGGTCATTTCACCTAAGCTGCCTTGTGCAAGAAAAAAAAACTGTTCCCTACAAATTGTCCACATAGCCAAACAGCCACGTCAGATATGCTTGGAATCTGACCGGTCAGTATCGAGTCTCGATTTCTCAAACTCAGGAAGGGAATTACATTCCCATGGTCCCTCTGTCCCACCCCTACCCCTTAGAAATTATTACGGAATTTTCAGTGACACAAATTCAAGAGAACAAACATTTATTTAGGCCTGGGAGAAACATTAAAGCTGAGTATAAAAAAGTAATATTGATATTGAAAGAACATATTTAAGTCCCATTAGCACCAACACAATATTTGTTCTGAATCCAAAACAGAATCAGAACAAAACATATCTATCAGTAGGGGCTATGTGGTAAGTTTTAAAGATCTGCCACGATGAATCATCCATTAAAACACATAGACTGTGGATAAGTGGCATATGGGTATGGCATTGGCTTGTGTTACCTCATGAATTTACCACGCACTAACCTCTCCAAACTTGTATAGCAGTGACATCTAGTGGCAACAGAGCGTAAAAGGCACACTAATGAGCCAAGCACACTTTGCTGGAGGAGAGAGGTCAGGCGTTGTAAGTTGAAAGCTATAAGCATCTCGGCACACATCGATCAAACTGCTGTGTGTGTGGCTATGTGAGCTTTTAGGTCTACTCTACAAAAAAAAACAGCTGAATATACAGAAAACTTGCAACAAAGTTAGAAAAGTGAGTCATATTTCAGTATAGTCATTGTAAAGAGGGGGGGGGGGTGGACCTGTCCATGGAGGATCTGGCATCCTCATTTATCATAATATAAAATGTATGGAGCTTTAAGGTTATACGAAAGTCTGTACTTTATCTTCTCAGGAGAAAACAGATGGAGAAGTAGGGCTATGTCAGCAGCTCTATCCTCTGCATCAGACTTCCCGAGGGGAGAAGAGAAGAAAAAGTTCTAAATATACACTATATATACAAAAGTATGTGGACACCTCTTCAAATAAGTGGATTCGGCTATTTCAGCCACACCAATTACTGACAGGTGTATAAAATCGAGCCCACAGTCATGCAATCTCCATAGACAAACATCGGCAGTAGAATGGCCTTACTGAAGAGCTCAGTGACGCAGGATGCCACCTTTCCAACAAGTCAGATTGTCAGATTTTTACGTTGCAAGAGCTGCCCCGGTCAACTGTAAGTGCTGTTATTTTGAAGTGGATACATCTAGGAGCAACAATGGCTCAGCCACGAAGCTCACAGGATGGAACAGCCGAGTGCTGAAGTGCGTAAAAATCGCCTGTCCTCGGTTACAACACTCACTACCGAGTCCCAAACTGCCTCAGGAAGGAACGTCAGCATGATAACTGCTCGTTGGGAGCATCAAGAAATGGGTTTCCATGATCGAGCAGCCGCACACAAGCCTAAGATCACCATGTGCAATGACATTCGTCGGCTCTAGTGGTGTAAAGCTTGCCGCCATTGGACTCTGGAGCAGTGGAAACGCATTCTCTGGAAAGTTGAAGCACGGGTTTGGCGGATGCCAGGAGAACGCTACCTGCCCGAATGCCTAGTGCCAACTGTAAAGTTTGGTGCAGGAAGAATAATGGTCCGGGGCTGGTTGTCATATCTTGGGCTAGGCCCCTTAATTCCAGTGAAGGGAAATCTTAATGCTACAGCATATTATGACATTCTAGACGATTCTGTGCTTCCAACGTTATGACAACAGTTTAGGGACGGCTCTTTCCTCTCTCAGCATGACAATTCCCCCATGCACAAAGCAAGTTTCATACAATAGTTTGTCAAGATCACTGTGGAAGAACTTGACTGTCCTGCATATAGCCCTGACCTCAACCCCATCAAGGCCTAATTGCCCAACCTCACTAATGCTCTTGGGCTAAATGGAACAAAGTCCCTGCAGCAATGTTCCAACATCTAGTGGAAAGCCTTCCCAGAAAAGTGGAAGCTGTTATAGCAGCAAAGGGGGAACCAACTCCATATTAATGTCGTGATTTTGGAATGAGATGTTCGACGAACAGGTGTCCACATACTTTTGGTCATGTAGTTGAAATATATTATGTAATGGCCATTGATATGAAAAGTATTGATTATGAAGGGAATTACTTATTGATGAAACACCTGTTTAGATCTTGTATTCATCCCAGTTTTAGGGGTTGGATTTTTTAGGAATCACTTGAAGTGGGGTTTGAAGGGCATGAGAAATTGACAGCCTACTGCACTGTATGCAGCAAGACCGAAACAAAATGGTAAGGTCACTGTCAAGCACCTTTGATAGAGAAATATTGCCTTTCTAACAGTGTATATCCTTGCATCTACAAGAAAAGGCAACATTTAAGGGTACAGTATAGTACAGTACAAAACATTAAGATAACAGCTGTTGACATCAGGTCATTTCATATTGGATTAAAAGGTTCCTGGAACATTTTCGAAATATCAACTAGAAGTCTTCCGGATGTTTGAAATGGACGGACCAGAAATGTGCAACAGCGCTAAAACATCAGGGAGGCAGCCAAGGTCGAGAAAGTGCGCTTGTTTGAAATGGAAAAGAGTTGGGGTAGCTATTGATAAAGAAGAACATCAAGACGAAGCAGCTGCATTATAAGTGGAATGTACTGTTGAGAGCTACTTCCCATCCCGAGGGGTTCCTGCTGATTGTATGGAGATTGTGAGAGCCCGTTAAATGGCATCCCTTGAGAAGGAAAGAACAAGATGTATGTCCGGAGAAGTGCAGTATTATCATAATTAGACGTATACTTGGAATATGGAGGAGGAATGGAGGGAAAAAGAGAGGCAGAGGAGGTCTAAGAGAGAGGGAGGAAGAGGGCAAGCTTGGTGGTTAAAAAAGGCTGGAAAAAAGAGACATGTTTTGTTAAAGAAGAATGGTAGAAAGTGGAAGCAGAGGGAGCTGAAGACAGGAGGAGAAATGGAAGTGAATGAGGGTGAAGTGTCGGAGGTGGTAGGTGTGGTGAAGCTCTCGGAGTCTGAGGCCTGCACCGAGGGTCAGGATAAAGATGAGTCTGTGACAGTAGGAGTGAAGTTGTTTGAAAAAATGGACCCTTGCCTTTCGGCTGATCCATTTGTGGTTTCAGGTTGGGCGAAAACAGCCCAGAGTTGGGTGCTGTGTAATCGGTGAGGGTAACCAGAATTGATGTTGTGATAATTGTGTTTCTGCTGGTAAGAGGGAGGAGCAGGTGCTCCACGTTAAACAAATGGGGGCAAGAGATGAGAATTGTTTTGCTCTCAAGAAAAGGGCACCATTGAAAGGAGTGATTACTGGGGTAGTGGTAAATGTGAAAGTTGACCGACTGAAGGGGAAGATTCCCGGTGTTTGTGATGCTCGTCGTTTGTTGCGACGCAGACAGTGTGGCGTGAGTGGTGAAACAGAAGGAGTCATTGTCTGTTCTTTTGAGCTTTGATGTTGAGTCTTTGCCCTACAAGTCATGTTAGGATATACTATAAGTTATCCTGTGCAAGCTTTTGTGCCAAACACATTACGTTGTTAAAGGTGTTGAGCTTATGTGCATGTGGCAGCAGTGTGTAGGAGGGAGGGTCCAAGGTGTGAGAAGTGTTTAGAAACGCATGAGACAAAGGAATGTGTAGCATTGGGGAAATGAGTTGTGTTAATTGTAGGGGTGGCCATGTGGCTGGGGAGCAGAAATGTCCTCTGGGAAAGAGGCAGGTTGAAGTTTCCAGGGGTAGAGCAGTGCAGAACTTGTCATATGCTGAGGCAGTGAATAAAGTAGAGGAAGATGGGTGAAGGGGAGAGATCCTGAGAGAAGTGGTGTGAGTAGTAGATCTATACCATTACAGAGGGATAAACAAACAAGTGATATGTTTCAGTAGGATTGGATTTTTAGCAATGGTGATCAACTGTACTGCAGGGATGTCCCAGAAAATTGAGTTTGTGGTAGCAGCTGCAGAGAGGTATTTGGGTGTCAGAGACTTGACATCAGAAGAGTTGCAAGGTGTGTTAAGTGGTGGCGTTACATCCTTTCAGGTAGTTGGACTAAATAGATTTAAATAGTGGAGTAGGGTGGTGTTCTTTTTTATTATTATTAATAAAATATATATATTTGTTCTTTTTTTAGTGAGTGTAGTGTTAGATGGTAGGGTGTTTGTTAAGTCTAAGGGTGTGCTCCAGTCTAGTAGGTGGCGGTAATGCAACATTTATTGGATGCCAACCGCAGTAAAAACTCATCGAAGAAGAAGTGCAACAGCATTTACACTCCGTTACGAAATCGAAGCATTTGTAAAATAATCGGTCAAATATTTGATTATTATTTGATGCCCTTTGGTACTAGCGAGGTCTGTCAACGGAAGACAAAAAAACAACACAATAAGGCACCCTCTGTCAGCGATCGGTATTACACTCGATGATATAAAACAGGTCTTTTAGCTACCAATGTTGACCACTGAGCTTGGGCGTCAACATGATACAAACACGTGTTTTGGTTATGGCAGCCTTTATGTCATTTAACATAAACTCACGTAAACTCGTACATCGCCTTGGTCCGTACAATTGCCCTTATTTTAGCAACCCAAAAACGTAATACTTCCAGATCAACTGTAATGTCAATACCATTGTAAAGCACAATTTCTCCCCTTTCCAACAGAATCAATTACATGACCTAAACACTGCCCATTTCTGCATAATTCAAGCAGGCAATGAGCCCCGTCGGGTCTTTTTAAAACTGGCGGGTGGGGAAGCGAAACTAATGCGTGATAGTGAGAAGGACAGATGTCGTGTGGGAAAATTGCTTTTTTTCACTTGATCTGTCAAACTTATCACCTTATCATCTTTAAAATGTAAATAAAACACTATAAAGAGTTTATATAATGTGTCATTACATACCTATTTGAAGGTTTGTGTCGAATTTGAATCGGTGCTAAAGTGATCTTAGAAGTAAACAGCGGCTTTGAGAATGATGATCGCATGCAATGATGACGAAAAAAATGACTAGGTATCCCCCCCTTACCCCTGTCTCTGTCCAGTTCTTGTTTCTAAAGGATGAGAGTCGTGCTACACCTGGTGGAGAGAGATTGTAAGACAGGAATAGTTGCTTTATGCTTGCTGTACGTTAAGACATGACACGTCCCGATGTAACGGAGGGTCCGTTTTTTAAACTTTTCTCCAATACTATAGAGCCATTACCATGTCGATCAACGTTTGAATAGAAACCTAGTTCACACCCCCGATTTTGACATCAACACAGTCGCTACAGTCCCATTAGTTTTCTTTGTAGCCTCGTTTGAATGTTGCGGTTGCTCACATTTGTACGGAATGTGGTGAGTTTACGTTACAGTAATTTTATAGAATGTGCAGTTGACTAATGTGTTAGTGTTGGGCTGGTCCAAAAACCCTTATTAACCCTTAACGTCCATGGTTCGTTACTACTGGTTTATTGACATTGTTATGAAACCATAAAGTTGTGTATTTGTTGTGCTTAGATATCAAGGGTGCGGCTTGTGAAGACCAGTGCATTCTTCAGCATTCAAATAGGTAAGAACATCATTGTTCATTTCCTGCTATTGAGATGAGTAATGCACTTGCTCCACTTCAAATTAGACCATATTATCAACGAGAGCACAGCAGATCAACGCGTTTCTTCGCTACCAGTTTTTTTTTGCAGAATCTGTGTGATCACCCTGGCTCACCCTATTCTTCAGAATGGCAGGACAATCAAGAGTTATCAACTATCAAATAAGCGCTGGCTGCAGTCGCCTGCAGAACAGAGTGTCTGAGAAGTTGAAGAGATGTGCTACTACATTTAAAAAATAATTGTATATAATCTGGTATATTATCTTCCATAGATAAATATGATATTATTATCTGGTATGTTATACTACTGCTATATGCTATGGTATTGTCATCCTCGGAGTTGGACTTTTCCCAGGGAGGGCAACAGGTACAGGTGGGGAGGAGGACACCACTTACAGGTG
Source organism: Oncorhynchus masou masou (assembly GCF_036934945.1). NCBI lineage: Eukaryota > Metazoa > Chordata > Actinopteri > Salmoniformes > Salmonidae > Oncorhynchus > Oncorhynchus masou. The sequence goes on from NC_088224.1 coordinate 14,712,390, forward strand.
ATTACAACCTTTCCTCTCGTATTAAGACGCACCTCGGCAGATAATCCACCGTTTATGCTTAGTGCCCTTTATTACTCGTAGGTCTTTTGTGACGATCCTCAAATGGAATCCTAGTGTCTCTTTTCAGCTGCATATGGAGTCGGCTACTGGAGGTCAATGAGGTTATTCTTGAAAGGCCAAAACCTTTACTGGGAAAGGTGAGGAACATTTCAAGAAGCTTAATTCCAGTTAAAACACATTTTTTCTAGTGCTTCATTTACATGTACCCCATTGAGAAGGTAAATTACATTAGCACGGCTAACTCCTACCTGTGTGTATCTGACCAGCCTTCCAGAGGGATACATTGCTGTCATCCTCCTTAAAATAGAGAGCAAGACGGTCACTAACGGTCTCCTGAGCAGAGAGGAGTACGAGAGCGTCATCCCTAAACGGACCAGCAGCACCCAGCCTGAGCCATGCTGAGGAATGAAGAGTTCACAGGGACTCGTCACACTCACCTCAGCTGGAGTGACTTTTCCTGGGGCAGCTTTGTTGGAGGGGTCACTCTTCTCCTTCAGACCCAGCCAGACCTCGGTACCTGCATAAAGCATACCCCTGTCCAGATATGGACTTATGCCCGTGGTGGATGACAGTGGGGTGATGGAGGTTTTCTAGCCTCTACCAGGAGTAGGTAGTCCTGTGCAAATACTTTTGTTTGTTTTGTTGTAACATGGAAGAAATTGAGCCAGTTACCTGTTTAAGCTCTTGATGATTGATGGAATGTGAGATTTAATTTTCTAAAGGAGGAAATTCGTAAGATATTTTCATTACATCGGTCATTGACAATGTACCTTAATAAATTACCCAATCCACCCTGTTTTAAGAAAAATGTTTTATTTAAATTTGTGTTCTATTTATAATCATTTAACTGTCAAAAGAATAATGGTCCAAAACTAAATCTATTTCTTCACATCTGGGGCTTTACTCAACAGCAGCCAACTTCACCTGCACTAATTCACAACTATATCTGAAGCTTAATATGGTGGTTTAGTCTAACGAACCATTCAGGTTTAGTAGGACCAGACTCATCTCTGCGGATACAGATATCTCTGCTTCAAGTACCATAATAACAAAAGCGTGATACACAATAGACTGCATCCCAAATGATACCCTATTTGCTATATATAGACCACTACTTTTGACCAGAGAAACTAAAAGTAGTGCACTATTTTTGTATTTAATTTAACTAGGCAAGTCAGTTAAGAACAAATTCTTATGGGCCGGGCCAGGTGCAGTGCACGCTGACATGGTCGCCAGTGTGTGTTCCTCCGACACATTGGTGGGGCTGACTTCCGGGTTAAGTGGACATTGTGTCAAGAAGCAATACCACTTGGTTGGGACCCACGGCTCTAGACCTTCGCCTCTCCCAAGTCCGTACGGGAGTTGCATCGACGAGACAGGGCTGAAACTACCATTTGGATACCACAAAATTGGGGAGGAAACAAAAGGGGTAAATAATATAATAATTATTATTATTTACAATGACGGACTACCAGAACGCCACCTGCACGGACTGGGATATTTTTTTTTTTTTACAAATATAGGACAAAACACACATCACGACAAGAGACAGCGCTACATAAAGAGAGACCTAAGACAACATAGCATTGTAACAACATGGTAGCGACATAACATGGTAGCAACTCATGACAACACAGCATGGTAGCAACACAACATGACAACAACATGGTAGCAACACAACATGGTAGCAACACATAACAACACAACATGACAGCATGGTAACAACACAACATGACAACATGGTAGCAACACAACATGGCAGCAACAAAACATGGCAGCAGCACAAAACATGGTACAAACATTATTGGGCAGAAACAACAGCACAATGGTCAAGAAGGCAGAGGCAACAATACATCACGCGAAGCAGCCACAACTGTCAGTAAGAGTGTCCATGATTGAGTTTGAATCAAGAGATGGAGATAAAACTGTCCAGTTTGAGTGTTTTGCAGCTCCTTCCAATCGCTAGCTGCAGCGAACTGAAAGGACAAGCGACCCAGGGAGGTGTGTGCTTCAGAGACCTTTAACAGAATGTGACTGGCAGAACGGGTGCAGTATGTGGAATAGGTTGCCATTTGGGACGTACATTTACTTTCAAGTACATTTCATAACGAACAGCTTCAAAACCACAGTTCATTTGACTCATGCGCTGGATCAACAATCTTTTAGATAGGTCTTCTGAAAACATGGATAAAACAGTATACAACATATACACAGAAAATGATTCAATACATTACAGAGTAGAAAGTCAGTCGGATAAAATTGTCTCTGCTGAAATAGAGGCATAATAAGAACCGTTTGTGTCAGTCAGCTTGTTATAAACTAAGTGGCATAATTCAGTGATTAAACCTTCAATGTACTCTCTTATTTGGCATCAAAGTGAGATTGCATTAATTACACTCAATAATTGCTAAGCCATGATGCGTTTTGGTTGGTGTACAATAGTGAGAGCAATATCAGCTTTGTCCTGGTCCCAGATCTGTTTGGTCGGTCTTGCCAACTCCTCCTGACAATGGCCATAGGTATCGACAAGACAGCTCAAAACTGAGCTGGGACCAGGTGATCAGAAAGCTGGGGTAACAGCCCAAATCACTGGGTAAGATTAAAAGACATGGTGATGATGGCGTCATGCTCTGGCCACGGCTTTCATTTCAGTAAATTTCAGATATTTTCTTTATACATGTGATACATTTGGCTGAGATGTGCTACAGGTTAGTTACACGACAAAGTGAATGGGCTGACAGGCACATAAGTGAGTGTTTTTTTTGACAAAATTGTCAAAGTGAGTGAGGCGTCTATCACCCCCCCCCGTGGTTGACAATGGTATGCTCCAGCTCTGTGATAGGTGATACAGGTTAGGGGTCAAAGGTCACTAGACTGGACTACTTGCTCTCCAGGAAGGTGAGGTTGGCCGTATGCTTCTCCAGGGACTTGACCCCGAAGCCGTTGCTGTTCTTGCCGTTGAGCGCGCCGTCTTTGATGGGTGTGGACGACTGCCTGTCCCTCCAGCTCTGTGGAGAGTCCAGACTGCTTCTCTCTGACTTATACTGGAGACACAGACATACGATATGGTAGTTTATTTTTTTTTTTTTTTAATCTAACCAATGTAAAAACATTGGAGAAAATGACCACCATTGACTTTCATCGGTCTACTCAAACCCCAGTAAACATTGGTTACTTGGAGAACTTGGTAGATCAGCTGATGTCAACTGTGACTTCTTACCTTTCTGACAAGTTTATTACAGACTGGCAGGAGGTAGATTACCACAGTCATGATGGCTCTAATGTTCTGAATGGATGAATCCACCTAGAGACAGACAGAAAAATATATCAAGGATGGTTGGTGGTCTTTATAGAATGTAATATTCATCCTAACAACATAAAGATAACGACGTTTATCCCTGTGGGGAAATGTTGGCAAACCACATGGGAAAGCTGATTGGCTAGGTTAAAACCAGCTCTTGACAACCACCAGAGCCTCAATTTCCTGCTCCGTTAAAAAAGGCCTTTCAGCAATGACCTTTGTTTGATCAAACCAACCTGACAGACTAACAGAAGACTGATCTGTCTGGTTAATGACAACTTGAGGAGAAAGCCAATGCCTATATAACCGATCCACATTAATCATAGAAGCTCATGGGTTGCATCCCAAATGGCACCATATTCCGTATATAGTGCACTACTTTCGACCAGACTCCAAACCCATGCCAGTTCATCACTGTCCAACTGATTTTAATGGAGGTTAATTAAGCTCAGTGTCATTAAAGTGTTTAATTTTACGATCATGTTTTCATGATTGACCTCTCTGTAAAGCAGTAACAAATGTTTGCCCAATGCTGATGAATGGGTTGACTTTGTTCTTTTTCAGTGCAGTTAATCAATACTCCACGTCAGTTTCTTTTCTGTGCATTGTCTCACTATTCTCTCCAACCACGTCTTTTGTCTTATGATAGAACTGTATTTATATTAACATGAACGCTACAGTTAATATCTGTATGACTGATAGTTCAAAATGTCAGCAAAATAATGAGTCTAAGATTTTCAAATAAAAGTGGATTTTATCACACAAACAAATCCAGTCATTGACAACTAAGGCTGATCCCAATTAGTTGACTGGTCGATTGTTTAGTCGTTAGGCTGTTTGTGATCAGAAATACAGTGTAGACATTGTTAATGTTGACTGTAGCTGGAATTGGCAGATAAAAAAATAATAAATAAATGGAATATCTACATAGGCGTACAGAGGCCTGTTATCAGCAACCATCACTCCTGTGTTGCAATGGCACGTTGTGTTAGCTAATCCAAGTTTATCATTTTAAAAATGCTAATTGATCATTAGAAAACCCTTTTGCAATTATGTTAGCACAGCTGAAAACTGTTGTCCTGATTAAAGAAGCAATAAAACAGGCCTTCTTTAGACTAGTTGAGTATCTTGAGCATCAGCATGTGTGGGTTCGATAAATGGCAGAATCTGCGAAAGCCAGCAGCAACGGGAGGCAAATAGTTGGGTCACGTAAAAACCTTTTTCCTTCTGGATATCTAGATGTCTGGCGCCCTCTTGGAGCATTTGTCTTATTTCATAAAACCGTAAACTCAAAACCAACTATATGCATTATTAAAACACATAGGGTTTTGGACAATTGATTGGTCGAAAGAATAGAAGACTTTCGGACAACCAAGATTTTGTTTAGGTCGGGGACTGCACTATTGACGACAACAGCATAGTTCCACATATGTCACTATAAGGCTGGTGTATCAGTAACAGCACCTTCTGGAAGGTGGCAGTCTTGCCCTGTACTGGCGTCCTCACTCCCATCTGCAGCTGCTGACATAAGCCCATAAGCTTCTCCATCTCCGAAAGCACTACCACCATCTCTTCATCCATCAGCTGTGAGAGGGAAAAGGAGAGAGAGTTATGTCAAAATGTGATCATTAAAAAAGTTGCTCTATAAAAACAAAGTTAAGGTTTAGGAGTAGGGTTGCAAAATTCCAGTAAATTTCTGGTTTGGAGGATTCCGCATATCCTACTTATTCCCTACTTATTCCCTAATAATTCCATGAATCATCCAACCAGGATCTCTGGAAAACCAGGTAATTTTGAGAAAGTTACCGGAATTTTGCAAACCTATTTAGGTTAGAATGTAGTTTATACATTAAAATCTCACTGTGCTTGGAGTCTCTCATGTACAGTTGAAGTCGAAAGTTTACACACACTTAGGTTGGTGTCATTAAAACTCATTTTTCAACCACTCCACAAGTTTCTTGTTAACAAACTATTGTTTTGGTAAGTCAGTAAGGACATCTACTTTGTGCATGACACAAGTAATTTTTACAACAATTGTTTACAGACAGATTATTTCACTGTATCACAATTCCAGTGGGTCAGAAGTTTACATACACTAAGTTGACTGTGCCTTTAAACAGCTTGGAAAATTCCAGAAAATGGCTTTAGGAGCTTCTGAAAGGCTAATTTGACATCGTTTGAGTAAATTGGAGGTGTACCTGTGGATGTATTTCAATGCCTACCTTCAAACTCAGTGACTCTTTGCTTCACAGCATGGGAAAATCAAAAGAAATCAGCCAAGGTCAGTAGACCTCCACAAGTCTGGTCCATTCTTGAGAGCAATTTCCAAACACCTGAAGATACCACGTTAAATCAATAGTATGCGAATATAAAGACCATGGGACTACGCAGCCGTCATACTGCTCAGGAAGGAGACGCGTTCTGTCTCCTAGAGATTAACGTACTTTGGTGCGAAAAGTGCAAATCAATCCCAGAACAACAGCAAAGGACCTTGTGAAGATGCTGGAGGAAACAGATACAAAAGTATCTATATCCACAGTAAAACAAGTTCTATATCGACATAACCTGAAAGGCTGCTCAGCAAGGAAGAAGCCACTGCTCAAAAACCACCATAAAAACCCAGACTAGGGTTTGCAACTGCACATGGGGACAAAGATCATACTTTTTGGAGAAGTGTCCTCTGGTCTGATGAAACAAAAATAGAACTGTTTGCCATAATGACCATCGTTATGTTTGGAGGAAAAAGGGGGAGGCTTGGAAACAGAAGAACACCATCCCAACCGTGAAGCACGAGGGTGGCAGCATCATGTTGTGGGGGTGCTTTGCTGCAGGAGGGACTGGTGCACTTCACAAAATAGATGGCATCATGAGGTAGGAAAATTTCGTAGATATATTGAAGCAACATCTCAAGACATCAGTCAGGAAGTTAAAGCTTGGTTGCAAATGGGCCTTCCAAATGGACAATGACCCCAAGCATACTTCCAAAGTTGTGGCAAAATGGCTTAAGGACAACAAAGTCAAAGGAGTGGGAAGCTTGTGGAAGGCTACCCAAAACGTTTGACCCAAGTTAAACAATGTAAAGGCAATGCTACCAAATATTAATTGAGTGGCTAAGGTGTATGTAAACTTCTGACTTCAACTGTATGCCATATGCAATTGTTTCTAAGTTACAGCCTTGTTCTAAAATGTCTGTAATACTTTTTCCCCCATCAATCTACACACAAAAACAGGTTTTTAGAAATTATAGCAAATTCATCAAATAAAATAAACTGAAATATCACATTTACATAAGTATTCAGACCCTTTACATTGTTGGACCTTTGGCAGCCTTGATTCCTCTTGGGTATGATGCTAAAAGCTTGGCACACCTGCATTTGGAAAGTTTCTCCCATTCTTGTCTGCAGATCATCTCAAGCTCTGTCAGATTGGATGGGGAGCGTTGCTGCACAGCTATTTTCAGGTCTCTCCAGAGATGGACTCTGGACTTGTCCCAAAGCCACTCCTGCATTATCTTGGTTGTGTGCTTAGGGTTGTTGTCCTGTTGGATGTTGAATCTTCGCCCCAGTCTGAGGTCCTGAGCGCTCTGGAGCAGGTTTTCATCAAGGATTTCTCTGTACTTTGCTCCGTTCATCTTTGCCTCGATCCTGACTAGTCTGCCAGCCCCTGCCGCTGAAAAACATCCCCACAGTATGATCCTTCCACCACCGTGCTTCACCATAGGGACGGTGCCAGGTTTCCTCCAGACATGACGCTTGGCATTCAGGCCAAAGAGTTCAATCCAGAGAATCTTGTTTCTCATGGTCTGAGAGTCTTTCAGTGCCTTTGGCAAACTCCAAGCTGGCTGTCATGTGCCTTTTACTGAGGAGTGGCTTTCGTCTGGCCTCTCTACCATAAAAGGCCTGATTGGTGGAGTGCTGCAGAGATGAGAGAACCTTTCAGAAGGACAACCATCTCCACAGAGGAACTCTGGAGCTCTGTCAGAGAGAGCATCAGGTTCTTTGTCACCTCCCTGACCAAGGCCCTTCTCCCTCGATTGCTCAGTTCGGTCGGGCGGCCAACTCTAGGTAGAGTCTTGGTGGTCCCTAACTTCTTCCATTTTTGAATGATGGAGGCCACTGTGTTCTTGGAGACTGTCAATGCTGCAGACATTTTTTGGTACACTTCCCCAGATCTGTGCCTCGACTCAATCCTGTCTCGGAGCTCCACGGACAATTCCTTCAACCTCATGGCTTGTTTTTTGCTGTGACATGCACTGCCAACTGTGGGACCTTATATAGACAGGTGTGTTCCTTTCCAAATCATCTCTGCAGCATATCCAATCAATTTAATTTATCACAAGTGGACTCCCATCAAGTTGTCGAAACATCAAGGATGATCAATGGAAACAGGATGCACCTGAGCTCAATTTTGATTCTCATAGCAAAGTGTTGTTGTTTTTTTTTTTTTTATAAATTCGCAAAAATGTGAAACCAGTTTTTGCTTTGCCATTATGGGGTATTGTGTGTAGATTGCTGAGGAAAAATAAAATAATTTAATCCAATTTAGAATAAAGCTGTAACGTAAAAAAAAATGATGAAAAAGTCAAGGGGTCTGAATACATCTGAAGGCACAGTATATTGATACTATCCTACTACATTAGAATATGTCGTGTCGTACCATTCACAATCTCTGGTAAACATATTTAGTAACATTTTCAGCCTCAGTTGAAAATGTTCAGGCTGATTAGCATAAAGAACATGATCATTTACAAGAGGGCAGTGCAGCTGCACCACAAGCCTGCTTCATTCCAGTGGGGGGGAGCTCCATTAGCCAATGTTTGTTTGAAGTAATTAATCAAACGCACGCTGCTGAGCTGAAGTGCTGGATGTGTTGATTATGTATTAGTAGTATGTGTGAGTGTGTATGTGCGTGTATTAGTGTTTGGGTGCACTCTCCGGAGAGTAGGGTTAGCCAGTGTTGATAACCACATTTTCACTTTACCCAGAGACGGATGGCAGTCATGAATGGCTGTCAAAGAGGGACGTTTAATTAAACTCCAGGACCTGGGCACTTTGGAAAGAGGGAGGCATACTTCCCTGCTTCTTTGATTTTTGAGTACAGAGGAAACTGAAACTGGGTGCAGGATTAATTTCCTGCATAGCGTGGGTGAAGAACGTGCGTGGGTGTGGTTGCGTGCGCGTGTACCAGGGTGGACAAAGTGTGTACTGAAGAACACAGCTGGAGTCCTTCCTCAGAAAGCACCTGCAGAAGGAGAGAGAGAAATGTGTATATATATATATTTAAATGAGAGCGAGACAGACAGAGAGACAGAAAAAAAACAAAGCATGGCTCACTTTACTGGCAGAACATTCTGAACCCTGGTCTGGCAGAACATTCTGAACCCTGGTCTGGCAGAACATTCTGAACCCTGGTCTGGCAGAACATTCTGAACCCTGGTCTGGCAAATCTACCAGCCAAGTATTGTCAATTCCACTCAATGGCTGTATTGTAAGTAGCTGGGATGATGTGAACAAGACTGGTACACTGTACTGTAAGGTTTTCAAATTCAAATGTATTTAAAATTAGCCAATTGGTGAGCAGCTAATTAGAATAATTGCAAGTTAGATGTTGCTGTGTGAAAAAGGGTAGAGTTATTGAAAGTATAGCTGCATCCTGAAACTTCAGGGGACATTGTAAGTTTTCTACTCTATTCCATATTCTATTTAAGTGATAATGCCAGAGAAGCCGGTGTTTGTTGGATATATTGGCACAGGTTTTGTTTGGCCTGAGACAAAGTACCAATATATCCTCCAAACACTGGGTATCCTCCATAACGGGTTACCAACATATTCAAATAATGATTGACATTATCTTTCAAAACGTTATTTTGATGAATTTATTCATACTATTTCGTTCTTCCACAAGATATAGTCCCATAACTAGGGTTGCTACCCAATCCGGCTCGTCGCTCCTTCTATCGGTTCGGTTGCCAGAGACGCGACCCAGTCGTTCAGTCTTTTTGTTCTGTCTATGGACGTGACCCAGTCGTTTGTTCTAAATGTTCCATTGCCATACTGGCTGGCAATGTTGTTATCCCTTGCAGTCACGTCAAACAGTGCAGCCAGAAAAACAACAGTAGGTGCATTTTCATTTGTTTAAGCTGTTTTCTAATGACATTTATTTGGATACATCCTTAACAATGAGCTAATGAGGCGTGATTTCACCTGGAATATAAAATGTGCTCTCTCTCGTTGCTCAGAGGAGCTAGCCAACAAAACATCATGATTTCTACCGGCTGAGAAACACTGCCTGCATTTCCGTCTCGTCCTGACATGTGCATTACTATGGAACAGCAGGAGATCTGATTTGAATATTGAAACAACGTTGCAAATGTCGGAGAGACATGCAGCAAGGTTTATACAAATCTCCGCTGTTGAAACTAAATGTTAGTCTAAAATAAATGTGAGAATGTCTAGATGCTTTTTATAGTGGAGATCAAGTTTATAAATTGCCTGGCTGGGCTGATGAGACAGTGGATTGCTCAGTCAGATTGAACAGAGTAAATTGGCATTTTAACATCATAGACTTATTAGCAGGTGGTAACTTGTGGAATAGACACCGGCTGGAATGCGGTTTTATCCAATCAGCATTCAGGATTAGACCCACCCCATTGTATAATGTCCACTACTTTAGGATTAGTAGAAAAATCCTAAAAGGAGATATGTGGAACACCAGCAGTATATGGTAGAACTAAAAACCCATATTCCTTGTATTGTTAATGTATAAAAGGATGAACCAAACATAAATAAATAACCAATCTCTAAAGGACCTGACAAATTGTAGTGTTTGTGTCATAGAAGACAGCTGCCCTTTTCCACCTCAGTGAATTAGCAGAGGTTATTATCGCTCAGTGGGAGCTCCACAGTGGAAGGTTAGACTGTTTCTGTGTGTGTGGCATTGTGAAGGCCCTGCTGATTGAACGACAGGTGGCCTCACCAGCACTTCTTCTGTCTCTCTTCCTCATTCTTTCCCCTTTTCTCCGACAGCGAGTGCAGATCATCATCATCACATCACTCTCCCTCGCTCTCTACATTAAGTACAGGGCCAGGGCACTCTGCTCCCTGCTCCCATCCTCTACTTACCACAGACAAATTATTGTCTTGGGCCTTTTAATACTGTATTGATTCTGTCTTCTCCCTGGGACGTGGTTGTGTTTAATGGCACCTGGGACAGATTCAATTAAAGCCCTGTATGAAGTAGAGGAGGATGAAGGACAGGAGATGGATGAGTGGAGTGGAGGATGGGGCGCGTGTACAGTACTTTACCTCAGCCTGGTGGAAGAGATCCATGGTTGTCTTCAGTAGGCCCTCCCCCCTGCACAATCGATACAGGAAACAAATGAAATATTACCTGATGATAACAACTGATTAAGTATATTGACTATGAACATCATATCAACAAGATGCGTGACGGCATCTGCGTTTTTTTCTATATCCATACAGATGGTCAATGGTGGTCAATACCTGGCTGGTGGTCAATACCTGGCTGGTGCAAAGTATGCTTGACATTTATGCTGCAGGCTTGCTGAAGACACTTTTATAAAGATGCGTTTAATGTATGATTTCAATGTATCTATATGTTTTCATTCTGCTTCCTCCTTTCATTGTTAGTACTTTTATTATTTTATGATGGTAAGCACTTTTACTATACTGTATAAATAAAGTTATTATTATTATTATTATTGAGTGACAGTCTAATGATTGATAGATAAGCTACCTGGCTAAGACAGACAGACAGACAGACAGACAGCTGGTGTCTACCTGGTGAAGACAGACAGACAGCTGGTGTCTACCTGGTGAAGACAGACAGACAGCTGGTGTCTACCTGGTGAGGACAGACAGACAGCTGGTGTCTACCTGGTGAGGACACAGACAGACAGCTGGTGTCTACCTGGTGAAGACAGACAGACAGCTGGTGTCTACCTGGTGAAGACAGACAGACAGCTGAAGACAGACAGACAGCTGGTGTCTACCTGGTGAGGACAGACAGCTGGTGTCTACCTGGTGAAGACAGACAGCTGGTGTCTACCTGGTGAGGACAGACAGACATCTGGTGTCTACCTGGTGAGGACAGACAGACATCTGGTGTCTACCTGGTGAGGACAGACAGACATCTGGTGTCTACCTGGTGAGGACAGACAGACATCTGGTGTCTACCTGGTGAGGACAGACAGACATCTGGTGTCTACCTGGTGAGGACAGACAGACAGCTGGTGTCTACCTGGTGAGGACAGACAGACAGCTGGTGTCTACCTGGTGACAGACAGACAGCTGGTGTCTACAGACAGACAGCTGGTGTCTACCTGGTGAAGACAGACAGACAGCTGGTGTCTACCTGGTGAGGACAGACAGACAGCTGGTGTCTACCTGGTGAGGACAGACAGACAGCTGGTGTCTACCTGGTGAGGACAGACAGACAGCTGGTGTCTACCTGGTGAGGACAGACAGACAGCTGGTGTCTACCTGGTGAGGACAGACAGACAGCTGGTGTCTACCTGGTGAGGACAGACAGACATCTGGTGTCTACCTGGTGAGGACAGACAGACATCTGGTGTCTACCTGCTGAGGACAGACAGACATCTGGTGTCTACCTGGTGAGGACAGACAGACAGCTGGTGTCTACCTGGTGAGGACAGACAGACAGCTGGTGTCTACCTGGTGAGGACAGACAGACAGCTGGTGTCTACCTGGTGAAGAGGTACATGGAGTAGGCCATGCTGGACATGCTCTGGCCCTGGCGGACGATGTCCTGCTCCTGGTCCTCCCACTTCTCCACCTCCGTGTCCACGTCGGAGGTCAGCAGACGCAGCTCTAGACCCAGCTTGGCTATGGTGCTCTGCTCCTGGGCCGGAGAGATCGTGGGTCCGCCATTAGTTAAGGATGGTCTCCCATCCAAGACTACTAGCCCAGACCCTTCTGAGATTCCACCATATTCTGTGGTTTCCGTAAGGTCAGTGCATGATGAGCCCATAACCACATTACTTTTTTATCTATATTGCAGTCATTATCATCATCATTACCGATTCATGATCATTCATAACCATATACATTGCCTTCATTATCATCATCATTACTGATTCATGATCATTCATAACCATATACATTGCCTTCATTATCATCATCATTATTGATTCATGATCATTCATAACCATATACATTGCCTTCATTATCATCATCATTACTGATTCATGATCATTCATAACCATATACATTGCCTTCATTATCATAATCATTACTGATTCATGATCATTCATAACCATATACATTGCCTTCATTACCATCATCATTACTGATTCATGATCATTCATAACCATATACATTGCCTTCATTATCATCATCATTATTGATTCATGATCATTCATAACCATATACATTGCCTTCATTATCATAACCATTACTGATTCATGATCATTCATACCCATATACATTGTCTTCAGAAAGTATTCGTACCCCTTCCCTTTTTGTTGGGTTACAAGGTGGGTTAAAAAAAAATTGAATAGTATTTTTTTTGTCAAAGATCTACACAAAATTCTCTAATGACAAAGTGGAAGAAAAATTGTAACATTTGTCAAAAATATGAAAAATAAAACACTAATATATCTTTACATAACTATTCAACCCCCTGAGTCAATTAGTCACTGTTGGCAGCGATTACAGCTGAGAGTCTTTCTGAGTGAGTCTAAGAGCTTTGCACATCTGGAATGTATTATATTTGCACTTTTTTGTTTTATTCTTTAAACTCTGTCAAGTTGGTTGTTGATCTTTGAAAAGGCAGACATTTTGATGTTAAACATTTCTAAAAACATAATTCCACATTGACATTATGGGGTATCGTTTGTAGGCCAGTGACACAAAATATTAATTTAAACCATTTTAAATTATGCTATAACACAACAAAATGTGGAAAAATTCAAAGGATGTAAATAATTTAAGTCATTATATTATCAGTTTAAAGATAAAACTCATTGCCGCTTGAGAAAGTCAACAATTTCACTCTTCACCTCTCTTAAAAGACATCAAACATTCCTAATAATTTCCAATTATTGATTATAATTGTGTGTATGCATGCCCATTCATGACGGAGTGACACTCCGGAAGTTTACGTACACCTTAGGATAATACATTTAAACTCAGTTTTACACAATTCATGACATTTAATCCCAGTAAAAAGTAGTATTAGGTAAGTTAGGATCACCACTTTATTTTAAGAATGTGAAATGTCAGAATAAGAGAAGAGTGATTTTTTTCAGCTTTTATTTCTTTCATCACATTCCCAGTGGGTCAGAGGTTTACATACACTCAATTAGTATTTGGTAGCATTGCCTTTAAATTGTTGAACTTAAGTCAAACGTTTCAGGGAGCCTTCCACAAGCTTTCCACAATAAGTTGGGTGAAGTTTGGCCCATTCCTCCTGACAGAGCTGGTGTAACTGAGTCAGGTTTGTAGGCCTCCTTGCTCGCACACGCCTTTTCATTTCTGCCCACACATTTTCGATAAGATTGAGGTCAGGGCTTTGTTATGGCCACTCCAATACCTTTACTTTGTTGTGCTTAAGCCATTTTGCCACAACTTGTGAAGTATGCTTGGGGTCATTGTCCATTTGGAAGACCCATTTGTAACCAACCTTTAACTTCCTGACTGATGTTTTGAGATGTTGCTTCAATATATCTACATATATAATTTTCATACCTCATGATGCCATCTATTTGTGAAGTACACCAGTCCCTCCTGCAGCAAAGCACCCCCACAACATGATGCTTCCACTCTCCCCATGCTTCACGGTTGGGATGGTGTTCTTCTGCTTGCGAGCCTCACCCTTTTTCCTCTAAACATAACGATGGTCATTATGGCCAAACAGTTCTATATTTGTGTCATCAGACCAGAGAACATTTCTCCAAAAAGTACGATCTTTGTCCCCATGTGCAGTTGCAATCCGTAGTCTGGCTTTTTTATGGCGGTTTTGGAGCAGTGCCTTCTTCCTTGCTGAGCGGCCTTTCAGGTTATGTCGATATAGGACTCATTTTACTGTGGATATAGATACTTTTGTATCCATTTCCTCCAGCATCTTCAGAAGGTCCTTTTGCTGTTGTTCTGAGATTGATTTGCTCTTTTCACACCAAAGTACGTTCATCTCTAGGAGACAGAACACGTCTCCTTCCTGAGCGTTATGACGGCTGCATGGTGCCATGGTTGTTCTACTTGCGTACTATTGTTTGTACAGATGAACATGGTACCTTCAGGCGTTGGCTGATTTCCCCATGTTGTCAAGCAAAGAGTCATTGAGTTTGAAGGTAGCACTTGAAATACATCCACAGGTACACCTCCAATTGACTCAAATGATGTCCATTAGCCTATCAGAAGCTTCTAAAGCTATGACATCATTTTCTGGAATTTTCCAAGCTGTTTAAAGGCACAGTCAACTTAGTGTATGTAAACTTCTGACCTACTAAAAATCTAAAACAGTGAGTTATAAGTGAAATAATCTGTCTTTAAACAATTGTTGGAAAAATTACTTGTGTCATGCACAAAGTAGATGTCCTAACCGACTTGCCAAAACTATAGGTTGTTAACAAGAAATTTGTGGAGTGGTTGAAGTGTATGTAAACTTCCGACTTCAACTGTATCAGACCATGCAAGGTCCCTGCAATAATCGCCATTATTCCCGTTTGAACAGGTATTCATTTCCTGCAGAATAAATGCACCTGTCAGGATGAGGTAGTAGATGCAGCCCAAATGCCACTGTATTCCATATATAGGGTATGGTCAAAAGTTGTGCCATATGTGAGGTGTATTGTGTAATTGAGGAGTCTAGTTATACCTCCGTATCTAGCTTAACAGCTTTCGCCATCTTCAGGTTGGCTGAATGTTTCTGGAGAGAAGAAAAAGGATGACAGGATGAGTGATATTAAAGGAGAAAGTGAGGGAAAATCATTTAAACAGAATGACATTGGAAATACCCACCAATCATAGTATTGTTTATTCTGATACTCACCCCTGGTCTGGGAAGCGACAAGTAAGCTCTTTTATCACCTGTTATTAAATCAGAAAGAAAGACTATTTTGAGGAAAAATATTTTTTTAAAGTCACATTTTGGCCATTGGATCATAAGTTTGGGATAATTAATGGGAGGCTATGAGTTATATGGAAAATAATGAATGACGTGTAAGGTGTGTTCCATGAAGAAGTGTAACTGACCTTCCCCAGAGTTGCATTATTTTCCAGAGAATGCATAGAACCCTGAGTTGATTATGGCTATAATAATTTAATAATAATATAATAATTTACGCCCTTTTCTCCCCAATTTCGTGGTATCCAATTGTTAGTAATTACTATCTTGTCTCATCGCTACAACTCCCTTACGGGCTCGGGAGAGACAAAGGGCGAAAGCCGTGAGTCCTCCGAAACAAAACCCAACCAAGCCACACTGCTTCTTAACACAGCATGCCGCCAACCCGGAAGCCAGCCGCACCAATGTGTCGGAGAAAACACAGTGCACCTGGCTACCTTGGTTAGCGCGCACTGCGCCCGGCCCGCAACAGGAGTCACTGGTGCGCGATGAGACAAGGATATCCCTACCGGCCAAACCCTCCCTAACCCGGATGATGCTAGGCCAATTGTGCCGGACCTCCCGGTCGTGGCCGGCTGCGACAGAGCCTGGGCGCGAACCCAGAGTCACAGCTAGCGCTGCGATGCAGTGTCCTAGACCACTGCGCCACCCGGGAGGCCCTCCATGGCTATAATTTAACACAGTTCCCACTATAAATATTTTCATTTGCCGGCAGAAATGTGTTCAATATCCTCTGAAGTAGCTAACAAGTTTACCAGATAGATAGCTCAGTAGTTGCTGTGGTAACCAAACAAACGTGCTAGTTTAGCTTATCAAACCATCTGTCCTAGTTTGCAATTATGAAAATCGAAATCAACAATTTCAATATTTTCAATTCGACTTTTGCTTTCAAAAGCAGTTCAAACATAGAACATGTAAGAATGAACTATAGCTATTGAATACTAGCAGCTATACCATGCGTATTCAACAATGCCATGGTTTAAGGTGAAATAATGGTCAGTTTGGTCACATCATTTCCCAGCAAAATGATTGTATGCCTTTTTAAATCCCTACACTCCTTTTTATACTGCATCTCAAATGGTCTTCAGCTATTAATTCCAACAAATGAAATAATACTAAAAAGGGAGGGATTCAGTTGATTATCCCCAACACATCTTCTATGATACTAGTTGATCATCTCCAACATCTTCTAGCATACTACAATTGATCATCTCAAACACATCTTCTATCATACTACAGTTGATTATCTCCAAGACATCTATCATACTACACTTGATTATCCCCAACACATCTTCTATCATACTACACTTGATTATCCCAAACACATCTTCTAGCATACTACAGTTGATCATCCCCAACACATCTTCTAGCATACTACAGTTGATAGTCCCTTACACATCCTAGGGCGGTGTGGTATATCGAATGAAGTAGATTATTTTGAATTTATGTTTTAGCGCGATATTCCATATCGCAGAATCTAGACTTTTTGTATTTTTTTGTTTTTATGAGCATTCTCATGTTGTACTTTTGGTCTCGTCTCATTCGCTCTTTCTGTGCTGTGCACTTTCCCATTTACACCTGAGATCTGTATGTAATGACGAGATGCTCATGTCTCCACTCTAACAATGGGAGTAGTTGTCCCCAAGGTGGGAAGGCAGGCGCCAAGGTTCAAAATAAGCACCTAGAAACACATTGGGTTTATTTTGGACAGATTTTGGCGAGAGTCAAACCTCTCACTTTGCCTTTTTCTCCCAAGCCCCTCCCCCTACCACTCACAAAAACAAAGATGAGAGATCACATCTTCTTCTCTGACCAACGGTTTCAACTCGCTATTCGCAGTTGAGGCCTGGTCCAACAAAATCAGTATTGTTTTACCGTAATAGAGAAGTTAAACAGGCTATGGTTAGAAAGGTTATGTTTCAACTCCTCAAATTTCGAGCAGAGCAGACACTACTAAAATTGATGTACCAATGAACATTCATTCTGGAAAATGAATGCTCAGTTAGTTGCAAGTGCATAATGGTATCACGTATCGCTAGTCAAATAAAGATTGTTTTATACTAAGGAGCTAGTATAACAATTATATAAGGAATTGGCAACTCGTTCTCATTCTGAGAAACAAGGTAGAACCACTTGATTTCAACATCTGAACAAAGTGGACAGGCTAACAGGCTGTTCAAACAGTTGGAGACGGACATAAGGTTCTGTTCATAACATTAACTGTTTTGTTAGCTGAATTCAGAGCTTGTGAAATTATACCTAGGTCCAAGTTGCTAAAACTTCAAATATTCATATTTGCTGGCTACTCACTAACATGTGGTCTTGTGCTTGAGAGATTGTATATGAGACCGGTGTTAATTTTCTACTATTTTACATTTTTTAATTTAACTAGGCAAGTCAGTTAAGAACAAATTCTTATTTACAATGACGGCCAAGGAACAGTGGGTTAACTGCCTTGTTCAGGGGCAGAACGACAGATTTTTACCTCGTCAACTCAGGGATTTCAGTTACTGGCCCAACGCTCTAACCACTAGGCTACCTGCTGGTTACTGACCCAACGCTCTAACCACTAGGCTACCTGCTGGTTACTGACCCAACGCTCTAACCACTAGGCTACCTGCTGGTTACTGGCCCAACGCTCTAACCACTAGGCTACCTGCTGGTTACTGGCCCAACGCTCTAACCACTAGGCTACCTGCTGGTTACTGGCCCAACGCTCTAACCACTAGGCTACCTGCTGGTTACTGGCCCAACGCTCTAACCACTAGCCTACCTCCTGGTTACTGGCCCAACGCTCTAACCACTAGGCTACCTGCTGGTTACTGGCCCAACGCTCTAACCACTAGGCTACCTGCTGGTTACTGGCCCAACGCTCTAACCACTAGGCTACCTGCTGGTTACTGGCCCAACGCTCTAACCACTAGGCTACCTGCTGGTTACTGGCCCAACGCTCTAACCACTAGGCTACCTGCCGCCCCTATTGAGATGGTTTGGGATGAGTTGGACCTCAGAGTGAAGGAACAGCAGCCAACAAGTGCTCAGCATGTGTGCTACATTATTAGTGAATGTGCATTATGCATATGTGTGCTACATTATTAGTGAATGTGCATTATGCATATGTGTGCTACATTATTAGTGAATGTGCATTATGCATATGTGTGCTACATTATTAGTGAATGTGCATTATGCATATGTGTGCTACATTATTAGTGAATGTGCATTATGCATAGTTCTGGTTAAATTTGTAACTTAATATTTTTTTTTATAGACCGACCGGAAGGCCAGATCAGTGATTATTGCAACAAAAAAAAGCAGGTACAAATATTTTGATAAAATAATTCAATTATTAGTGGGTCTTATGGTTGTGGAAGGAAAATATTCAGCCTAGATATAATTTCACAAGCTCTGAATTCATTAGATTATTGCTGACTGATTTAAATGCAGTGTATTTTACCTTTAATTGTACAACAAAGCTTATTTAGAGAACATTAATTCAAAAATAAATAAATAACAATAATAAATATATGGGGGGGGGGGTGAATGAGCCAATTGTAAACTGGGGATGATTAAGTGGCCATGATGGTATGAGGGCCAGAATGGGAAGTGGTATTGAAGAACTTTAAGACCAGGATTGGATCTCACTCAGACAAGGGATGTTACCATACAACCAAAACCTGTAATTTTGAAAGAAATTGAGATATGAGTTTTAGGCCATATCGCCCAGCCCTAACACATCCATCCTCTATCATATTACAGTTGATTATATCTAACACATCCTCTATCATACTACAGTTGATTATCTCTAACACGTCCTCTATCATACTACAGTTGATTATCTCTAACACATCCTCTATCATACTTCAAATGGAGTGCAACCAAAGTTCTTGTCTGTAGCTGAGATCTTTAAGTCCCGGTAAAGGCACAGTTCAGTAGAATTTACAGGGGTGGTCAGGGTGTGATAAACATCACTGATGTGTTTAACGACTGATGAGGCGCTGCCGTAAAAGGAGTATTACTTCACATAAAGGTTTAACTGTCGACGCCGCACCAGCACCGCACCCCTCCACACACACTTCTCTATTTAATGGTTTCAGCAGGGGGACATCGTCGCTCTCGTTGCATGGCATTTGGATCGTGGCCCATAAATACGAATACCGTGACACGCCACAAACGTTACGGATTATAGGAATTACGCTGCGGAGTGGGAGAGAGCGCTGTGAAACGGTTGGTATAACCCAATGTTGAGATACAGGCCTGTGTGCGTGTGCATGTGCCTGTAACAGAACGGTTTGTGTCTGTGGCTCGGTGAGAGGTATCGTGCTGATGGTGCTTTAATCGCTGCGTTGTGTCAGAGAATACAAACAACCACGGTTATAGAGATTGATCTGTCTATGAATAGGATCAATACATTTTAGACTACCACAGCTTAGACAGAGACTGAGTACAAACAACCATGGCTTGTAGAGAGACTAACTGCCCATGAAAATGATAGAGATTAAGATAGAGAGCAATAGAATAGAGAGAATAGAATAGAGATCAAGAGAATATAATAGCAAGAGATAAGAGAATAGAGAGCAAGAGAATATAGAGAATAGAATAGTGAGAGAATAGAATAGAGAGAGCGAGAGCAAGAGAATAGAGAGCAAGAGTACAAGAGAGTGGGAGAGAGCAAGAGCATAGAGAGCGAGAGAATAGAGAGAGCAAGACCACAAGAGAGTGAGAGAGAGCAAGAGAATAGAGAGCTTGAGAGCAAGAGAAGAGAGAGAATAGAATAGCAAGAGAGAGAATAGAGGGAGAGAATAGAGATCAAGAGAATATAGAGAATAGAATAGCAAGAGAGAATAGAGGGAGAGAATAGAGAGAAAGAGAATATAGAGAATAGAATAGCAAGAGACAGAATAGAGGGAGAGAATAGAGAGCAATATAGAGAATAGAATAGCAAGACAGAATAGAGGGAGAGAATAGAGAGCAATATAGAGAATAGAATAGCAAGAGAGAGAATAGAGATAAAGAGAATAGAGCGAGAGGGTGGGGAGAAATCTGTGTGGTGACTAGTGAATACGGGTATTAATGTTATTTCAGTGTGGTGTCGATATAATAGTGGTGGGAGTCCATCAGATTTGACATAACTGAATGAATAATCCATTCCTTCACAGTCTTATTAACCTTTGCTATCAATAACCATGAGGGACAGAAACATCATCCCCTTGCCAGGGGTTGGTTGCATGGTAACATCCCTTGTCTGAGTGAGATCCAATCCTGGTCTTACAGTTCTTCAATACCACTTCCCATTCTGGCCCTCATACCATCATGGCCACCTAATCATCCCCAGTTTACAATTGGCTCATTCATCCCCCTCCTCCCCCCTGTAACTATTCTCCAGGGCATTACTGTAAATGATAATGTGTTCTCAGTCAACTTACCTGCTAAGGGTAACAAAATATATATATAATGCCCCACTCAATCTCTCCAATACGTCCCTCCCACCAGGGGGACCGTCCCAGGCCAATAACCCCCCCCTCTCATCCCACCTGGGGGTTGGCCCCACCCCACCCCACCAACACCCCTTGCCAATCATCCTACCAGGGGGACTGCCCCACCCAATCCCTCCACAGCACCCCCCTCCCACAAGGGGGACCATCCAAGTCCAACAACCCCCCCCCCTCTCCTCCCAACAGGAGGCCTGTCCCAACCCATCCAAACTCCTCTCACCTCTTATTCTCCCTCCCCTCTCCTACAACCAGGAGGCCCACCTTGGATGGCCATTACACACACACACACACACACACACACACACACACACACACACACACCTCGGCGGCCCTCGAACACGTCATTGATCTCCCGGAGCAGCACGCCCATGTCACAGAGCTGGGACTCCCAGGCCTCACAGAACACATCCAGGTTCTCCTTGGCAATCTTACTGGATGGGTGCAGGGCCAGCGTCTGGGCTGCAGAGATGATCTGAGAGGATGGAGGAGGGAGGGAGCGAGAGATGGGGGAAGTAGATATGTTTTAAATTTGTATTGGAGTGGTGACCTGTTTTGATAAGGTGCACAGTACACACCTTAAGTGGAGCTATTACAGTGTTACTCACACCAGTAGCTATCCAGACCAGTTGGTTCTTTGAGGGAAAACTAACAAAGGATCCAAGAAAATTATTAGACAGCCCCACCCCCATACAATCTCTCCAACACCCCCAATACAGAATGGAATCAGGCCTCATTCTCATAGAATGTTGAACTAGTCTATGAGCAGAGACACATGATCATTTCCTCTCAGTGTGGGGGCTGATTGTGTGAAATGGAACCAATCTTCAGCAAGCAGAGCAGGGGGCATGGAATCCGTTTTGTCTCCCAGTTTTCTAATTATGTTTGGTCTTCCAGGCCGTTGGGACAGATGCTTCATTATCTGCTGCTGGGGGAGTGTTGTGGAAAATTTGAAGACCCGCCCACAGTAATGTCAGACCCTGCATGACCCAGCTGTAATGACTGAGCTAATAGGTTCATAGGTCAATCAATAAGGTCACAGAGGGGGAGCCTCCGCCCAGGGAGGGTTAATACTGATGTGTGTGTGTGTGTATGTCTTTCAATGGAATAAAGAGACACCTGTGGGTAATTACCAATTAAATGCAACACGCCGGAGGTGATGCACTCTGACTTGTGTGCGTGTGGTTTTCTGAGTTATTTCTCCCCGTATCAGATGAAGTCATCTTACTGTCGGTTTCTGTAATAGTTGGCTGTGTTTAAATGGATGGGGGTGAAGCTATAGAGGACAAGATGGCAGAGAATGTGCTGACAAACCTTGATAATGGAGAAGTTGTACAGCTTAACAACATCATCAAGGTGGAGTTTCCAGCACAACGTGTATTGTGCTACATTACCCGTCAGAGTGTGCTACGTTACCCGTCAGAGTGTGCTACGTTACCCGTCAGAGTGTCTGGGTGCGTTACCCGTCAGAGTGTGCTACGTTACCCGTCAGAGTGTCTGGGTGCGTTACCCGTCAGAGTGTCTGTTTACCCGTCAGAGTGTCTTTCACCGTCAGAGTGTCTGTTTACCCGTCAGAGTGTCTGTTTACCCGTCAGAGTGTCTGTTTACCCGTCAGAGTGTCTGTCACCCGTCAGAGTGTCTGTTTACCTACCCGTCAGAGTGTCTGGGTGCGTTACCCGTCAGAGTGTCTGTTTACCCGTCAGAGTGTCTGTTTACCCGTCAGAGTGTCTGTTTACCCGTCAGAGTGTCTGTTTACCCGTCAGAGTGTCTGTTTACCCGTCAGAGTGTCTGTTTACCCGTCAGAGTGTCTGTTTACCCGTCAGAGTGTCTGTTTACCCGTCAGAGTGTCTGTTTACCCGTCAGAGTGTCTGTTCCCCGTCAGAGTGTCTGTTTACCCGTCAGTGTGTCTGTTTACCCGTCAGTGTGTCTGTTTACCCGTCAGTGTGTCTGTTTACCCGTCAGTGTGTCTGTTTACCCGTCAGTGTGTCTGTTTACCCGTCAGTGTGTCTGTTTACCCGTCAGAGTGTCTGTTTACCCGTCAGAGTGTCTGTTTACCCGTCAGAGTGTCTGTTTACCCGTCAGTGTGTCTGTTTACCCGTCAGAGTGTCTGTTTACCCGTCAGAGTGTCTGTTACCCGTCAGAGTGTCTGTTTACCCGTCAGAGTGTCTGTTTACCCGTCAGAGTGTCTGTTTACCCGTCAGAGTGTCTGTTTACCCGTCAGAGTGTCTGTTTACCCGTCAGAGTGTCTGTCACCCGTCAGAGTGTCTGTCACCCGTCAGAGTGTCTGTTTACCTACCCGTCAGAGTGTCTGTTACCCGTCAGAGTGTCTGTTTACCCGTCAGAGTGTCTGTTTACCCGTCAGAGTGTCTGTTCCCCGTCAGAGTGTCTGTCCCCGTCAGAGTGTCTGTTACCCCGTCAGAGTGTCTGTTTACCCGTCAGAGTGTCTGTTTACCCGTCAGAGTGTCTGTTTACCCGTCAGAGTGTCTTTCACCGTCAGAGTGTCTGTTTACCCGTCAGAGTGTCTGTTTACCCGTCAGAGTGTCTGTTTACCCGTCAGAGTGTCTGTTTACCCGTCAGAGTGTCTTTCACCGTCAGAGTGTCTGTTTACCCGTCAGAGTGTCTGTTTACCCGTCAGAGTGTCTGTTTACCCGTCAGTGTGTCTGTTTACCCGTCAGAGTGTCTGTTTACCCGTCAGAGTGTCTGTTTACCCGTCAGTGTGTCTGTTTACCCGTCAGTGTGTCTGTTTACCCGTCAGTGTGTCTGTTTACCCGTCAGTGTGTCTGTTTACCCGTCAGTGTGTCTGTTTACCCGTCAGTGTGTCTGTTTACCCGTCAGAGTGTCTGTTTACCCGTCAGAGTGTCTGTTTACCCGTCAGTGTCTGTTTACCCGTCAGTGTCTGTTTACCCGTCAGT
The DNA here is from genome assembly GCF_036934945.1 of Oncorhynchus masou masou. Lineage (NCBI taxonomy): Eukaryota > Metazoa > Chordata > Actinopteri > Salmoniformes > Salmonidae > Oncorhynchus > Oncorhynchus masou. Next base: position 14,736,257 of record NC_088224.1, read on the forward strand.
GTCTGTTTACCCGTCAGTGTCTGTTTACCCGTCAGTGTCTGTTACCCGTCAGAGTGTCTGTTTACCCGTCAGAGTGTCTGTCACCCGTCAGAGTGTCTGTCACCCGTCAGAGTGTCTGTCACCCGTCAGAGTGTCTGTCACCCGTCAGAGTGTCTGTCACCCGTCAGAGTGTCTGTCACCCGTCAGAGTGTCTGTCACCCGTCAGAGTGTCTGTTTACCCGTCAGAGTGTCTGTTTACCCGTCAGAGTGTCTGTTTACCCGTCAGAGTGTCTGTTTACCCGTCAGAGTGTCTGTTACCCGTCAGAGTGTCTGTCACCCGTCAGAGTGTCTGTCACCCGTCAGAGTGTCTGTCACCCGTCAGAGTGTCTGTTACCTGGGGGACAGTGACGTGGAAGGTCTCCTCAGCGTGCATACAGGTGATCTCCAGAGGCTCTGTCCCTGAGACGTGACACAGCAGACGACACGTCTGGAACAGAACAGACAACATCAGCGTCTAACATCAATATGACTGGATATGAGCAGCAGACAGATCAAGATATATTTTCCAGATATTCAACTGGAAAATAAATACAGGTCTCCAAAGCCAGTAGCTCATATCACAAGTACCATGTCCATACACCTCAGCCATAGAGATGGATATGATGGACTTTTAAAAATGTAATTAAATAAACTTTGTGATTAAATTAAATTATATAAATTAAACAAAGGTGATTTGATCAGGGAGATTCAACAGACTTAAGTTAACCTCCCCAGCCAGCGAGCCTCACTCACCTCCATCAGCTGTTCCTTCTGCTCGCCGAGCGTGCGGGCGTACTCTGCCACGGCCTCCAGGTTTCCCTCGCCCCCTGAGGCCTTCAAGGCCCGCAGAGGCAGGTGTTCTGCATGCAGCTTCAGCAGGTCCGCCGCCCGCCCCACCGCCACCTTATGGAGCTGGACGGCGGGAGAGGGGAAGAGGGGAGATGAAAATGGGTATACATATGTGGTATCTTTTGTGCATCTGGCTTGTAACAGGAAGAGAAAACAATAGTAAGTCAGAAAGAGAACAAGGAGGAGAAAGAAAGGGCAGGGTAGAGAGAAGAAGCGTGAGGGGGGAGTGCCAACAGAGGTAGGATAAGGAGAATATGTAAAAGTAGGAGAGTGCTTAGGCCATATTAAAGAGAAAGAAGAGCAAGAGATCTGAACAAATTGTGATGAGAGCAGGGTTGGGTCATTTACTATCTAAATGTAATCTGTTACAGTTACCTGTCCAAAATTGTAATCAGTAACGTAACTTTTGGATTATCCAAACTCAGTAATGTAATCTGACTACTTTCAGTTATTTTCCCCTTAAGAGGCATTAGAAGAAGACAAAAAGGATCCCTCAAACGCATCCGGTGTGTCGTCATAGTGGTTTCTGACTTGTGGTCAGACTCGCTCAGGTGGGACAAACTTAGACTTGCTATTTTTTTCAATACTGAATTGAATGAGAAAAAAAGAAAGGTGTCAATGTATTTTTTCAAAAACATCCTTTTTGATTTGAAAAGTAATCAAAAAAAAAGTCATACATTTTTTCAAATGTATCTACATTGATTACAACATTTTTGCTGGTAACATAACCGATTACAGTTACAGGTTTTTGTAATCAGATGATATGTAAATCGGTTGCATCCCAACCCAGTTGGAGAGTACAGAAAACCCCAGACAGATCTGATCTAGGACTGAACCACTTGGCATGCCAGACAGTGATGCATTCTAGTTAAGACCGCAGGGTTAAAGGACTCACCTCTCTGCGGAGTTCGTGAACACTTTGGCAGGTCTTCAGTATAGACAGCTCCATCTCCTCCGTGGCCTCTTTGGCATTGAGAGACAGCTGGGATGAGGAAAATATTCAAATAAATAAGTGAGGGGAAAAAGATAAGTCGTCACATAAATCATGCACATGATGACTGGTGCCTGGGATGTGGCCTGTCTTAGCAGGAGAAGAATACGAGATTACACAGCCCTGCTCACACCCTGTTTGTGTGTGTGTGAGTGAGTGAAAGAGAGAGATCCCTTCTGCACCAATATCCTGTAAAACACAAGTTTCAGACACACGTTCTAAGGGCAAGGAGACGGGTGGAAGGTACTGTAGTCAGACAGGATTACAGCAATGTGTCAAAACAATGTCAAAAAAACTGTCAAGCAAGCAGAATTCAAGGGTCCAGTTTTTCAAAAGTGTTCTATCTGGATTTCAGCTATCGGAAAGGATTAAAGCAAAGAAATACAATGAATGAATAGAATGGATGAATCATTGGACTCCCATTGTATTTCTATACATTTAATCCTGAAATCCAGATAGAACACTTTTGAAAAACGGGGCCCTGATGATTTGTCTCTGACCCTCTCATCACCCTCTTTGTTTCTACTGAAATAAGTGGAGGAAAACACCTCATCTCACTGCTCTGTTTCTTCTGAAATAAGTGGAGGAAAATGAACAGGCCCTGGGATCTAGCTAGTGACACACGCTGTAGAAATGGGTCTCACTCGGGAGCCAATCATTCAACGTGCCGTAGCTCTGATTCCATTCAATTTGTCAATGGAACTGTGGCCTCTATTTTCACACATATATACAACCTTGATGGAAAAACACATTGTGTGAAAGCCACACGCTATGGAGTCCAAGGAGCCTCCTTTCAGTGAGGTGTCGAGAGAGAGAGAGAACAATGTGCTCTGTGTAATCAATGGAGTCAAGTGAATGGCCATCACACGATCAGGCTGACTTTAGGGCCGTATCCACAAAGCATCTCAGAGTAAGAGTCCTGATCTAGGATCTGTCCATATAATCAAAACTGATCCTAGATCAGCACTCCTACTCTGAGACGCATTGATGGGCCCTGGACTGGTTTTAGACCTAGAAAGAATAAAGGAAAATAGCACTGTATGGGAGAGGGTGGTGTGAAAAGGCTGGATATTATATTGTTCTCCTTCACATTATCTATAAACCTAGCAACAGTACACAAGGTCATGTAGCTAAGCAACAGAAAGGAAGTGAAGGAGTGTGCGTGTCTGTGGCCATCTACACACGTGAATGCAATGTACATTTTCATGCATGCTAAATCATGACCTACTGTACCCGTGTTCTTAATCATGTAGACGTACGAGTTCATATCTACATGTGTGAGTACATGTATACACGCGAGTGTACAAGTATTTACATGTGTGTGTATGCCCAGTTCATGGCAACATACCGCCTCCCTCCAGGCTGCGATGAGCTGGTCAGTGTCCTGGCGGGCGAGCTGGCAGAGCTGCAGGATGCCCTCTCGGTGCTCGTGGCTGGTGTAGGCCGAGTCAGTGAAGTCCTCTGTCCTCTCCACCACCGCCTCCAGCTGGTCAGACAGAGCCTGCTGGGGCAGTGAGTACAGACCCTCATGCAGACCTTCCACATTGGACTGGGATCAGACAGAGACACAGTAATGAATACAACAAATTATTTGTCATGCCAATAAAGCATTTCAATTGAATTGACACAGAGTGACAGAGAATAACATTCAAAAGCTCTATGACATGCTACTGGTAATTCAGGTTGACTAGGGATAATTGACTTATTGTAAAGAACTGGTGCAGAACACCTGGCGTGCTTCCTGTTTGTATGTCCAGGCCTGTTGTCTGTGCCCAATAATGTTTGTTTCATGTTTGGTGCAGTTACCATGTTGTGCTGCCATTTTGTGTTGCTACCATGTTGTTGCCATGTGTTGCTGCCATGCTGTGTTGTTGTCTTATGTCTCTCTTTATGTAGTGCTGTGGTGTCTCTCTTGTGGTGAGGTGTTTTTTGTTCTATATTTTACATTTTTAATCCCTGCCACCATCGTCGCAGGAGGTGTTTGGCCTTTTGCTAGGCCGTCATTGTAAATAAAAATGTGTTCTTAATTAACTGACTTGCCTAGTTAAATAAAGGCTAAATAAAAATTGTATAAATATCTTGTGGATAGACTACGTGAACATTATGCTAGATTGTAGTTCGGGGCTAACCTAGATTAGTCCAGGCCTAAACCATCATACTGTAGTTACTATATTACAACTATATTATATGCAAAGTGGAGAAAAAAACAAAAACATATGTAATCTATAAGGAAGTCCTTCCCTGTTGTCCCACCTTGAAGTCCTTGATGCCGGTGTAAATGCTGAGGGGTAGGACCTTGGTCTCCCCGCAGGGCCGGGCGTCCGTCACGATCTCCATGACCTGCTCCAGGGCGAATCGCATGCGGTGGAACACGGCATCTTTGTTGATACGCGCCGACTCGCAGGCCGGGTGTCTGAGACACGTCTACAGGTAGAGAGACATGGTTTTACCAATCATTACAACTGAGGCTGCATTTACACAGGCAGCCCAATTCTGATCTTTTTACCAATCATTACAACTGAGGCTGCATTTACACAGGCAGCCCAATTCTGATCTTTTTACCAATCATTACAACTGAGGCTGCATTTACACAGGCAGCCCAATTCTGATCTTTTTACCAATCATTACAACTGAGGCTGCATTTACACAGGCAGCCCAATTCTGATCTTTTTTACCAATCATTACAACTGAGGCTGCATTTACACAGGCAGCCCAATTCTGATCTTTTTACCAATCATTACAACTGAGGCTGCATTTACACAGGCAGCCCAATTCTGATCTTTTTACCAATCATTACAACTGAGGCTGCATTTACACAGGCAGCCCAATTCTGATCTTTTTACCAATCATTACAACTCTTTTGCTAATAATTTGGAAAAGTATCAGAATTAGCCTGCTTGTGTGGCAGTCCCTGTTCAGAGTCAATTGTAGTAATACAGTCTCTATGCCTCACATCTACTAAACACAAAAACAATGTTTTAAATGGGAAGTTAGTTTTTTGCTTCAAAACAGCCTATGGAAATTCACGAGCACCAGAAGGACTAATTTTACCTATTCCGTAGCAAGTTTTTCCAGTCCACAGGTTTAATCTACTACATTAGCAGCAGTATGTACACACCTTGGATGCAGTGAGCAGCATCATGGTGCATTTCTCCAGCACTGCTCTGGCTGCTGCCATCCTGGCCTTCTTATTCTCATCCTTCAGGTCCTAATGGACAGAGACCAACACTGGACAGTTACAGAAGCAGTCTCATCCTTCAGGTCCTAATGGACAGAGACCAACACTGGACAGTTACAGAAGCAGTCTCATCCTTCAGGTCCTAATGGACAGAGACCAACACTGGACAGTTACAGAAGCAGTCTCATCCTTCAGGTCCTAATGGACAGAGACCAACACTGGACAGTTACGGAAGCAGTCTCATCCTTCAGGTCCTAATGGACAGAGACCAACACTGGACAGTTACAGAAGCAGTCTCATCCTTCAGGTCCTAATGGACAGAGACCAACACTGGACAGTTACAGAAGCAGTCTCATCCTTCAGGTCCTAATGGACAGAGACCAACACTGGACAGTTACAGAAGCAGTCTCATCCTTCAGGTCCTAATGGACAGAGACCAACACTGGACAGTTACAGAAGCAGTCTCATCCTTCAGGTCTTAATGGACAGAGACCAACACTGGACAGTTACAGAAGCAGTCTCATCCTTCAGGTCCTAATGGACAGAGACCAACACTGGACAGTTACAGAAGCAGTCTCATCCTTCAGGTCCTAATGGACAGAGACCAACACTGGACAGTTACAGAAGCAGTCTCATCCTTCAGGTCTTAATGGACAGAGACCAACACTGGACAGTTACAGAAGCAGTCTCATCCTTCAGGTCCTAATGGACAGAGACCAACACTGGACAGTTACAGAAGCAGTCTCATCCTTCAGGTCCTAATGGACAGAGACCAACACTGGACAGTTACAGAAGCAGTCTCATCCTTCAGGTCTTAATGGACAGAGACCAACACTGGACAGTTACAGAAGCAGTCTCATCCTTCAGGTCCTAATGGACAGAGACCAACACTGGACAGTTACAGAAGCAGTCTCATCCTTCAGGTCCTAATGGACAGAGACCAACACTGGACAGTTACAGAAGCAGTCTCATCCTTCAGGTCCTAATGGACAGAGACCAACACTGGACAGTTACAGAAGCAGTCTCATCCTTCAGGTCCTAATGGACAGAGACCAACACTGGACAGTTACAGAAGCAGTCTCATCCTTCAGGTCCTAATGGACAGAGACCAACACTGGACAGTTACAGAAGCAGTCTCATCCTTCAGGTCCTAATGGACAGAGACCAACACTGGACAGTTACAGAAGCAGTCTCATCCTTCAGGTCTTAATGGACAGAGACCAACACTGGACAGTTACAGAAGCAGTCTCATCCTTCAGGTCCTAATGGACAGAGACCAACACTGGACAGTTACAGAAGCAGTCTCATCCTTCAGGTCCTAATGGACAAAGACCAACACTGGACAGTTACAGAAGCAGTCTCATCCTTCAGGTCCTAATGGACAGAGACCAACACTGGACAGTTACAGAAGCAGTCTCATCCTTCAGGTCCTAATGGACAGAGACCAACACTGGACAGTTACAGAAGCAGTCTCATCCTTCAGGTCCTAATGGACAGAGACCAACACTGGACAGTTACAGAAGCAGTCTCATCCTTCAGGTCCTAATGGACAGAGACCAACACTGGACAGTTACAGAAGCAGTCTCATCCTTCAGGTCCTAATGGACAGAGACCAACACTGGACAGTTACGAAGCAGTCTCATCCTTCAGGTCCTAATGGACAGAGACCAACACTGGACAGTTACGAAGCAGTCTCATCCTTCAGGTCCTAATGGACAGAGACCAACACTGGACAGTTACAGAAGCAGTCTCATCCTTCAGGTCCTAATGGACAGAGACCAACACTGGACAGTTACGAAGCAGTCTCATCCTTCAGGTCCTAATGGACAGAGACCAACACTGGACAGTTACGAAGCAGTCTCGGCTGGTTCCCAAACTTCTCTGATTTGTGAGTGTGGGCCAGTTGTGAGACACCAAATAGACAGAACCATTTTAAGCCACAACTTAGTCTTGCTAAGAAGAACTGGCTTTAACCTACCAGGGATCTGGACCAGAGCCATGAATGAAGAACACAATAAATACATGGCTCTGGTCTGGACTAGTGGACAGTCATTTAAAAAAAGCACCCCCCACACTTTAAACGCACACAGAGCATATCTGTACCATGTGGAAGAACCGTCAGAGTTCTCAAGCTAAGTTTAGTTAAGGTTTAGTCCTCCGGCCATCAGCGTTATTACTCATAGATTAACCTGGTGAAGCACGACTCAATGCAGTAGATACCTCAGTAACATCCACTGACTCGCTCATCCATGTGTTTCAAAGACTAAGCATTTAGTGTGTGTTCCAGGAGGTGGAATCAACTTCTCTCCAGGCACAGAGCCATGTCTTTTATACTGATAACAAGTTCAAACAGGTGCCATTAATACAGGTAACGAGTGGCGGACAGAGGAGTCTCTTAAAGAAGAAGTTACAGGTCTGTGAGAGCCAGAAATCTTAAACGTATTGGTGCTCATCGGTCATAAACATTACCCAAGTTGGAAATCGCAAATTCAACAATGAGTGGTTTGGAAGGCTGTTTTCCCAGTTTAAGTGATAAACATTCAACACTGGCCATGCTGTTAATGAAGCATGATTTGTGTCGCACTACGTCCATCCTAACTCACTCGTTGTTTTAATTGAAATTATGGATTGCCTCTTATCAGCTTGTCGTCCCCTTATGCCATAGTTTGTTCATCTCAATTGTCATTAGAAACCACATTTGTTTAAGCAAGTCAGCCATATCAGCTATGTTTTTTTAAAGACAGTAAATGAGGTTGAATTAACTCTTTCTGCCAAATAAGGCTCCGCTGATAGACAAGTATAGCAGTGGTAAGATGTTGGGACAGCTTTATGTGGCCACCATTTGTCACTGTTATAGTGCAATTAAATGTATTGTCTAGTGTTGTGGCTTTGCTGGCAAGCATCCTACCTTTTTATTTATTTTTGTCCCATCAAAATTGACATGCTAAAATTGCCACTGCTCACCAGACATGGTACCACCCACTGAGCATGTTTTGGATGCATACGACAGCGTTTTCCAGTTTCAGCCAATATCCGGCAACTTCGCACAGCCATTGAAGAGGGGTGGACAACATTCCACAGGGAAGTTATAACTTTCTGGCATCATTATTTCTTGAAAACGTGTACATACAGTCATGGCCATTTTTTTTTTAGAATGACAAATATTAATTTTCAGTCTGCTGCCTCAGTTTGTATGATGGCAATTTGCATATACTCCAGAATGTTATGAAGAGTGATCGGATTAATTGCAAAGTCCCTCTTTGCCATGCAAATGAACTGAATCCCCCAAAAACATTTCCACTGCACTTCAGCCCTCCCACAAAAGGACCAGCTGACATCATGTCAGTGATTCTCTTGTTAATACAGGTGTGAGTGTTGACGGGGACAAGGCTGGTAATCACAATCAGGCTGATTGAGTTCGAATAACAGACTGGAAGCTTCAAAAGGAGGGTGGTGCTTGGAATCATTGTTCTTCCTCTGTCAACCATGATTACCTGCAAGGAAACACGTGCAATCACCATTGCTTTGCACAAAAAGGGCTTCACAGGTAAGAATATTGCTGCCAGTAAGCTTGCACCTAAATCAACCATTTATCGGATCATCAAGAACTTCAAGGAGAGTGGTTCAATTGTTGTGAAGAAGGCTTAACTTCTTGGATATAGGGGGCGCTATTTTAATTTTTGGATGAAAAACGTTCCTTAAACAAGATGTTTTGTCACAAAAAAATGCTCGATTATGCATATAATTGACAGCTTTGGAAAGAAAACACTGACGTTTCCAAAACTGCAAAGGTATTGCCTGTGAGTGCCACAGAACTGATGTTACAGAAACAACCTAGATAAAAATCCAATCAGGAAGTGCGGCATTTTATAAAATCGCCTCATGCCAATGACTCCTTATATGGCTGTGAAGGAGCTAGGAGTCAGCTTACGTTTTCCCCAAGGTGTCTGCAGCATTGTGACGTATTTGTAGGCATATCATTGGAAGATTGACCATAAGAGACTACATCTACCAGGTGGTCGCTTGGGATCCTCCGTCGCAATTATTGCATAATCTCCAGCTGCAGTATTTTTCAGTTTGCTTCTGATGAGAAGCCAACTGCCACCACTGATAGATTATTGAATAGATATGTGAAAAACACCTTGAGGATTGATTCTTAATGTTTGCCATGTTTCTGTCGATATTATGGAGCGAATTTGGAAAAAGGTTTGGCGATGTAAGTGTCTGCATTTTCTGGTCTTTTTCTTAGCCAAACGTGATGAACAAAACGGAGCTATTTCGTCTACACAAATAATATTTTTGGAAAAAAATGAGCATTTGCTATCTAACTAAGAGTCTCGTCATTGAAAACAACCAAAGTTCTTCAAAGGTAAATTATTTTATTTGAATGCTTTTCTTGTTTTTGTGAAAATGTTGCCTAAGCTAGGCTTAATGCTATGCTAGGCTATCAATACTCTTACACAAATGCTTGTGTAGCTTTGGTTGAAAAGCATATTTTGAAAATCTGAGATGACAGTGTTGTTAACAAAAGGCTAAGCTTGTGTTTGAATATATTTATTTCATTTAATTTGCGATTTTCATGAATAGGAAACTTTGCGTTATGGTAATGAGCTTGAGGCTATGATTACGCTCCCGGATACGGGATTGCTCGACGCTAGAGGTTAAGGGCAACCAAGAAAGTCCAGCAAGCGCCAGGACTGTCTCCTAAAGTTGATTCACCTGCAGGATAGGGGCACCACCAGTACAGAGCAGCAGGCAGGTGTGAGTGCATCTGCACGCACAGTGAGGCAAAGACTTTTGGAGGATGGCCTGCTGTCTAGAAGAGCAGCAAAGGCGGCACTTCTCTCCGGGAAAAACATCAGGGACAGACTGATATTCTGCAAAAGGTACAGAAATTGGACTGCTGAGGACTGGGCTAAAGTCATTTTCTCTGATGAATCCCATTTCCGATTGTTTGGGGCATCCAGAAAAAAGCTTGTCCGGAGAAGACAAGGTGAGCGCTACCATCAGTCCTGTGTCATGCCAACAGTAAAGTCTCCTGAGACCATTCATGTGTGGGGTTGCTTCTCAGCCAAGGGAGTGGGCTCACTCACAATATTGCCGAAGAACACAGCCATGAATAAAGAATGGTACCAACACATCCAGGAACAGTTTGGTGACAAACAATGCCTTTTCCAGCATGATGGAGAAACTTGCCATAAGGCAAAAGTAATACCTAAATGGCTCGGGGAACAAAACATTGATATTTTGGGTCCATGGCCAGGAAACTCCCCAGACCTTAATCCCATTGAGAACCTGTGGTCAATCCTCAAGAGGCGGATGGACAAACAAAAACCCACAAATTCTGACAAACTTCAAGCATTGATTATGCAAGAATGAGCTGCCATAAGTTAGGATGTGACCCATGACAGCATGACAGGGCGGATTGCAGAGGTCTTGAAAAAGAAGGGTCAACACTGCAAATATTGACTCTTTGCATTAACTTCATGTAATTGTCAATAAAAGCCTTTGACACTTATGAAATGCTTGTAATTGTACTTCAGTATTCCATAGTAACACCTGACAAAAATATTGAACACTGAAGACACTGAAGCAGCAAACTTTGTGAAAATGTATATTTGTGTCATTCTCAAAACTTTTGGCCACGACTGTACAAAGATGTATGTACAGTATGATGTTTTTACAACTTAATTTGGTCGCGAGAGGGTTTGTTTGACACTCAACAGCCTGATCAACTCTATGCGAAGAACATGTGTGGCGCTGCATGAGTCAAATGGTGCTCACACCAGACTATGACTGGTTTTCTGATTCATGCCCCTAATATTTTTTAAGGTATCTGTGACCAACAGATGCATATCTTTATTTCCAGTCATGTGAAATTATTATTATTAGATTAAGGCCTAATGAATTTACTTACAGTGCCTTGCGAAAGTATTCGGCCCCCTTGAACTTTGCGACCTTTTGCCACATTTCAGGCTTCAAACATAAAGATATAAAACTGTATTTTTTGTGAAGAATCAACAACAAGTGGGACACAATCATGAAGTGGAACGACATTTATTGGATATTTCAAACTTTTTTAACAAATCAAAAACTGAAAAATTGGGCGTGCAAAATTATTCAGCCCCCTTAAGTTAATACTTTGTAGCGCCACCTTTTGCTGCGATTACAGCTGTAAGTCGCTTGGGGTATGTCTCTATCAGTTTTGCACATCAAGAGACTGAATTTTTTTCCCATTCCTCCATGCAAAACAGCTCGAGCTCAGTGAGGTTGGATGGAGAGCATTTGTGAACAGCAGTTTTCAGTTCTTTCCACAGATTCTCAATTGGATTCAGGTCTGGACCTTGACTTGGCCATTCTAACACCTGGATATGTTTATTTTTACATTTAAGTCATTTGGCAGACGCTCTTATCCAGAGCGACTTACAATTATTTTTGAACCATTCATTGTAGATTTTGTTTTATGTTTTGGATCACTGTCTTGTTGGAAGACAAATCTCCGTCCCAGTCTCAGGTCTTTTGCAGACCCCATCAGGTTTTCTTCCAGAATGGTCCTGTATTTGGCTCCATCCATCTTCCCATCAATTTTAACCATCTTCCCTGTCCCTGCTGAAGAAAAGCAGGCCCAAACCATGATGCTGCCACCACCATGTTTGACAGTGGGGACGGTGTGTTCAGAGTGATGAGCTGTGTTGCTTTTACGCCAAACATAACGTTTTACATTGTTGCCAAAAAGTTCAATTTTGGTTTCATCTGACCAGAGCACCTTCTTCCACATGTTTGGTGTGTCTCCCAGGTGGCTTGTGGCAAACTTTAAACAACACTTTTTATGGATATCTTTAAGAAATGGCTTTCTTCTTGCCACTCTTCCATAAAAGCCAGATTTGTGCAATATACGACTGATTGTTGTCCTATGGACAGAGTCTCCCACCTCAGCTGTAGATCTCTGCAGTTCATCCAGAGTGATCATGGGCCTCGGCTGCATCTCTGATCAGTCTTCTCCTTGTGTGAGCTGAAAGTTTAGAGGGACGGCCAGGTCTTGGTAGATTTGCAGTGGTCTGATACTCCTTCCATTTCAATATTATCGCTTGCACAGTGCTCCTTGGGATGTTTAAAGCTTGGGAAATCTTTTTGTATCCAAATCCGGCTTTAAACTTCTTCACAACAGTATCTCGGACCTGCCTGGTGTGTTCCTTGTTCTTCATGATGCTCTCTGCGCTTTTAACGGACCTCAGACTATCACAGTGCAGGTGCAGTTATACGGAGACTTGATTTCACACAGGTGGATTGTATTTATCATCATTAGTCATTTAGGTCAACATTGGATCATTCAGAGATCCTCACTGAACTTCTGGAGAGAGTTTGCTGCACTGAAAGTAAAGGGGCTGAATAATTTTGCACGCCCAATTTTTCAGTGTTTGATTTGTTAAAAAAGTTTGAAATATCCAATAAATGTCGTTCCACTTCATGATTGTGTCCCACTTGTTGTTGATTCTTCACAAAAAAATACAGTTTTATATCTTTATGTTTGAAGCCTGAAATGTGGCAAAAGGTCGCAAAGTTCAAGGGGGCCAAATACTTTCGCAAGGCACTGTATATGAACTGTAACTCAGTAAAATCTATGAAATTGTTACATGTTGCGTTTTATATTTTTGTTCAGTCTATATTCCCCTGCTCTTTACTCGGTTAGTCTCAGTAGATTTCCAGACAGAAAACAAAGTATTTTAATATTTTCATCTCTATATCATAACGATTCACTTTTCATCAGCTAGCTAGCTGTATCCAGAATAACAACCTATTCCCTGTGTAGTGCACAACTTTTGACCTTATGGGCCCTGGTCAAAAGTAGTGCACTATATAAGGAATAGGGTGCCAATTTGAACACGTACATAGAGACTGTGTATGACTCAAAAAAAAAAGCAGGATGAGCAGACTCTGGCACTACAGGGAACAGAGTAATAACTTTCTGGCATCATTATTTCTTGAAAACGTATGATACAAAGATGTATGTACAGTTTTACAACTTAATTTGGCCTCCAGAGGGTTTGTTTGAGGCACATTTTGTTTTGATGACGTAATCACTCCAGTGAGATGTGAGTCAGATTTGACCCACGCATTGGTGCTGCCGTCTGTCTAAACACACCTACACTATCCCTGCTGGTGCAGAGGCCCTGGAGTGTGTGTATATGCACGTGTGTGAGGGCAGCAGGGGCTCGTCATACATACTCTGCTATCTGTGTCATCTCGTACTCTGAGTGGATGTGGAGCCAACATGGCTCACGGCTCTGTACGGTTCTCTCTCCCACACGCACAGACACTCACTTGATTCATTAAGACAGGAGCCTCTTTTTACAAGCTGGAAAGCACATGGCTTTTTGATCTTTAAAGTCTCTCTCTCGATTTAATTCAAGGGGCTTTACTGGCATGGGAAACATACATTTACATTGTCAAAGCAAGTGAAATGAATAAACAAAAGTGAAATAAGCAATCAAAGTGAACAGTTAATATTACACTCACACAAGTTCCAAAAGAATAAAGACATTTCAAAATGTCATGTACAGTGTTGTAAAGATGTGCAAATAGTTCAAGTACAAAAGGGATAAAAATAGGTTGTATTGGTTGTATTTACAATGATGTTTGTTCTTCACTGATTGCCTTTTTCTTGTGGCAACATGTCATACATCTGGCTGCTGTGACGGCACACTGTGGTATGGAAATGAGAGTTTATTAAAATTGGATTTGTTTTTGAGTTCTTTGTGGGTCTGTGTAATCTGAGGGAAATGTGTCTCTCTAATATGGTCATTTTGTGGGCAGTGTGCACATAGCCTGCCATCTCTCGAGAGCCAGGGTTGCCTACGGCGGCCTCTCTCAATAGCAAGGCTATGCTCACTGAGTGTACATAGTCAAAACATTCTTTCATTTTGGGTCAGTCACAGTGGTCAGGTGTTCTGCCACTGTGTACTCTCTGTTTAGGGCCAAATAGCATTCTAGTTTGCTCAGTTTTTTTGTTAATTCTTTCCAATGTGTTAAGTAATGATCTTTTTGTTTTCTCATGATTTGGTTGGGTCTAATTGTGTTGCTGTCCTGGGGCTTTGTGGGGTCTGTTTGTGTTTGTGAACAGAGCCACAGGATCAGCTTGCTTAGGGGACTCTTCTCCAGGTTCATCTCTCTGTAGGTGATGGCTTTTTTATGGAAGGTTTGAGAATTGCTTCCTTTTAAGTGGTCATTAGCGGGTATCGGGCATAATTCTGCTCTGCATGCATTATTTGGTGTTTTACGTCGTACACGTTGTACACAAAGGATATTTTGCAGAATTCTGCATGCAGAGTCTCAATTTGGTGTTTGTCCCAGTTTGTGAATTCTTGGTTGGTGAACGGACACCAGACCTCACAACCATAAACGGGCAATGTGTTCTATAACTGATTCAAGTATTTTTAGCCAGATCCTAATTGGTATGTCAAATGCTATGTTCCTTTTGATGGCATAGATGGTCCCTGGAATTTGTATTTGTGGTTCTGGCAACTGGACCTTTTTTTGGAATCTGTGCAGAAGATCTAGGTGCTGCTGTAGACACTCCATGGTTGTGGACAGAAGCACCAGTTAATCAGCAAACAATTTGACTTCAGATTCTAGTTGGGTGAGGCTGGGTGCAGCAGACTGTTCTAGTGCTCTCTCTAACAATGTGAGAGCTGGAGGGGAAAGAAGAGTGGCTTGACCAATACCCTTTCAGAGAGGGACGGTACTCACATTCTGTCTGTCCCCGGTCAGGTGGGCGAACTCTACCATCTGGTTCCCAAACTGGCTGAAGATCTGGACAAACTCCTGGAAGGTGCTCACTCTCTCCAGCTGCTCCAGGGTTACTAGCACCTGGGAAAATCAGGAACACTATTACAGTAACTACAGCTGGGAAGCTCAGGAACACTATTACAGTAACTTCAGCTGGGAAGCTCAGGATCACTATTAAAGTAACTACAGCTGGGAAGCTCAGGAACACTATTACAGTAACTTCAGCTGGGAAGCTCAGGAACACTATTACAGTAACTAGATGGGAAGCTCAGGAACACTATTACAGTAACTAGATGGGAAGCTCAGGAACACTATTACAGTAACTAGATGGGAAGCTCAGGAACACTATTACAGTAACTAAATGGGAAGCTCAGGAACACTATTACAGTAACTAGATGGGAAGCTCAGGAACACTATTACAGTAACTTCAGCTGGGAAGCTCAGGAACACTATTAAAGTAACTAGATGGGAAGCTCAGGAACACTATTACAGTAACTAGATGGGAAGCTCAGGAACACTATTACAGTAACTTCAGCTGGGAAGCTCAGGAACACTATTACAGTAACTTCAGCTGGGAAGCTCAGGAACACTATTAAAGTAACTAGATGGGAAGCTCAGGAACACTATTACAGTAACTAGATGGGAAGCTCAGGAACACTATTACAGTAACTAAATGGGAAGATCAGGAACACTATTACAGTAACTAGATGGGAAGCTCAGGAACACTATTACAGTAACTTCAGCTGGGAAGCTCAGGAACACTATTAAAGTAACTAGATGGGAAGCTCAGGAACACTATTACAGTAACTAGATGGGAAGATCAGGAACACTATTACAGTAACTAGATGGGAAGATCAGGAACACTATTACAGTAACTACCACACATTACCACTCTTACTTAAATATCAAATATTATACACAGAATTCAAAAATGGCAACAACTTTCTGTCCGAACCAGGTCTTGAGAGATGGACTAAAGGTGCTGTGAGAGATACTACATTGATGTGTGTGTCAATGGGGTTCTAGATACTGAACGAGGCAGCAAAGCAAATTATTACCCAGACTCAATGTGGGCCTCGTCATACAACTGATGGCCATCACATTCACTTTCAAGCCAAAGTGTTCAGTAGACCAGCTTGTCATGACTGACTGACTTCAACAACATAGAGGACCTGTCTGTAGAAACAGGAAAAGGTCATTGTGACAGCAAGTGGAATTGTGTCCCATTCGTTTGGTGAACGGGGTGAGAGATGGAGCGAGGGAAGGGAAGGAGGATGGATGGTCATGCCTCCATGTCTCAGGAGTTATCACTATGGGCCTGAGGCTGGGTGGCACTTGAGATACCAATCAAATCACAGTGATTTACCCCAATCCCCTTTAATGTTCACACTGGAACACACAATGTGGGGTAAGGGGTGACCTGTGATTTCTCTGAAAAAGGGATGGAGTAAATGTTGTATGTGTTACTTAACGACACATGATTTTTGTATTGTCATATCGGCCTCTCATTCCGGGATTTGCGGTATTACCGACTTAGTACAGACAGGGACGCCAAAAAACAACAAAAAACACATTGGGCATCTGTTACAAGAATGCTAACAAAATTAACACAAGTAATAGCAAATTTCTATGGAGGCTGCTAGCTAAATATGCAAACAAAGCAAACTGATTGCCCAGTATAGCATCCATGATTCGTGTCATTGATTGGCCAGTCTATTTTGTTGATATATTTTTTATCGGAAATGACTAGGTGATTTAGTGGTTCTATTTCCGTTGTAATTTTGAGATGCTACTCGATGACAAACATCAGCTTGTTGTTTTACATAACACGAAGGTAGGAGCTACTGTGTCATTTTTGGTGAGTCTGAACATTTACAATCGAGTGTGAACGGCAGACATTGTGCAAATTAACAAAGTTTTGACGCATGCTTGTCTGCTCTGAAGCAGCATGTGCACACGCTGTGGGTCTGGAGTCACTAGGGCAACGGGCCTGCCTGCTCTGCTCGGAGAAGATGGGGGAGGAGCAGGCAGAGAACGGGGGAGAGGAGAAAAATGCAAGGAAATCAAAATATAGCAGTGGCAGCTGTACAGATAACTCATCCAAAGGGCGTTGAGTTCTTAAACACGGTACAAAGCTTACATAATATTATGCCCCGTCACCTTATTAGTTCAGTAACTTACTTAGGGGTCGCGTTAAAGCATCATTCATTTAATGCAGGAAAAACATAATACACGTAATACATCTCATGCTGCGTTTTGTAAACGCATATCTAAAATGCTTATTGTCATTTCTGCTTGGCATCATACTAACTTTGTGCTTCAGTTGCACAATTCACGAACAGGCATTCCATCAGCAGACAGCGCTCTGGCTGATGTGTAGGTTTTTCTCAATGTGTAGCCACTAGCCAGCAGACTTTTCTCCGGTAAAATTCCAGATTAACTTTAAGCAAAACATTAGGAAATGTAGCTAGCTACATTATTTCCATGATAAATAGAAATATGATGGCCATGCACTGTTTTTGCAAGAACAACAAAAACTAATAGAGTTCCACTACTGTTCATGAAAATTAATCTATTTTGGTATTGCAAGAATGTATTTTCTGTGGCCCTCCCAATAAGCAAGATTAGGCCGTCGCCTATGGCAGCACTTGAATGAGGCGGCATTTTGACAATTGGCTGCCGCACCCCGTGCCCGTGATCGGTTACAACTACGCCCGCGGGACCCAAGCCACCAGATCATAGAGTTGCTGCAGTTCCCGTCCCGCCCAGTTGGATCTTTACAAGATAAGTTAGTGCAGGCTGGATCTTTACAAGATAAGTTAGTGCAGGCTGGATCTTTACAAGATAAGTTAGTGCAGGCTGGATCTTTACAAGATAAGTTAGTGCAGGCTGGATCTTTACAAGATTAGTTAGTGCAGGCTGGATCTTTACAAGATTAGTTAGTGCAGGCTGGATCTTTACAAGATTAGTTAGTGCAGGCTGGATCTTTACAAGATAAGTTAGTGCAGGCTGGATCTTTACAAGATAAGTTAGTGCAGGCTGGATCTTTACAAGATAAGTTAGTGCAGGCTGGATCTTTACAAGATAAGTTAGTGCAGGCTGGATCTTTACAAGATAAGTTAGTGCAGGCTGGATCTTTACAAGATAAGTTAGTGCAGGCTGGATCTTTACAAGATAAGTTAGTGCAGGCTGGATCTTTACAAGATAAGTTAGTGCAGGCTGGATCTTTACAAGATAAGTTAGTGCAGGCTGGGCCACATCAGGATAAGGAGGGGAATTTCCCAAGAGATGTTTTCGGTGGCCCATTACAATAGGAGGATGGCGAATGGGGAGAGACCCTCTATCACGCTGTTGAAGAAAAAAAACACTTTCAATATAAAACACTACCCCTGTCAATACACAGCCGGACTCACCTGCTCCCGCTTTCTCACGTTGTGCTACTTACTAACAAACACGTGACTGGATAATCTGTTATGGGGAACAACAGGTAACAAAAATATAAAAGCGAAAATGTCAACGATTTGACTGAGTTACAGTTCATATAAGGAAATCAGTCAATTTAAATTAATTCATTAGCCCCTAATCTATGGATTTTACGACTGGGCGGGGTGCAGCCAGGCCCACCCACTGGGGAGCCAGCCCCAGCCAATCAGAATGGGTTTTTCCCCACAAAAGTGCATTATTACAGATAGAAATACATCTCAGTTTCATCAGCTGTCCGGGTAGCTGGTCTCAGACGATCCCACAGGTGAAGAAGTCGGGTGTGGAGTTCCTGGGCTGGCGTGGTTACATGTGGTCTGCGGTTGTGAGGCCGGCTGCACATACTGCCAAATTCTCTAAAACGATATTGGAGGCGGCTAGAGAAATGAACATTACATTCTATGGCAACAGCTCTGGTGGACATTACTGCAGTCAGCATGCCAATTGCACACTACCTCAAAACTTGAGAATTCTGTGGCATTGTGTTGGGTGATAAAACTGCACATTTTAGAGTGGCCTTTTATTGTCCTCAGGACAAGGTGCACCTGTGAATTATCGTGGAGTTTAATCAGCTTCTTGATATGCCACACCTGTCAGGTGGATGGATTATCTTGGCAAAGGAGAAGTGCTCACTAACAGGATAGAAAAAAAAATGTCTGCCCAGAATTTGAGAGAAATAAGCTTCTTGTGCGTACAGAACATTTCTGGCATCTTTTATTTCTGCTCATGAAACATGGGACCAACACGTTACATGTTGCGTTTATACAGTGGGGAACAAGTATTTGATACACTGCTGATTTTGCAGGTTTTCTTACTTACAAAGCATGTAGAGTTCTGTAATTTATATCATAGGTACACTTCAACTGTGAGAGACTGAATCTAAAACAAAAATCCAGAAAATCATATTGTATGATTTTTAAGTAATTAATTTGCATTTTATTGCATGACATAAGTATATGATCACCGACCAACCAGTAAGAATTCTGGCTCTCACAGACCTGTTAGTTTTTCCTTAAGAATCCCTCCTGTTCTCCACTCATTACCTGTATTAACTGCACCTGTTTGAACTCGTTACCTGTTTAAAAGACACCTGTCCACACACTCAATCAATCAAACAGACTCCAACCTCTCCACAATGGCCAAGACCAGAAAGCTGTGTAAGGACATCAGGGATAAAATTGTAGACCTGCACAAGGCTGGGATGGGCAAGCAGCTTGGTGAGAAGGCAACAACTGTTGGCGCAATTATTAGAAAATGGAAGAAGTTCAAGATGATGGTCAATCACCCTCGGTCTGGGGCTCCATGTAAGATCTCACCTGTGGGGCATCAATGATCAGGAAGGTGAGGGATCAGCCCAGAACGACACAGCAGGACCTGGTCAATGGCCTGAAGAGAGCTGGGACCAGTGTCTCAAAGAAAACCATTAGTAACACACTACGCCATCATGGATTAAAATCCTGCTGCGCAAGCAAGGTCCCCCTGCTCAAGCCAGCACATGTCCAGACCCATCTGAAATTTGCCAATAACCATCTGGATGATCCAGAGGAGGAATGGGAGGAGGTCATGTGGTCTGATGAGACAAAAATAGAGCTTTTTGGTCAACCCCAAGAACACCATCCCAACCGTGAAGCATGAAGGTGGAAACATTCTTTGGGGATGCTTTTCTGCAAAGGGGACAGGACGACTGCACCGTATTGAGGGGAGGATGGATGCGGCCATGTATTGTGAGATCTTGGCCAACAACCTCCTTCCCTCAGTAACAGCATTGAAGATGGGTCGTGGCTGGGTCTTCCAGCATGACAACGACCCGAAACACACAGCCAGGGCAACTAAGGAGTGGCTCCGTAAGAAGCATCTCAAGGTCCTGGAGTGGCCTAGCCAGTCTCCAGACCTGAACCCAATAGAACATTTTTGGAGGGAGCTGAAAGTCCGTATTGCCCAACGACAGCTCCGAAACCTGAAGGATCTGGAGAAGGTCTGTATGGAGGAGTGGGCCAAAATCCCTGCTGCAGTGTGTGCAAACCTGGTCAAGAACTACAGCAAACGTATGATCTCTGTAATTGCAAACAAAGGTTTCTGTACCAAATATTAAGTTCTGCTTTTCTGATGTATCAAATATTATGTCATGCAAAAAAATGCAAATTAATTACTTAAAAATCATACAATGTGATTTTCTGGATTTTTGTTTTAGATTCCGTCTCTCACAGTTGAAGTGTACCTATGATAACAATGACAGACCTCTACATGATTTGTAAGAAGGAAAACCTGCAAAATTGGCAGTGTATCAAATACTTGTTCTCCCCACTGTATTTGAATAACCATCCTGTGGCTATTTCCAAATAACCCGGTATACGGTATACCGTCTTAGCTAAATACAGTGCCTTGCAAAATAATTCATCTTCCTTGGCGTTTTTCCTATTTTGTTGCATTACAACCTGTAATTTAAATGGATTTTTATTTGGATTTCATGTAATGGACATACACAAAATAGTGCATGGTGAAGTGAAATTTAAAAAATAACCTGTTTCAAAAAATTAAAAAAATTAAAAAAAAGTGTTGCGTGCATATGTATTCACCCCCTTTACTATGAAGCCCCTAAATAAGATCTGGTTCAACTATTTACCTTCAGAAGTCACAATTAGTTAAATAAAGTCCACCTGTGTGCAATCGAAATGTCACATGATCTGTCACATGATTTCAGTATATATACACCTGTTCTGAAAGGTTGCAGAGTCTGCAACACCACTACGCAAGGGCCCCCACCAAGCAAGCAGCACTATGAAGACCAAGGAGCTCTCCAAACAGGTCAGGGACAAAGTTGTGGAGAAGTACAGCTCAGGGTTGGGTTATAAAAAAATATAAAAAAACTGAACATCCCACATAGCACTGTTAATTCCATTATTAAAAAATGCAAAGAATATGGCACCACAACAAATTTGCCAAGAGAGGGCCGCCCACCAAAATTCAGACTAGGCAAGGACGGGACTAATCAGAGAGGCAACAAAGAGACCAAAGATAACCCAGGAGCTGCAAAACTCCACAGAGGAGATTGGAGTATCTGTCCATAGAACCAATTTAAGCCGTACACGCCACAGAGCTGGGCTTTATGGAAGAGTGGCCAGAAAAATTGTTGTTTAAAGAAAAAAATAAGCAAACGTTTTGTGTTCACCAAAAGGCATGTGGGAGACTCCACCAACATATGGAAGAAGGTACTCTGCTGAGATGAGATTAAAATTGAGCTTTTTGGCCATCAAGGAAAACGCAATGTCTGGCGCAAAGAGCACCATCCCCACAGTGAAGCATGGTGGTGGCAGCATCATGCTGTGGGGATGTTTTTCATTGGTAGGGACTGGGAAACTGGTCAGAATTGAAGGAATGATGAATGGCGCTAAATACAGGGAAATTCTTGAGGGAAACCTGTTTCAACCTTCCAGAGATTTGAGACTGGGACGGAGGGTCACCTTCCAGCAGGACAATGACCCTAAACATACTGCTAAAGCAACACTCGAGTGGTTTAAGGGGAAATCCATCTTGGAAGGCAAAGCCCAGACCTCAATCCAATTGAAAATCTGTGGTATGACTTAAAACCCATCCAACTTGAAGGAGCTGGAGCAGTTTTGTCTTGAAGAATGGGCAAAAATCCCAGTAGCTAGATGTGCCATGCTTAGAGACTTACCCCAAGAGACTTGCAGCTGTAATTGCTGCAAAAGGTGTCTCTACAAAGAATTTACTTTTTTTTGGGGGGGGGGGGGGGAGAATAGTTACGCACGCTCAAGTTGTCCGTTTTTTTTTTCTTATTTCTTGCATCTTCAAAGTAGTAGGCATGTTGTGTAAATCAAAAATGGTACAAACCCTCAACAAATCTATTTTAATTCAAGGTTGTAAGGCAACAAAATATGAAAAATGCCAAGGGGGATGAATACTTTCGCAAGCCACTGTACATACCTTGATAATATGCTACCAGCAATCTCTGTATTGCATTTAGATACAACTTGCTCTGACCTGACACATGAATCACCCAACAAAGATGCATGGTTTGACCTTTTTATTTTATTTATTTCACCTACATCCAATTTGCTGAGTAGTGTTGGAGGCTATTTTGTAAATTACATGGCCGAAGTCAGGGATCGGTAGGATAGTCAGTTTTACGAGGGTATGTTTGGCAGCATGAGTGAAGGATGCTTTGTTGAGAAATAGTAAGCCGATTCTAGATTTAATTTTGGATTGGAGATGCTTAATGTGAGTCTGGAAGGAGAGTTTACAGTCTAACCAGACACCTATGTATTTGTAGTTGTCCACATATTCTAAGTCAGAACCGTCCAGGGTAGCGATGCTGGACGGGCGGGCAGGTGTGGGCAGCGATCGGTTGAAGAGCATGCATTTAGTTTTACTTGCATTTAAAAGCAATTGGAGGCCATGGTAGGAGAGTTGTATGGCATTGAAGCTCGTCTGGAGGTTAGGACAGTGTCCAAAGAAGGGCCAGAAGTATACAGAATGGTGTCGTCTTCGTAAAGGTGGAACAGTGAATCACCAGCAGCAAGAGCGACATCATTGATGTATACAGAGAAGAGAGTCGGCCCGAGAATTGAACCCTGTGGCACCCCCATAGAGACTGCCAGAGGTCTGGACAACAGGCCCTCCAATTTGACACAATGAACTCTATCAGAGAAGTAGTTGGTAAACCAGGCGAGGCAATCATTTGAGAAACCAAGGCTGTTGAGTCTGCCAATAAGAATGTGGTGATGGACAAAGTCAAAAGCCTTGGCCAGGTCAATCAATACAGTTGCACAGTATTGTCTCTTATCGATGGTGGTTATGATATCGTTTAGGACCTTGAGCGTGGCTGAGATGCACCCATGACCAGCTTGGAAACCAGATTGCATAGCGGAGAAGGTACGGTGGGATTCGAAATGGTCGGTGATCTGTTTGTTAACTTGGCTTTCGAAGACCTTAGACAGGCAGGGTAGGATAGATATATCACCCAACAAATATACATGGTTTGATCTGACATGCATCACCCAACAAAGTCAGCCGATGCATAATGCATCAAACTTGTCACACCTCAGACCCCCCAAAAATATCCTCCATTATATAACGCTGTGATCCATCCATCTGGAGCAGTGTGTATGTGTGTGTGTGTGTGAGAGAGAGATGTTGTGAGTGTGATGGTGTGTGTGTGTGCGCGTGCACATGTGTGCGTCAGAGGCTTGGTCTGTCTCTCGAAGGGTAAACAGTAGTGACATCCTGCCGGCCAGGCAGAAGAGCTATGCTGTTATCAGACAGAGACAGGGTTCAAAATTAAATTGTGTTTGCCAGTAATGGGAGCAGCCCCGTCGCCCGTCTGTCCAAACAGGCCTTACTAGACTAGACTGGATTAGGCCCTTACCCCCCCAGGACCCTGTGTGTGAGTACATCCTCTTCCTGAAAGCACCAGGTAGAGAAACGGTAAATGTGCTTCTTCCATTATTCCCAGAGCAGCAGAGGATGGAGTTCTCCTGTACTATATCATGGAGCTCTGATAAGATCTGAAAGACTAGATGGAGTTGCCAGTGCTGGGTATTAGTGTCTTTGTGTGTGTATTATGTCAGTGAAGGCTCCTTAGAGGAGGAAGGGAAGGACAATCCTCCTCAGTTCATTTCATAAAAATAGTGAAACAAAAAAAGTATATTTATAGACACTATACTAAATATATTTTCACGTCAACAAATACTTGATTAAAACACACCATTTTGCAATGAAGGTCTACAGTAGCCTCAACAGCACTCTGTAGGGTAGCACCATGGCGTAGCCGGAGGACAGCTAGTTTCCGCCCTCCACTGGGTACATTGATTTCAATATAAAACCTAAATGTGGTTATCACCCCTTTCCATAGACTTACACAGTAATTATGACAACTTCTGGAGGACGTCCTCCAACCTATCGGAGCTCTTGCAGCATGGACTGACATGCTGTTCACCCAATCAAAGCACAAGCTACAGTTAGCTAGAACTGCAGTCCATAACATGTGGTGAGTAGTTGACTCAAAGAGAGAGAAAGAAACAAGGAGAAAGCTATATATTTCTTATTTTTTTCACTTAGCTAGCAAATGCAGCGAGTTTAGCCTGTTTACCTGGCTCAAACAGGGATGGAAGCTATGTTACCTAGCTGGCTATGGCTATCCAATACTGGAACTCTGGTAAACTTTTGGTTTTATACATTTTTTGGCCCCGGGGCCCTTGGGTGTAACTGCTAAACTGCTTGCTAACTGTACAATTTACTGCATGATTGTAGCAGGGTTACTAATGTTTTTAGTTCTAGTAGCTATGTTGACTTGATGTTAGCTAATATGGTGACAATGATGTAAGCTGTGTGTTGCGGTTATGATATGAAGGTTTGGCTTAGAAAGGTCACAGACAGCTGATGTGTTGTGCATTTAAGTCCACAAGTGAATGGAAAAGGTGAGAACGCGTAGATGCGAGAAGGAATTATCCAACAATCAAAGGGATCATGCTGTTTGTATGTGGCTGGTATGAAAGTGAACAGTGTTTGAGCGCGATCAGGGTTGTATTTATTCTACCGATTCTGTTGAAACACTTTTCTTTAACGGAAGAAAACGTAACGGGGGGGGGTAAACATACCTGAAGTTGTCCAATAGAAAGTTTTGTTTGCAACTGTCGACTAATGATTACACCGTCGATCAGCTAGATGCAGGCAATATTGTACATGGAGGTATTGAATGTGTCAATGTCTGTCACCTTGATTACTCAAATTTCTCTCGACCTGTGCACCTACGTTGTAAAATTTCATTCATAGGCTAGATTGTAGCAACCTCGTGATGGATATAGGGAGCATGTGACTCATGTAGTAGCCTAAACCTATTGACCTTACATTAAGCTGGGTGAATGGAATATGAATGACAATTTCCATTACAGCATATTGGATGACTTTGAGCCATGCTCAAACAAAATCATAAATTGTCCTGCCTCATCTTAAAATGGCAGACTGCCACTGGTGTGTGTGTGTGTGTGTGTGTGTGTGTGTGTGTGTGTGTGTGCACAGCTGCTTGCATGTGTTTCTCTACTTTGTTCTGTGTGTATCTATGGCCCTATATCGAAATGTATATTATGTTTATGGTGTGCATGCATCCCACTGTGTGGTCGGAATCGATACCTACTTTGTTGCGTGAGGTGATGATCTGTTTGATGACGATGCGGTCTGCGAGGACCAGGACTTTAGTGACGGAGGAGAGGAGCATGCGGGCGGCCTTCACCATGCCTGTCCTGTTACTGAACACCGTCTTGCGTCCGTCCACAAGGGGGGCCACCGGCATCCCAACATCTGTCAGTTTGGCTATGGCATCCCCTAGGACAAAAAGGACAAAAGGAGGTAGAGAATGATGGTGATAATGGTGGAGGTGATGATGATGATGAGGAGGAGGATCAAATCTATAGGAATTTTCAGCATACAAACACCATACAACATTTTCAGAGGTACCATGTAAATTATCACTGTATCTCCATGTTCTAATACTTGGTCAAACTGCTTCACAGTGGTAATTGTGTTTTCAAACAACCCTGCCGGAGAGCTCTTCATTTAGTGTTTCGTGCATTATCCAAAATTGTGTTAAAAAAACTGACATCCAGAATTCAGCTTTGGTTTATTTGAGATGTTTAGCGAGCTAAAGCCCCTTTGGTTCCCTTCCCATGGTTGGTGCCCCCTCTCCTGTCAGTCAACAGCAGCACCATGAATCCCAGTAGGAACATCTCATCCTGGACAGGGAGGCTGGCACACAGGGATTATATTCAGCCCGGTGGCACTGCAGCAATGTGATGCCAGCCAATGCCAGGGGCCAATTTACAGGCCCTCTGAGATGCATGACCAGGCCATTTCAATCTAAGTCGCTGGTACACTGGATGGTCGTAGTTTGTTCATGAAATTCCAAAACAACCCTAGGTGGGCGAAGGAAAAAGGCTTTAAAAGGAAAATGAACACACAAATATTTAAACACCATAACAGTCTCAGGCAGTGTAGAGAGAGAGGGAGGAGGGCGAAGAGAGAGAGACGTGAATTATGTTGGATACATGGTTGGCCTCCTTATTTGGGTTGGCTTGCATTCCAATAGGAAGTGTACTGATTGCATCCGACAGCCCTTTGTCGATGCCAGAATGCCCCAAACCAGCTGAAACATTCAGCCTGGCTCACAAAGAATGCTACTGAACCCCAGAATAGGCTCTGGAATAAGCATGGAGCATGGTGATGCTATGCCAGAATCCCCCACCATCAATTTTTTTATTGGTCACATACACATGGTTAGCAGATATTAATGTGAGAGTAGCAAAGCAAAACGCTTGTCCTTCTAGTTCCTACAGTGCAGTAATATCTAACAAGTAATCTAACAATTCCCAACAACAATTTAATACACACAAATCTAAATGATGAATGAGAATATATACGCATAAATATATGGATGAGCGATGGCCGAGCAGGAATAGGCAAGGTGCAATAGATAGTATAAAATACAGTATATACATATGAGTAATGCAAGATACGTAAACATTATTAAAGTGACATTGTTTAAAGTGGCATTGTTTAAAGTGACTAGTGATCCATTTATTAAAGTGTCCAGTGATTGGGTCTCAGTGTAGGCATCCGCCTCTGAGTTAGTGATGGCTGTTGAGCAGTCTGATGGCCTTGAGATAGGTGTTTTTCAGTCTCTCGGTCCCAGCGTTCATGCACCTGTGCTGACCTCGCCTTCTGGATGGTATGGATGATCGCGGTGTGAACAGGCAGTGGCTCGGGTGGTTGTTGTCCTTGATGATCTTTTTGGCCTTCCTGTGACATCGGGTGCTGTAGGTGTCATGGAGGGCAGATAGTTTGCCCCCAGTGATGCGTTGTGGAGAGCCTTGCGATTGTGGGCGGTGCAGTTGCCTTAACAAGCTGTGATACAGCCCAACAGGATGCTCTCGATAGTGCATCTGTAAAAGTCTGTGTTTTAGGTGACAAGCCAAATTTCTTCAGCGTCCTGAGCTTGAAGAGGTGCTGTTGCACCTTCTTCGCCACACTATGTATGGGTGGACTATTTCAATTGGTCTGTGATGTGTACGCCGAGGAACTTTCCACCTTCTCCACTACTGTCCCTTTGATGTTTCCTGAAATCCACAATCATCTCCTTTGTTTTGTTGACGTGAGAGGTTGTTTTCCTGACACCACACTGAGTGCCCTCACCTCCTCCCTGTAGGCTGTCTCGTCATTGTTGGTAATCAAGCCCACTACTGTTGTCTGCAAACTTGATGATTGAGGCGTGCATGGCCACACAGTCGTAGGTGAATAGGGAATACAGGAGGGGGCTGAGAATGCACCCTTGTGGTGCCCCAGTGTTGAGCGTCAGCAAAGTGGAGATGTTGTTTCCTACCTTCACCACCTGGGGCGACCCGTCAAATTCCATGACCCAATTGCACAGGGCAGGGTTGAGATCCAGGGCCTCCAGCTTGATGGTGAGCTTGGAGGGTCCTATGGTGTTGAATGCTGAGCTGTAGTCAATGAACAGCATTCTTACATAGGTATTCCTCTTGTCCAGATGGGATAGGGCAGTATGCAGTGTGATGGCGATTGCATCGTCTGTGGACGCAGTCCTTGTTAGCGGGCTGGACGGTGGCACTGTATTATCCTCAAAGCGGACAAAGAAGGTGTTTAGTTTGTCTGGAAGCCTGACGGTGTATGTGACGTGGCTGGTTTTGTTTTTGTAGTCCTTGATTTCCTATAGACCCTGCCACATACGCCTTGTATCTGAGCTGTTGAATTATGACTCCACTTTGTTCCTGTACCGGCATTTCACTTCTTTGATGGCCTTGCGGAGGGAATAACTACACTGTTTACGCTCAGCCATACTCCCAGACCTCTTTCCATGGCTAAATGTGGTGGTTCACGCTTTCAGTTTTGCGCGAATGCCACCATCCATCCATGGTTTCTGGTTAGGGCAGGTTTTAAGGCATAGTCACAGTGGGTACAACATCTCCAATGCACCTCCTAATAAACTCACTCACCGAGTCAGCGTATAGATCAATGTTGTTCTCTGAGGCGGACCGGAACATATCCCAGTCCGTGTGATAATAACAATCTTGAAGCGTGGATTCCGCTTGGTCAGACCAGTGTTGAATGGTTCTAGTCACTGGTACATCCTGTTTGAGTTTCTGCCTATAAGACAGTAGGATTTGCCAAAGGGAGGGCTTTGTATGCATAAGTGTTCCCCTACAGTGTTGCTTCACAACAGTGTTGTATTCTTGTTCTAGGCCTGATGCTGATGGTGTGTTAGTTCCCCCATTTATTCACCATGTCTCTTTATCACCAAGCTCTCTTTCATTGGCAATTATTTTCTGCTGCTTGGTATTTGAAAGGGGTGAACACTTGACTTCATTAAAACCTGTGGAGTCTTGTAACAAGTCCTTACCATAAGGGTAGTCTTATAACAGGGTGATTGTGATGCTATGCAGTCTACAGCCTGCAGGTTGCACTGACTTGGACAGTTAGAGATACAGGGCCAGGACCCCTTTAAACACTCACTATCCAAAACTCTTAATACAGTAGTTGCCTCCTAAAACCTCAGCTAGCGACATTAATTTGTTTGGGTTGGTCCAGCAGAACGGACTGAAACCAACAACTCCGCCTCAGTGGCCCCTATCTACAATGTCGTACCATGATGGAGATCACCAAATTAAAGTAATGTAATCACCTTATTTATTTAATTATGCTGCCTGCATGGCTGTCTGTCTGCCTCCCTGCTTGCCTCCATTGCCTGCCTGCGCTGGAGGAGGCCCGCTTAGTCTCTCCCTCCCTCTGGCTACACGTTAAGAGGCCATCAATCCATCAATCCTTTCCTGCAGATTTAAAGCTTTACCTCCCATCCCTTTCTCTTTTCATCACAGAGAAGACAACTTCATTCCGTTCCAAAACAGCAGAGGGAAAAGTACACTCTTTTTCAGATTCTCAATAGAGTATAGAAGGTAAGAACATGGCAGATAGGAGTAGAAGGAATCAATTGGCCAGTAGACCACTCTGGCTGACGATTCCCACCAGCTCTCTTTTGTCTGGGTTTAGCCCTTTTCAAATCAGCACACTGGGGGATTAAAGACATTGTTACACATGCCGCTTCTCCCAAACAAACCTATTATCCCCTGTGTTGGGGGTCTAAATACTTACCCTGTGAAATTTTGTTTTGGACTTATCAACATGATAAGACTGTGATTGGGCTTCAGGCCTTAGGCTTCGTCCCCATATTTATCTTGCTATTTTTAAATAGCAAAGCCGGCTCAAAAATACATTACACTGTTCGGTTGAAAGGGTGTTGATAGCCGTGGTGTAGATATCCTCCTCCCACGAAAAGTGTTAAAAGAGGGGGAAACGGCTCTCTCCCTCCCTCTCCAAGGGCTTTATTGGCATGGGAAACGTGTTAACATTGCCAAAGCAAGTGAAGTAGATAATAAACAAAAGTGAAATAAACAATATAAATTAACAGTAAACATTACACTCACAAAAGTTCCAAAAGAATAAAGACATTACAAATTGTGTCATATACACAGCGTTGTATATGTATGACGGCGCCAGAGAAGATGGATGCCGTTTTAACCAACCGTGCTATTTTGTTAGTAACCTATTTTGTGCATTATGTTGCTGCTGCCGTCTCTTATGACCGAAAAGAGCTTCTGGACATCAGAACAGCGATTACTCACCTTGAATTGGACAAATCATTTTTCTTTAATGAGTCGGACAGGAAGAATATACTTGAACACCTGAAAAGGCCCTCATCCACGTCATTCGCAGGAAGAAGAAACAGAGATTTCATGGAAGGAGATCGGGGAGCCTAGTGAGGATCAGACAACAGATGGCTAATCCGCCTTTGCCATCCGTAGTGCTAGCCAACATTCAATCGATGGAAAATAAATGGGACAAACTAAGAGTACGTATATCCTACCAATGGGACCTTGAAAACTGTAATATAATATGTTTCACTGAGTCGTGGCTGAACAACGACATTAATAACATACAGCTGGCGGGTTATACACTTCATCGGCAGGACATGGGGCTGCATCCTATGTATATTTGTAAACAACAACTAGTGCACGATAGCTAAGGAAGTCTCACCTGAGGTAGAGTATCTCATGATAAGCTGTAGACCACACTACCTAGAGAGTTTTCATCTGTATTTTTCGTAGCTGTCTACATACCACCACAGACTGATGCTGGCACTAAAACCACACTCATGGAGCTGTATACCGCCATAAGCAAACAGGAAAAGGCTAATCCAGAGGGGGAGCTCCTAGTGGCCAGGGACTCTAATGTAGGGAAACACACAGAGACCACACACAGAGACGCATACAAAGCTCTCCCTCGCCCTCCATTTGGCAAATCTGACCATAATTCTATCCTTACATGCTTCAAAAGCAAAAATTAAAGCAGGATGCATCAGTGACTTGGTCAATTAAACAGTGGCCAGATGAAGCAGATGCTAGACTACAGGACTGTTTTTCTAGCACAGACTGGAATATGTTCCAGGATTCTTCCGATGACATTGAGGATTACACCACATCAGTCACTGGCTTCATCAATGATGTCATCCCCACAGTGACTGTAGGTACATACCCCAACCAGAAGCCATAGATTACAGGCAGCATTCGCGCTGAGCTAAAGGGAAGAGCTGCAGCCTTCAAGGAGCGGGACTCTAACCTGAAAGCTTATGAATTCCTGCTATGTCCTAAATAACGTCTATGCTCGCTTCGAGGCAAGTAACACTGAAACATGCATGAGAGCATCAACTGTTCCGGATGACTGATCACGCTCTCCGCAGCCGATGTGAATAAGACCTTTAAACAGGCCAACAATCACAAGGCCGCAGGGCCAGACGAATTACCACAACGTGTACAACGAGCATGCGCTGACCAACTGGCAAGTATCTTCACTGAAATTTTCAACCACTCCCTGTGAGTCTGTAATACCAACATGTTTCAAGTACGGACCATCATAGTGTTCTTTGGCACAGGGACTAAGGTAACCTGCCTAAATGACACCCGACCCGTAGCACTCACGCCTGTAGCCATGAAGTGCTTTGAAAGGCTGGTTATGGCTCACATCAACACCATTATCCCAGAAACCCTAGACCCACTCAAATTTGCATACTGCCCCAACAGATCCACTGATGATGCAATCTCTAATTCACTCCACACTGCCCTTTCCAACCTGGGGTAAAGGAACACCAATGCGAGAATGCTATTCATGGACTACAGCTCAACATTCAACACCATAGTGCCCTCAAAACTCACTAAACTAAGGACCTTGGAACTAAACACCTCCCTCAGCAAATGGATCCTGGACTTCCTGACGGGCCATCCCCAGGTGGTAAGGGTAGGTAACAACGCATCCGCCACGCTGATACGCAACACGGGGGCCCCTCTGGGGTGCATGCTCAGTCCCCTCCTGTACTCCCTGTTCACTCATGACTGCACGGCCAGGCACGACTCCAACACCATCATTAAGATTGCCTATGACAACAGTGGTAGGCCTGATAACTAACAACGATGAGACGCCTATAGGGAGGTCAAAGACCTGACCATGTGGTGCAAGGACAACAACATCTCCCTCAATGTGATCAAGACAAAGGAGTTGATACGGATTACAGGAAAAGGAGGACCAAGCACGCCCCCATTCTCATCGACGGGGCTGTAGTGGAGCAAGTTGAGAGCTTCAAGTTCCTTGGTGTCCATATCACCAACAAACTAACATGGTCCAAGCACACCAAGTCATGAAAAGGGCACAAAAAAACCTATTCCCCCTCTAGAGACTGAAAAGATTTTGCACGGGTACTCGGATCCTCAAAAGGTTTTACAGCTGCACCATCGAGAGCATCCTGATGGTTTGCATCACTGCCTGGTATGGCAACTGCTCGGTCCCGGACCGCAAGGCATTATAGAGGGTAGTGCGTATGGCCCAGTACATCACCGGGGCCAAGCTTCCTGCCATCCAGGACCTCTATACACGGAGATGTCAGAGGAAGGCCCTAAAAAATGTCCAAGACTCCAGCCACCCTAGTCATAGACTGTTCTCTGTGCTACCGCATGAGGTACCGGAGAGGTACCTAAGCTGCATCCCTGTCTCACCCCACAGCCCTGTGGAAATAAATGTTGTTTTCTTTTGGTAATTTTAACTGCACACTTGTTGTTTGTGTACATGGATTTTATAATGTTGTATGTTTTTCTGTCAACCCCACTTTCCATGAATTTGTATAGCAGACCCTCATGCCAAATTGAGTCAAAGGCTTGAGAAGACTTTGTTTTGGTTTGTTTGTTAATTAGGGTTCGCAGGTTGAATACAAATTAAGTCGGAAATTTACATACACCTTAGGCAAATACATTTAAACTCAGTTTTTCAAAATTGTATTTTAATCCTAGTAAAAACTCCCTGAAGTAGGTCAGTTAGGATCACCACTTTATTTTAAGAATTGGACATTTCAGAATAATAGTAGAGAGAATGATTTATTTGAGTTTATAATTTTCATCACATTCCCAGTGGGTCAGAAGTTCACATACACTCAATTAGTATTTGGTAGCATTGCCTTTAAATTGTTTAATTGGGTCAGATGTTTTGGCTAGCTTTCCCATAATAAGTTGGGTGAATTTTGGCCCATTCCTCCTGACAGAGCTGGTGTAACTGAGTCAGGTTTGTAGGCCTCTTTGACTACACACACTTTTTCAGTTCTGCCCACAAATTTTGTATAGGATTGAAGTCAGGGCTTTGTGATGGCCACTCCAATACCTTGACTTTGTTGTTCTTAAGCCATTTTGACAACTTTGGAAGTATGCTTGGGGTCATTGTGCATTTGGAAGACCCATTTGCGACCAAGCTTTAACTTCCTGGCTGATGTCTTGAGATGTTGCTTCAATATATCCATATATAATTTTCCTGCCTCATGATGCAATCTATTTTGTGAAGCGCACCAGTCCCTCCTGCAACAAAGCACCCCCCACCACATGATGCTGCCACCCCCGTGCTTCACGGTTGGGATGGAGTTCTTCAGCTTGTAAGCCTCCCCCTTTTTCCTCCAAACATAACGATGGTCATTATGACCAAACAGTTCTATTTTTGTTTCATCAGACCAGAGGGCATTTCTCCAAAAAGTACGATCTTTGTCCCAATGAGCAGTTGCAAACCGTAGTCTGGCTTTTTTTAATGGCGGTTTTGGAGCAGTGGTTTCTTCCTTGCTGAGCGGCCTTTCAGGTTATGTCGATATAGGACTTGTTTTACTGTGGATATAAATACTTTTGTACCGGTTTCCTCCAGCATCTGCACAAGGTCCTTTGCTTTTGTTCTGGGATTGATTTGCACTTTTCACTACAACGTACGTTCTAGGAGACAGAACGCATGTCCTGCTTGAGCGGAACGATGGCTGCGTGGTCCCATGGTGTTTATACGTGTGTACTATTGTTTGTACAGATGAACGTGGTACCGTCGGGCTTTCGGAAATTGCGCCCAAGGATGAACCAGATTTGTGGAGGTCTACAATTTGTTTCTGAGGTCTTGGCAGATTTCTTTATATTTCCCCATGATGTCAAGCAAAGAGACACTGAGTTTGAAGGTAGGCCTTGAATAACATCCACAAGTACACATTCAATTGATTCAAATGGTGTCAATTAGCCTATCAGAAGCTCCTAAAGCCATGACATAATGTTCTGGAATTTTCCAAGCTGTTTCAAGGCACAGTCAACTTAGTGCATGTAAACTTCTGACCCACTGGAATTGTGATACAGTGAATTATACGTGAAATAATCTGTCTGTAAACAATTGTTGGAAAAATTACTTGTGTTATGCACAAAGTAGATGTACTAACTGACTTGCCAAAACTATAGTTTGTTAACAAGAAATGTGTGGAGTGGTTGAAAAACGAGTTTTAATGACTCCAATCTTAAGTGTTTGTAAACTTCCGACTTCAACTGTATGTGGTCTGTTGTTTGGTAATGTTGTTTGGCGGCAGGGTAGCCTAGTGGTTAGAGCGTTGGACTAGTAACCGAAAGGTTGCAAGTTTGAATCCCCGAGCTGACAAGGTACAAATCTGTCGTTCTGCCCCTGAACAGGCAGTTAACCCACTGTTCGTAGGCCGTCATTGAAAATAAAAATTTGTTCTTAACTGACTTGCCTAGTAAAATTAAGGTAAAAAAAAAGAAAATTGACAGAAAGCCAATTTGACATTTCCGTACATTGTTTTCACTGAGTAAATGTATGAGTCTGCTGTTAATGCAGAGGATATTACCAAAGTTGCTGGGGAAACCTATCCCATTGTAGTTATTGGGCTCAAATTTGGCTCCACTTTTATGGATTGGGTTGATCAGTCCTTGGTTCCAAATATTGGGGAAGATGCCAGAGCTAAGAATGATGTTAGAGTTTTAGTATAGACAATATAGACAATTGGAATTTATTGTCTGTATGTTTGATCATTTCATTGAGGATACCATCACACAATAGTCCTTTTTGGGTTGGAGGGTTTTTATTTTGTCCTGTAGTTCATTCAATGTAATTGGAGAATCCAGTGGGTTCTGGAAGTCTTTAATAGTTGATTCTAAGATTTGTATTTGATCATGTATATGTTTTTGCTGTTTGTTCTTGGTTGTAGAGCCAAAAAGATTGGAGAAGTGGTTTATCTCCCTCCTCCTCCCATCCCAGCTCTGTACTTCTCCAAACCTGACTCACACTGTTTTTTTTCACGGTCTCTGTTTTTCCCCCCTCAGGCAAGAGCAGCAGTAACTCTGTTCACTTCACTTTAGCCTTCAGCTCAACTTCACTCATAAAGGAACAAATACAACAAAGCCTTCTACTTCTGGATGCCTCCAGTGGAGTTGTGTTTGATAGCAGAGTTATGTCTAGGCAGAGACCAACTTTTAAATAATTTATTTATGATGAAAACAACCCCAAAAACACGGTCAGTTGGACTGCTAGTCAGCATCCCAAATGGCATCCTATTCCCTATATAGTGCACTACGTTTGACCAGGGCTCACATGGGGTTTTGGTCAAAAGTAGTGTAGTAAACAGTATGGCTGAGAATTGCCAGGGACCTCACAATACAATATTATCATGATACTTAGGTGCCAATACGATAAGTATTGCCATTTTTTAAAATGTTTTTAACTAGGCAAGTCAGTTAAGACAAATTCTTATTTACAAAGACAGCCTACTGGGGAACAGTGGGTTAACTGCCTTGCTCAGGGGCAGAACGACAGATTTTTACCTTGTCAGCTTGGGGATTCGTATCAATTTATTCCCCCATCACTACTACACAGGGAAAGGACGCACTTTCAGACACAGCCCCAGTTACCTGCTCTGCGCGCCTCGAAACAAGCCATGCCCATCTCTTCCTTCAGCTCCTCGTTCTCCACGGCGATGGCCTCGCCTACACCAACAAAGCGGCCCACAGCAACGCTGACGGCCTGGCCCACTCTCTGGATGGCCTGCTGGGTCCGCTCTGACTTCTTTGGCTTGTCTTTGTGGTTGATCAGTGTGGTGATCTAGGAGGATACAGAGACTGGTCAGTGTTGTAATACAAAGGCTGGTCAGTGTGGTGATACAGAGACACAGGCTAGTCAGTGTGGTGATACAGAGACACAGGCTGGTCAGTGTGGTGATACAGAGACACAGGCTGGTCAGTGTGGTGATACAGAGACACAGGCTGGTCAGTGTGGTGATACAGAGACACAGGCTGGTCAGTGTGGTGATACAGAGACACAGGCTGGTCAGTGTGGTGATACAGACTACAGAGGCACACTTTCCATGGCACAGTGTGCTGCTGTGCTCAACCTGAATCAGCATACCAACCCATTTCACTGTGGGACAGCATGTTTCTCCAAAACAATTAACCGTCTACACCATCCAGGGTACAGCGCAGGCCATGTGTCCACCACTTTGCCCAAGTGAGGAACCAGAAAAAAAGTACAATAATTTCCTTTTCCCGGAGAGAGACAGAGAGCTGATTGCTGATTTCCTATGGAGCAGCCTAACAGGTGGAGAGAGCCGGCAGTGAGACAGCAGGAGGTGTCTCCCGTAGCGCAGCATCTACACATGCACTCACACACACAGGCAACTCAGGTGGGGCCTATTAGCGACGATCAGAATAATTTGTTATGTATCGGACACACACACACACACAACTCAGATGGGGCCTGTTAGCGACGATCAGAATAATTTGTTATGTATTGGACACACACACACACAACTCAGGTGGGGCCTGTTAGCTACGATCAGAGTCATCTATTATGTATACGTTTGGACCTATTACTATAAATTATTCACTGATTGCCTTAGATACCTGAATGGAAACAATCCCTTCCAGACCATAACAGTGCGCAGTTGGTGAGAGCTCAGTCGGGGGGAATTGAAACTGGTACACCACTGGCATTCTCAAGCTCCACTAACTCCTGGTGCGTGTCCCAAATGGCCCCCTATTTCCTTTGTAGCACTACTTTTGACCAGGGCCCACCATAAAGAGAGAAGGGTGCCATTTGGGACACAAACCTGTGGTCAGGTATCTGTAATGTAGTAGGTTTACTGTACAAACCATGGTGATTATAAGCAAGTATAAAACATGTGTAAAACTGTCTAAACTTGGGCCCGCAAAACACAGCTATCGATTCCTTCAGAAAATCTGTGGTAGGTTTTTTTGAAACAAGATTTCATCCAATCTGTGGCTCAAATCATTATTTTTGGATTTGGAAAACAAATTCAAATACCTCAGAACTGACTTTAGAATAGAAGGTGCTGGAACAGATAATAGGTTTGTCCATTTCCTATATACAGTTGAAGTCAGAAGTTTACATACACCTTAGCCAAATACATTTAAACTCAGTTTTTTTCACAATTCCTGACATTTAATACTTGCAAAAATTCTCTGTCTTAGGTCAGTTATGATCACCACTTTATTTTAAGAATATGAAATGTCAGAATAATGGTAGAGAGTGATTTATTTCAGCTTTTATTTCTTTCGTCACATTCCCAGTGGGTCAGAAGTTTACATGCACTCAATTGGTATTTGGTAGCATTGCCTTTAAATTGTTTAACTTGGGTCAGACGTTTTGGGTAGTCACAAGCTTCCACAAGCTTCCCACAATAAGTTGGGTGAATTTTGGCCCATTCCTCCTGACAGAGCTGGTGCAACGGAGTAAGGTTTGTAGGCCTCCTTGCTCGGACATGCTTTTTCAGTTCTGCCCACAAATGTTCTATAAGATTGAGGTCAAGGCTTTGTAATGGCCACTCCAATACCTTGACTTTATTGTCCTTAAGCCATTTTGCCACAACCTTGGAAGTATGCTTGGGGTCCCATTTGCCACCAAGCTTTAACTTCCTGACTGATGTCTTGAGACGTTGCTTCAATACATCTACATAATTTTCCTCCCTCGTGAAGCCATCTATTTTGTGAAGTGTACCAGTCCCTCCTGCAGCAAAGCACCCCCACAACACGATGCTACCACCACCGTGCTTCACGTTTGCGATGGTGTTCTTCAGATTGCAAGCCTCCCCCTTTTTCCTCCAAACATAACAATGGTCATTATGGCCAAACAGTTCTATTTATGTTTTATCAGACCATAGGACATTTCTCCCAAAAAAATTGTAGCAGTGGCTTCTTTCATGCTGAGCCGCCTTTCAGGTTATGTCGATATAGGACTAGATTTACTGTGGATAAAAATACTTTATCTGTTTCCTCCAGCATCTTCACAAGGTCCTTTGCTGTTGTTCTGGGATTGATTTGCACTTTTCGCACTAAAGTACTTTCATCTCTAGGAGACAGAACGGGTCTCCTTCCTGAGCGGTATGACGGCTGCGTGGTCCCATGGTGTTTATACGTGGGTACTATTGTTTGTCAGATGGACGTGGTACCTTCAGGCATTTGGAGGTCTACAATTTTTTTCTGAGGTCTTGGCTGATTTCTTTTGATTTTCCCAAGATGTCAAGCAAAGAGGCATTGAGTTTGAAGGTAGGCCTTGACATACATCCACAGGTACATCTCCAACTGACTCAAATTATGTCAATTAGCCTATCAGGAGCTTCTAAAGCCATGACATCCTTTTGTAGAATTTTCCAAGCCATTTAAAGGCATAGTCAACTTAGTCTATGTAAACTTATGACCCACTGGAATTGTGATACAGTGAATTATACATGAAATAATCTGTCCGTAAACAATTGTTGGAAAAATTACTTGTGTCATGCACAAAGTAGATGTCCTAACCGACTTGCCAAAACTATAGTTTGTTAACAAGAAATTTGTGGAGTGGTTGAAAAACATGTATTAATGACTCCAACTTAAGTGTATGTAAACTTCCAACTTCAACTGTAGGTGAATTGGGAAAGTGGATCAGAGGGAGAAACAGAGGCAGAGAGAGAGCGAGAGAACGCAAAGAGGACGCCCTAGGGCGCTGGAACGCAAAGAGGACGCCCTAGGTGCCCTGGAACGCAAAGAGGACGCCCTAGGGCGCTGGAACGCAAAAAGGACGCCCTAGGGCGCTGGAACGCAAAAAGGACGCCCTAGGTGCCCTGGAACGCAAAGAGGACGCCCTAGGGCGCTGGAACGCAAAAAGGACGCCCTAGGGCGCTGGAACGCAAAAAGGACGCCCTAGGGCGCTGGAACGTAAAGTAACCGAAAGTCCGCTAGTTCGAATTCCCAAGTAGACTAGGTGAAAAATGTGTTGATATGTCCTTGAACAAGGCACTTATCCAAAGCAACGTACAGGAGCAATTAGGGTTAAGAGCATCTGCTAAATTACTCAAATGTAACAGAACCACAGCCCACTTTCCAAGCAAAACAGAAAATACCTGAGACACATTAATTGGAAGGGGGCGGCAGGTGGGTTTGGAGTGAGTGCGTGACTACTTGAAGTCACAGTGTAGCCGAGTGGAACGCGATGGTTGGTTTAGTGACGTGTGTCCCTGAAGAGGAGGATAATCAGACAATGAGAGAAAATGTAACAGAGCATATCTCTCACTCTCCCCACTTATCTGCCACTCTCCTCTCTCTCTCCTTCAATGCATCACAACAGCACTGCCTGGCAAGGATTAGATAGCCACTACGTATGATGCCTCCAAACCAAGGAGCGTTCGCTAACTCACACACACAAAAAGAGGCATTCTATAGGAAAAGGGGAATTCCATTTCTGTCCCAGAGCCTGAATACTGGATGAGTTCTACTACTGTTCTACTACTGTATGGGACCATGGTGACTCAGTGATCGAGTTACCATATGTTACCACCATTATCCTCCTCTTCAGGGACACACGTCACTAAACCTGTACAGAACCTCTGCAGAAGGTTTGAATGTTTGGCCTGAATTCAAATCAACATCACATTAGTGCAGAATATTATGCAATCCATTTTTCTAATCTAATCATTTGAGTCATATTTTTATTTTATTTTACCTTTATGTAACTAGGCAAGTCAGTTAAGAACAAATTCTTATTTTCAATGACGGCCTAGGAACAGTGGGTTCAGGGGCAGAATGACAGATTTGTACCTTATCAGCTCGGGGATTTGAACTTGCAACCTTCCGGTTACTAGCCCAACACTCTAACCACTAGGCTATCCTGCTGCCCCATATGTCTTCACTACCCAGTAGATGAGGATAACGGATGTGTGTGTGTGTGTGTGTGTGTGCATGGCGTGCATATTTGGCGTGCAGGTCATAAAAGGGCCTGAATCACAGGGCATCTGGTATTCATGACACTGAAATGCCCTCTCGCGCTGGCACTCACCCAGAAAAGAAGGGATGCGACAGAACCTCAGGAACCTGACTAGTGCATCTGCTTGTGTTCCAAATGAAACACTGTTCCCTATATAGAGCACTACTTTTGGCTAGGCCCAGGGAGATTTGGGAAACACCCTCTGCCTTTTAGCAGCTTGTTGAACGACTGTGGAAACCTGATAATAGCTCCCTCCGTGAGAAATCCCTCAATTTACTCTTGAGAAAAACAAGGAGGAAATGAGGGCAGGAGTCTCTTAAAACATTTGATTGAACGGAAGCGAAAGATAGGGTATACTTGGAAATGTGAGAGTGTATTGACCATCAGTGTGTGTGTAGGTGTGTATTATAGAGAGGAGAGAAAGTGTCTTTAACTTTCTCCTGCGGTATCAACGGAACACATGACTACATGGGGCTGCCTGTGTAAATAGGAATGAAACAGGGTGGAGAAACATAATATTAAATCAGAGAGAGAGAGAGACAGACAGACAGATGCTATATTAATTTAAAACCAAAAGGGAGGGAGAGGAGAGTGAGCTGCTATATGGGTCTAAAGCCAAAAGAGAGATTGTGAGAGCTGTTATATTAATCTAAAACCAAAAAGGGGGGAGGGGCTGCTATATTAATCTAAAACCAAGAAGGTGGGGAGAGCTGCTATATTAATCTAAAACCAAGCGGGAGAGAGCGCTGCTATATTAATCTGAAACCATGAGGGAGAGAGAGAGCGCTGCTATATTAATCTGAAACCAAGAGGGAGAGAGAGAGAGCTGCTATATTAATCTAAAACCAAGAGGGAGAGCACTGCTATATTAATCTAAAACCAAGAGGGAGAGCGCTGTTATATTAATCTAAAACCAAGAGGGAGAGCGCTGCTATATTAATCTAAAACCAAGAGGGAGAGCGCTGTTATATTAATCTAAAACCAAGAGGGAGAGCGCTGCTATATTAATCTAAAACCAAGAGGGAGAGCGCTGTTATATTAATCTAAAACCAAGAGGGAGAGCGCTGCTATATTAATCTAAAACCAAGAGGGAGAGAGCTGCTCTATTAATCTGAAACCAAGAGGGAGAGCGCTGCTATATTAATCTAAAACCAAGAGGGAGAGCGCTGCTCTATTAATCTGAAACCAAGAGGGAGAGAGAGAGAGCTGCTATATTAATCTAAAACCAAGAGGGAGAGAGCTGCTCTATTAATCTGAAACCAAGAGGGAGAGAGAGAGAGCTGCTCTATTAATCTGAAACCAAGAGGAGAGAGAGAGAGCTGCTATATTAATCTAAAACCAAGAGGGAGAGAGCTGCTCTATTAATCTGAAACCAAGAGGGAGAGAGAGAGAGCTGCTCTATTAATCTGAAACCAAGAGGGAGAGAGAGAGAGCTGCTCTATTAATCTGAAACCAAGAGGGAGAGAGAGAGCTGCTCTATTAATCTGAAACCAAGAGGGAGAGAGAGAGCTGCTCTATTAATCTGCAACCAAGAGGGAGAGAGAGAGAGAGAGAGCTGCTATATTAAATCAAATCAAATTTTATTTGTCACATACACATGGTTAGCAGATGTTAATGCGAGTGTAGCGAAATGCTTGTGCTTCCAGTTCCGACAATGCAGTAATAACCAACAAGTAATCTAACTAACAATTCCAAAACTAATATCTTATACACAGTGTAAGGGGATAAAGAATATGTACATAAAGATATGAATGAGTGATGGTGCAGAACAGCATAGGCAAGATACAGTAGATGGTATCGAGTACAGTATATACATATGAGATGAGTATGTAAACAAAGTGGCATAGTTAAAGTGGCTAGTGATACATGTATTACATAAGGATGCAGTAGATGATATAGAGTACAGTATATACATATACATATGAGATGAATAATGTAGGGTATGTAAACATTATATTAGGTAGCATTGTTTAAAGTGGCTAGTGATATATTTTACATCCTTTCCCATCAATTCCCATTATTGAAGTGGCTGGAGTTGAGTCAGTGTGTTGGCAGCAGCCACTCAATGTTAGTGGTTGCTGTTTAACAGTCTGATGGCCTTGAGATAGAAGCTGTTTTTCAGTCTCTCGGTCCCAGCTTTGATGCACCTGTACTGACCTCGCCTTCTGGATGATAGCAGGGTGAACAGGCAGTGGCTCGGGTGGGTGTTGTCCTTGATGATCTTTATGGCCTCCCTGTAACATCGGGTGGTGTAGGTGTCCTGGAGGGCAGGTAGTTTGCCCCCGGTGATACGTTGTGCAGACCTCACTACCCTCTGGAGAGCCTTATGGTTGTGGGCGGAGCAGTTGCCGTACCAGGCGGTGATACAGCCCGACAGGATGCTCTCAATTGTGCATCTGTAGAAGTTTGTGAGTGTTTTTGGTGACAAGCCGAATTTCTTCAGCCTCCTGAGGTTGAAGAGGCGCTGCTGCGCCTTCTTCACGATGCTGTCTGTGTGAGAGGACCAATTCAGTTTGTCTGTGATGTGTATGCCGAGGAACTTAAAACTTACTACCCTCTCCACTACTGTTCCATCGATGTGGATAGGGGGGTGTTCCCTCTGCTGTTTCCTGAAGTCCACAATCATCTCCTTAGTTTTGTTGACGTTGAGTGTGAGGTTATTTTCCTGACAACACACTCCGAGGGCCCTCACCTCCTCCCTGTAGGCCGTCTCGTCGTTGTTGGTAATCAAGCCTACCACTGTTGTGTCGTCCGCAAACTTGATGATTGAGTTGGAGGCGTGCGTGGCCACGCAGTCGTGGGTGAACAAGGAGTACAGGAGAGGGCTCAGAACGCACCCTTGTGGGGCCCCAGTGTTGAGGATCAGCGGGGTGGAGGTGTTGTTGCCTACCCTCACCACCTGGGGGCGGCCCGTCAGGAAGTCCAGTACCCAGTTGCACAGGGCGGGGTCGAGACCCAGGGTCTCGAGCTTGATGACGAGCTTGGAGGGTACTATGGTGTTAAATGCCGAGCTGTAGTCGATGAACAGCATTCTCACATAGGTATTCCTCTTGTCCAGATGGGTTAGGGCAGTGTGCAGTGTGGTTGAGATTGCGTCGTCTGTGGACCTATTTGGGCTGTAAGCAAATTGGAGTGGGTCTAGGGTGTCAGGTAGGGTGGAGGTCATATGGTCCTTGACTAGTCTCTCAAAGCACTTCATGATGACGGAAGTGAGTGCTACGGGGCGGTAGTCGTTTAGCTCAGTTAC
The DNA here is from genome assembly GCF_036934945.1 of Oncorhynchus masou masou. Taxonomy (NCBI): domain Eukaryota; kingdom Metazoa; phylum Chordata; class Actinopteri; order Salmoniformes; family Salmonidae; genus Oncorhynchus; species Oncorhynchus masou. The sequence goes on from NC_088224.1 coordinate 14,779,484, forward strand.
CTTAGCTTTCTTGGGAACAGGAACAATGGTGGCCCTCTTGAAGCATGTGGGAACAGCAGACTGGGATAGGGATTGATTGAATATGTCCGTAAACACACCAGCCAGCTGGTCTGCGCATGCTCTGAGGGCGCGGCTGGGGATGCCGTCTGGGCCTGCAGCTTTACGAGGGTTAACACGTTTAAATGTTTTACTCACCTCGGCTACAGTGAAGGAGAGACCACATGTTTCCGTTGCAGGCCGTGTCAGTGGCATTGTATTGTCCTCAAAGCGGGCAAAAAAGTTATTTAGTCTGCCTGGGAGCAAGACATCCTGGTCCGTGACTGAGCTGGATTTCATCTTGTAGTCCGTGATTGACTGTAGACCCTGCCACATAGCTCGTGTCTGAGCCGTTGAATTGAGATTCTACTTTGTCTCTATACTGGCGCTTAGCTTGTTTGATAGCCTTACGGAAGGAATAGCTGCACTGTTTGTATTCGGTCATGTTACCAGTCACCTTGCCCTGATTAAAAGCAGTGGTTTGCGCTTTCAGTTTCACGCGAATGCTGCCATCAATCCACGGTTTCTGGTTAGGGAATGTTTTAATTGTTGCTATGGGAACGACATCTTCAACGCACGTTCTAATGAACTCGCACACCGAATCAGCGTATTCGTCAATGTTGTTGCCTGACGCAATACGAAACATTTCCCAGTCCACGTGATGGAAGCAGTCTTGGAGTGTGGAATCAGCTTGGTCGGACCAGCGTTGGACAGACCTCAGCGTGGGAGCTTCTTGTTTTAGTTTTCTGTCTGTAGGCAGGGATCAGCAAAATGGAGTCGTGGTCAGCTTTTCCGAAAGGGGGGCGGGGCAGGGCCTTATATGCGTCGCGGAAGTTAGAATAACAGTGATCCAAGGTTTTGCCAGCCCTGGTGGCGCAATCGATATGCTGATACTTGTTTTCAGATAAGCCTTGTTAAAATCCCCAGCTACAATGAATGCAGCCTCAGGATGTATGGATTCCAGTTTGCAAAGAGTCAAATAAAGTTCGTTCAGAGCCATCGATGTGTCTGCTTGGGGGGGAATATATACGGCTGTGATTATAATCGAAGAGAATTCTCTTGGTAGATAATGCGGTCTACATTTGATTGTGAGGAATTCTAAATCAGGTGAACAGAAGGATTTGAGTTCCTGTATGTTTCTGTGATCACACCACGTCTCGTTAGCCATAAGGCATGAAACCAAGGAGGGAGAGAGAGAGATGCTCTATGTGTGTGTGTGCATGGCGTGCATATTTGGCGTGCAGGTCATAACGGGCCTGAATCACGGGGCATCTGGTATTCATGACACTCAAATGCCCTCTCGCGCTGGCACTCACCCAGAAAAGAAGGGATGCGACAGAACCTCAGGAACCTGACTAGTGCATCTGCTTGTGTTCCAAATGAAACACTGTTCCCTATATAGAGCACTACTTTTGGCTAGGCCCAGGGAAATAGGGTGCCATTTGGGAAACACCCTCTGCCTTTTAGCAGCTTTTTGAACAACTGTGGAAACCTGATAATAGCTCCCTCCGTGAGAAGTCCCTCCATTTACTCTTGAGAAAAACAAGGAGGAAAAGAGAGAAAGAGAGAGAGAGCTGCTATATGGGTCTAAAACCAAAAGAGAGAGAGCTGCTATAGATCTAAAACCAAAAGAGAGAGAGCTGCTATAGATCTAAAACCAAAAGAGAGAGAGAGAGAGCCGCTATAGGTCTAAAACCAAAGAGAGAGAGAGCCGCTATAGGTCTAAAACCAAAAGAGGGAGAGAGCCGCTATAGGTCTAAAACCAAAAGAGGGAGAGAGAGAGAGACGCTATAGGTCTAAAACCAAAAGAGGGAGAGAGAGAGAGAGAGAGCCGCTATAGGTCGAACAACCAAAAGAGGGAGAGAGAGCCGCTATAGGTCTAAAACCAAAAGAGGGAGAGAGAGCCGCTATAGGTCTAAAACCAAAAGAGGGAGAGAGAGAGAGAGAGAGCCGCTATAGGTCTAAAACCAAAGAGAGAGAGAGAGAGAGCCGCTATAGGTCTAAAACCAAAAGAGGGAGAGAGAGAGAGCCGCTATAGGTCTAAAACCAAAAGAGGGAGAGAGAGAGCCGCTATAGGTCTAAAACCAAAAGAGGGAGAGAGAGAGAGAGAGAGCCGCTATAGGTCTAAAACCAAAAGAGGGGAGAGAGAGAGAGAGAGAGAGAGAGCCGCTATAGGTCTAAAACCAAAAGAGGGAGAGAGAGAGCCGCTATAGGTCTAAAACCAAAAGAGGGGGAGAGAGAGAGAGAGAGAGAGAGAGCCGCTATAGGTCTAAAACCAAAAGAGGGAGAGAGAGAGAGAGAAAGCCGCTATAGGTCTAAACCCAAAAGAGGGAGAGAGAGAGAGAGCCGCTATAGGTCTAAAACCAAAAGAGGGAGAGAGAACCGCTATAGGTCTAAAACCAAAAGAGGGAGAGAGAGCCGCTATAGGTCTAAAACCAAAAGAGGGAGAGAGAGAGAGAGCCGCTATAGGTCTAAAACCAAAAGAGGGAGAGAGAGAGAGAGCCGCTATAGGTCTAAAACCAAAAGAGGGAGAGAGAGAGCCGCTATAGGTCTAAAACCAAAAGAGGGAGAGAGAGAGAGAGAGCCGCTATAGGTCTAAAACCAAAAGAGAGCCGCTATAGGTCTAAAACCAAAAGAGAGAGAGAGAGCCGCTATAGGTCTAAAACCAAAAAGAGGAGAGAGAGAGCCGCTATAGGTCTAAAACCAAAGAGGGAGAGAGAGAGAGAGCCGCTATAGGTCTAAAACCAAAAGAGGGGAGAGAGAGAGCCGCTATAGGTCTAAAACCAAAAGAGGGAGAGAGAGAGAGCCGCTATAGGTCTAAAACCAAAAAAGAGAGGGAGAGGAGAGAGAGAGCCGCTATAGGTCTAAAACCAAAAGAGGGAGGGAGAGAGAGCCGCTATAGGTCTAAAACCAAAAGAGGGAGGGAGAGAGAGAGCGCTATAGGTCTAAAACCAAAAAGAGGGAGAGAGAGAGTCTATAGGTCTAAAACCAAAAGAGGGAGAGAGAGAGAGAGCCGCTATAGGTCTAAAACCAAAAGAGGGAGAGAGAGCCGCTATAGGTCTAAAACCAAAAGAGGGAGGGAGAGAGAGAGCCGCTATAGGTCTAAAACCAAAAGAGGGAGAGAGAGAGAGAGCTGCTATAGGTCTAAAACCAAAAGAGGGAGAGAGAGAGAGAGACGCTATAGGTGTAAAACCAAAAGAGGGAGAGAGAGCTGCTATATGGCTCTAAAACCAAAAGAGGGAGAGCGAGAGCTGCTATAGGTCTAAAACCAAAAGAGGGAGAGAGAGATCTGCTATATGGGTCTAAAACCAAGAGAGAGAGAGAGAGCTGCTATATGGGTCTAAAACCAAAAGAGGGAGAGAGAGAGCCGCTATAGGTCTAAAACCAAAAGAGAGGAGAGAGAGAGAGAGCCGCTATAGGTGTAAAACCAAAAGAGGGAGAGAGCTGCTATAGGTCTAAAACCAAAAGAGGGAAAGAGAGCTGCTATATGGGTCTAAAACCAAAAGAGGGAGAGAGAGAGCTGCTATATGGGTCTAAAACCAAAAGAGAGAGAGAGAGAGAGCTGCTATATGGGTCTAAAACCAAAAGAGGGAGAGAGAGAGCTGCTATATGGGTCTAAAACCAAAAGAGGGAGAGAGAGAGCTGCTATATGGGTCTAAAACCAAAAGAGGGAGAGAGAGAGAGCCGCTATAGGTCTAAAACCAAAAGAGGGAGAGAGAGCTGCTATATGGGTCTAAAACCAAAAGAGGAAGAGAGAGAGAGAGCCGCTATAGGTCTAAAACCAAAAGAGGGAGAGAGAGAGCCGCTATAGGTCTAAAACCAAAAGAGGGAGAGAGAGCTGCTATATGGGTCTAAAACCAAAAGAGGAACAGAGAGCTGCTATATGGGTCTAAAACCAAAAGAGGAAGAGAGAGAGAGAGAGAGCCGCTATAGGTCTAAAACCAAAAGAGGGAGAGAGAGAGAGAGCCGCTATAGGTCTAAAACCAAAAGAGGGAGAGAGAGAGAGAGAGCCGCTATAGGTCTAAAACCAAAAGAGGGAGAGAGAGAGAGCCGCTATAGGTCTAAAACCAAAAGAGGGAGAGAGAGAGAGAGCCGCTATAGGTCTAAAACCAAAAGAGGGAGAGAGAGAGCCGCTATAGGTCTAAAACCAAAAGAGGGAGAGAGAGCTGCTATATGGCTCTAAAACCAAAAGAGGGAGAGAGAGAGCTGCTATATGGGTCTAAAACCAAAAGAGAGAGAGAGAGCTGCTATATGGGTCTAAAACCAAAAGAGGGAGAGAGAGCCGCTATAGGTCTAAAACCAAAAGAGGGGAGAGAGCTGCTATATGGCTCTAAAACCAAAAAGGGAGAGAGAGCTGCTATATGGGTCTAAAATCAAAAGAGAGAGAGAGCTGCTATATGGGTCTAAAACCAAAAGAGGGAGAGATAGAGCCGCTATAGGTCTAAAACCAAAAGAGGGAGAGAGAGAGCTGCTATATGGGTCTAAAACCAAAAGAGAGAGAGAGAGCTGCTATATGGGTCTAAAACCAAAAGAGGGAGAGAGAGCTGCTATATGGGTCTAAAACCAAAAGAGGGAGAGAGAGAGAGCCGCTATAGGTCTAAAACCAAAAGAGGGAGAGAGAGAGAGAGAGCCGCTATAGGTGTAAAACCAAAAGAGGGAGAGAGCTGCTATAGGTCTAAAAGCAAAAGAGGGAGAGAGAGCTGCTATATGGGTCTAAAACCAAAAGAGGGAGAGAGAGAGCTGCTATATGGGTCTAAAACCAAAAGAGAGAGAGAGAGAGCTGCTATATGGGTCTAAAACCAAAAGAGGGAGAGAGAGAGCTGCTATATGGGTCTAAAACCAAAAGAGGAGAGAGAGAGCTGCTATATGGGTCTAAAACCAAGAGGGAGAGAGAGAGCTGCTATATGGGTCTAAAACCAAAAGAGGGAGAGAGAGAGCTGCTATATGGGTCTAAAACCAAAAGAGGGAGAGAGAGAGCTGCTATATGGGTCTAAAACCAAAAGAGGGAGAGAGAGAGCTGCTATATGGGTCTAAAACCAAAAGAGGGAGAGAGAGAGAGCCGCTATAGGTCTAAAACCAAAAGAGGGAGAGAGAGCTGCTATATGGGTCTAAAACCAAAAGAGGAACAGAGAGCCACTATAGGTCTAAAACCAAAAGAGGGGAGAGAGAGAGAGAGCCGCTATAGGTCTAAAACCAAAAGAGGGAGAGAGAGAGAGTGAGCTGCTATAGGTCTAAAACCAAAAGAGGGGGAGAGAGAGAGCCGCTATGGGTCTAAAACCAAAAAGGGAGAGAGAGAGAGAGCTGCGCTATAGGTCTAAAACCAAAGAGGGAGAGAGAGCTGTTATATGGCTCTAAAACCAAAAGAGGGAGAGAGAGAGCTGCTATATGGGTCTAAAACCAAAAGAGGGAGAGAGCTGCTATATGGGTCTAAAACCAAAAGAGGGAGAGAGAGAGCTGCTATATGGGTCTAAAACCAAAAGAGGGAGAGAGAGAGAGCTGCTATAGGTCTAAAACCAAAAGAGGGAGAGAGAGAGAGCTGCTATAGGTCTAAAACCAAAAGAGGGAGAGAGAGAGAGAGAGACGCTATAGGTGTAAAACCAAAAGAGGGAGAGAGAGCTGCTATATGGCTCTAAAACCAAAAGAGGGAGAGAGAGAGCTGCTATATGGGTCTAAAACCAAAAGAGGGAGAGAGAGAGCTGCTATATGGGTCTAAAACCAAAAGAGGGAGAGAGAGAGCTGCTATATGGGTCTAAAACCAAAAGAGGGAGAGAGAGAGAGCTGCTATAGGTCTAAAACCAAAAGAGGGAGAGAGAGAGAGAGAGAGACGCTATAGGTGTAAAACCAAAAGAGGGAGAGAGAGCTGCTATATGGCTCTAAAACCAAAAGAGGGAGAGAGAGAGCTGCTATATGGGTCTAAAACCAAGAGAGAGAGAGAGAGCTGCTATATGGGTCTAAAACCAAAGAGGAGAGAGAGAGCTGCTATATGGGTCTAAAACCAAAAGAGGGAGAGAGAGAGCCGCTATAGGTCTAAAACCAAAAGAGGGGAGAGAGAGAGCCGCTATAGGTCTAAAACCAAAAGAGGGAGAGAGAGAGAGAGAGAGCCGCTATAGGTGTAAAACCAAAAGAGGGAGAGAGCTGCTATAGGTCTAAAACCAAAAGAGGGAGAGAGAGCTGCTATATGGGTCTAAAACCAAAAGAGGGAGAGAGAGAGCTGCTATATGGGTCTAAAACCAAAAGACAGAGAGAGAGCTGCTATATGGGTCTAAAACCAAAAGAGGGAGAGAGAGAGCTGCTATATGATTCTAAAACCAAAAGAGGGAGAGAGAGAGCTGCTATATGGGTCTAAAACCAAAAGAGGGAGAGAGAGAGCTGCTATATGGGTCTAAAACCAAAAGAGGAAGAGAGAGCTGCTATATGGGTCTAAAACCAAAAGAGGAACAGAGAGCTGCTATATGGGTCTAAAACCAAAAGAGGAAGAGAGAGCTGCTATATGGGTCTAAAATTTAAAAAGTGCTAGAGAGAGCTGTCTAATTATCTAACAGAGAGGAGGACAATTGTCCAACACACCATAGCCTAACTCTAAACACTGTACATACACTTCGGTTGGAGTCATTAAAACTTGTTTTTCAACCACTCCACACATTTCTTGTTAACAAACTATAGTTTTGGCAAGTCGGTGATTACCTCTACTTTGTGCATGACAAGTAATTTCTCCAACAATTGTTTACAGACAGATTATTTCACTTATTCACTGTATCACAATTCCAGTGGGTCAGAAGTTTAGATACACTGAGTTGACTGTGCCTTGAAACAGCTTGGAAAATCCCAGAAACTGATGTCATGGCTTTAGAAGCTTCTGATAGGCTAATTGACATCATTTGAGTCAATTGGAGGTGTACCTGTGGATGTATTTCAAGACCTACCTTCAAACTGCGTTCCTCTTTCCTTGACATCTTGGGAAAATCAAAAGAAATCAGCCAAGACCTCAGAAAATGTGGAACTCCACAAGTCTGGTTCATCATTTGGAGCAATTTCCAAATGCCTGAATGTACCACGTTAATCTGTACAATAGTATGCAAGTATAAACACCATGGGACCATGCAGCCGTCATACCGCTCAGGAACGGGACACGTTCTGTCTCCTAGAGATGAACGTACTTTGGTGCAAAAAGTGCAAATCAATCCCAGAACAGCAGCAACAGGACCTTGTGAAGATGCTGGAAGAAACAGGTACAAAGTATCTTTATCCACAGTAAATCAAGTTCTGTATCGACATAACCTGAAAGGCCACTCAGCAGGGAAGAAGACACTGCTCCAAAACCACCATAAAAAAAGCCAGACTACGGGTTGCAACTGCACATGGGGACAAAGATCGTACTTTTTGGAGAAATGTCCTCTGGTCTGATGAAACAAAAATAGAACTGTTTGGCCATAATGACCATCGTTATTTTTGGAGGAAAAAACGGGAGGCTTGCAAGCCGAAGAACAACATCCCAACCGTGAAGCACAAGGGTGGGCAGCATCATGTTGTGGAGGTGCTTTGCTGCAGGAGGGACTGGTGCACTTCACAAAATAGATGGCATCTTGAGGTAGGAAAATTAAGTAGATATATTGAAGCAACATCTCAGGACATCAGTCAGGAAGTTAAAGCTTGGTCGCAAATGGGTCTTCCAAATAGACAATGACCCCAAGCATACTTCCAAAGTTGTGGCAAAATGGCTTAAGGACAACAAAGTCAAGGTATTGGAGTGGCCATCACAAAGCCCTGACCTCAATCCTATAGAAAATGTGTGGGCAGAACTGAAAAAGGTGTGTGCGAGCAAGGAGGCCTACAAACCTGACTCAGGTACACCAGATCTGTCAGGAGGAATGGGACAAATTTCACCAAACTTATTGTGGGAAGCTTGTGGAAGGCTACCCAAAACATTTTACCCAGGTTAAACAATTGAAAGGCAATGCTACCAAATACTAATTCAGTGTTTGTAAACTCGTGACCCACTGGGAATGTGATGAAAGAAACAGGGATTGTTTTACTAGAATTAAATGTCAGGAATTGTGAAAAACTGAGTTTAAATGTATTTGGCTAAAATGCAAACTTCCGACTTCAACTGTAATAATCTATTGAGCTCACGAGCAACGAGTTCATCCATTATTATGGTGGGAAATTATAATACTGTTTTAAGTACCTCAATGGATCGTAAAGTTAATCACCCTCAAGCACTAAAGGAAATCATGAAGATCATGGATACATTAGAACTAGAGTATATGGAAGCTGAAAAACCCTGACCTAGTGAGATATACATGGAGGAGGCTTAATCAAGCTAGCCGTCTTGATTACTTCCAAGTCTCATTCTTGCTGGCATCAAAAGTAAAAAACTGTATTAATAGGAGACCGAATGTAATCGGACCACCATCTAATTGGCCTCCATATAACTATTACAGAATTTCCAAGTGGACGGGGAGATTGGAAATTTAATCAAAGCCTATTAGATGACAATTTGATCTTAACTAAGACAAAATAATTCATAATTGACTTTGTTTGCACAACATGGGTACAGCAGATCCCCTTATTGTATAGGACACTTAAATGTACTTTCAGAAACCATTCAATACAATACTCATCATTAATACAAAAGCAGTTTAGGTCAAAAGAGATTAGACTAATAAAGGAAAGAGGAAGTAACCGAGCAGGTAGATGGTAATGGTAATTGTACTATAGAGGCACAAAATAGGTTAGAGGAAAATCTAAAAGAAATGGGGGTACTTAGTCACTGTTCCAAGTGTAATGTATTACAAAAATAAAGCAAATTGGATGGAAAATTGTGAAAAATGCACAAAATTGTTCTTGAATCTTCAAAATCAAAATTATAACAAAAATAATTTACAGAATTACAAATGGAGTCATCCATGATTCACCAAATTCTATTTTGAAAGTGGAAGCATATGTTTTCTTTTCGGTCTCCTCCATTTCCACTGAATGATGTTAACTGTAAGGATTTATTTCCTAACAATAATAATAATAATAATAATAATAAATTAACAAATGTACAGAAAGACCTGTGTGAAGGCCAACTTAAAGCAGAGGACATTTTAATTTGTTCAGTCTTGAAAAACACCAGGGCTTGAAGGTATAGCAGTAGAGGTATATCAGATCTTTTTTTATGTATTCAAAGATTCATTATTGGCATGTTTTAATTACTCCTATACAAACAGTAGACTTTCAGGTACTCAACAAGAAGATCTGATTTCATTACTAATAAAACAGTACCCAGGTGGGTGGTAAGTATAAAGATCCAGTCCATTTAAAAAACTGGAGGCCTCTAACACTACAATGTTGTGATGCGAAAAATCCTAGCAAAATGCATAACACATAGAATTTAAAAAAAGGTTTTACCAGATATTGTTCATCCTGATCAGACAGGTTTTTTACATGGACGATATATTGGAGATAATATATGACAATTATTTGAAACAATTGAACATTATGAAACAAAGATACCAGGCCCGGTCTTCATAGCAGATTTTGAAAACGGCATTTGATAAATTACGACTATAATTAATATATAAATGCCTGGATTACTTTAATTTTGGTAACTCTTACATAATGGGTTAAAGTTTCATATAACAACCCCAGATGTAAAATAGTAAATAATGGTTACTTCAGAAAGTATTGAGCTTTTAAGAGGAGTTAAAACAAGGCTGTCCGTTGTCTCCATATCTATTTATTATGGCCATTAAGAATGCTAGCTATTAAAATTAGACTCAACAAGAACATCAAGGGGTTAGAAATCCAGGGGATGAAAACAAAGTGTCAATGTATGTCGATGATTCTAGTTTTTTTTTCTTAAGTCCGCAATCTGGATACCTGCACAGTCTCATTGAAGATCTTAGTCCCTTTTCTAGCCTCACTGGATTAAAATCTAAATATGACAAGTGTACCATATGTATTGGCTCGTTAAAAGAGTTTACACACTACCTTGTAGTTTACCAATAAAATGGGCGGATGGTGAAGTAGACATACTTGGTATTCATATCTCAAAAAATATTAAAATTGTATTTGGAATGGTAAGCCAGACAAAATGAAACATGCTTATTTCTATAATGAAAATGAGTTTGGGGGGCTAAAATGATAAAATACTAAAGCTTGAAACTTCTCCCTAAAAGCTTCACTCATACATAAATTATACTTAAACCCAAAATGGTTCTCCAGTAGATTAATAAGAACGGCTCGTCCTTTGTTCAAAAATTGCCTTTATACAGATTACAACTGCTCATTTCCGACTAATTGAAAATTACATTTTGTTTGAAGTATCGTCCTTTCTTAAACAAGCCATACAAAGCTGGTTACAATTTCAGTTTTATCCTCCAGAAAAGATAGAACAAATATGACAACAAATGTCATGGTTAAACTCAAATATACGGATTAATAAAAAAAAACATTTATGGGAAGGGAACTTGTTTGCCTGCCATATATTACAGATACCAATTGGCGGAAAGGAACTGGCACAAATAGAAAAATATACCAGTTTCATTTGAGGACAAAAATTGGCAGATTACAGGTTGCAAAATAAATGGGAAGAGATTTTCAATGTACCAATTCCATGACACATGGTATATGAACTGGTACAAAAAAATACACTTGACTCAACACTTGAGTGAATTATATATTATTAAACAGAATTCTTGCCACCAACAGAATGCTATATATATGGGGCATACAACAATCTCAGCTCTGTAGATTTTGCTGCAAAGAGACAGAAACAATAGATAATGAATTCTGGTATTGCCCCTATGTAGCTTGTTTCTGGTCACAGGTTCAGGAATGGTTAAAAAAAAAATCACAACATACACTTAAAATTAACCTTACAAATAGCAGTGTTGAGCAATTTGGAAAAGCATAGTGAGTCAATAAACAATATAATAATACTCATATGAAAGGTTTTCATCTTTAGCTCACAATCTGTGGAAAACAATATGATTAGAAAGGTTAAAATGTATGTAAAACAGCACAATTGAGAAATATATGTCACATGGAAGCCAAACGAGGGTGGTCTATGGTGATTGGCGGGGTGGGCTGAGAGTGGCTGAGGATTGGGATTAAAGAGCTGAGGTCTATAGTGATTGGCGGGGTGGGCTGAGAGTGGCTGAGGGTTGGGATTAAAGAGCTGAGGTCTATGGTGATTGGCAGGGTGGGCTGAGAGTGGCTGAGGGTTGGGATTAAAGAGCTGAGGTCTATGGTGATTGGCGGGGTGGGCTGAGAGTGGCTGAGGGTTGGGATTAAAGAGCTGAGGTCTATGGTGATTGGCAGGGTGGGCTGAGAGTGGCTGAGGGTTGGGATTAAAGAGCTGAGGTCTATGGTGATTGGCGGGGTGGGCTGAGAGTGGCTGAGGGTTGGGATTAAAGAGCTGAGGTCTATAGTGATTGGCGGGGTGGGCTGAGGGGCGGGATTAAAGAGCTGAGGTCTATGGTGATTGGCGGGGTGGGCTGAGAGTGGCTGAGGATTGGGATTAAAGAGCTGAGGTCTATGGTGATTGGCAGGGTGGGCTGAGAGTGGCTGAGGGTTGGGATTAAAGAGCTGAGGTCTATAGTGATTGGCGGGGTGGGCTGAGGGGCGGGATTAAAGAGCTGAGGTCTATGGTGATAGGTGGGTGGGCTGAGAGTGGCTGAGGGTTGGGATTAAAGAGCTGAGGTCTATAGTGATTGGCGGGGTGGGCTGAGGGGCGGGATTAAAGAGCTGAGGTCTATGGTGATAGGTGGGTGGGCTGAGAGTGGCTGAGGGTTCAAAGAGATTATCTTTGGTAATGTATTATTTTTATGTGACTGCTTTATATTAAAGTACCATGTATGTCAAATGTATGTATATGTAGCAGAAAAGCTGTAAAAAAAACAGATATTTGTCCTCTGAAGAGGAGGGTGGTGGTCAGGTTGATAAAAATATATAATAATAAATAATTGAAACTAAAAAATAATTTCAATTTCAAAGAGTCCTCTCTCTTACATTACTGTCCATGTGGCCCTGTTCAGACCAACAATAAAAGTGCCATCTTTATTATTATCATCAGTAACAAGCCCCTGTATCAATATCAAGTCTGTGTCCATCCAAACAGTAATGCAAGGAACATAATTGCACCCTATTCCCAAAGTAGTGCACTACTTTTGACCAGAGCTATATGTGCCCTGGTCAAAAGCAGTGCACTAAATAGGGAACCTGTGCAATCATTGGGCACAATCTAATTACGCAAGCCACTCAGTGGATGTTGTTCTTGTTCAACAGCATCAGTGTCTGTGGTTGTCAGGCAAAAACACTGCAGAGTGTTATTCATAGCTGTGAGCAAACAGATGAGTGTGAAAAGTGGCAGAGCGCACACACAAACACACACACCTGACACATCCCACATGCATCCCAATGAGAACAGAACAGCCTCAGAGCACCAAGAGGATTAAACTAATACCTGTCAAGGATTCAGAGGAAAACTTCAAAGAACAAAACCAAAAGTTCTTTATCGGAACAAGCACATACATTACCTGTTCATAGAGGTACGCAAATACACACAGACGCACACACGCAATTACGCACACCTCTCCCTGACAGTCTAATACTATGCTGAGAAGGATTATCACCACAGCAAGCAATGTACTTGGAGTCAAACAGACAGGCCTGGATGAGATCTTTAAAGTCAGGGCCCTCTGCAAGGCTCACAAAATAATTTTAGACCCAAGCCAGCCCCTGTACCCGGACTTTGACCTACTACCTTCTGGGCGCAGGTATAGGGCACCCTTCAGCAGGGAAAATACAACTAGACAATCACTTGTGCCAGGTGTGATATCCCTCCTAAATAGCTCGGGCTATTGTTCCTATCGACTCAGTAAGGCCAGCAGGCTAGTCTTTAAAAAAAAAACATTTTATTGGTATGAAACTAGTATTGTCAATCTTGTTTTGTATTTAAACACCACTTTAAACGTGTACATGACACTGCAACAAAATTTCCCCATGGGGACAATAAAGTCAGTAAGTTACAGTGCCTTGCAAAAGTATTCATCGCCCTTAGCATTTTTCCTATTTTGTTGCATTACAACCTGTAATTTAAATTGATTTTTATTTGGATTTCATGAAATGGACATAAACGAAATAGTCCAAATTGGTGAACTGAAATGAAAATAAATTACTTGCTAAAAAACAAGAAAAGTACTGCATGCGTATGTATTTACCCCCTTTGCTATGAAGCCCCGAAATAAGATCTGGTGCAACCAATTACCTTCAGAAGTCACATAATTAGTTAAATAAAGGCCACCTGTGTGTTACATGATCTGAGTATATACAGTTGAAGTCAGAAGTTTACATACACCTTAGCCAAATACATTTAAACTCAGTTTCATAATTCCTGACATTTAATCCTCGTAAAAAATAAGGTAACCTGCCTAAATGACTACCGACACGTAGCACTCACGTCTGTAGCCATGAAATGCTTTGAAAGGCTGGTCATGGCTCACATCAACACCATCATCCCAGAAACCCTAGACCCACTCCAATTTGCATACCGCGCCAACAGGTGATGCAGTCTATTGCACACCGCAGTGCCCTTACCCACCTAGACAGAAGGAACACCTATGTGAGAATGCTATTCATTGACTACAGCTCAGCGTTCAACACCATAGTGCCCTCAAAGCTCATCAATAAGCTAAGGACCCTGGGACTAAACACCTCCCTCTGCAACTGGATCCTGGACTTCCTGACGGGCCACCACGTAAGTAAGGGTAGGCAACAACACGTCTGCCACGCTGATCCTCAACACTGGGACCCCTCAGAGGTGTGTGCTTATTCCCCTCCTATACTCCCTGTTCACCCACAACTGCGTGGACAAACACGACTCCAACACCATTGAGGCGGCAGGGATCCTAGTTGTTAGAGCATTGGGCCAGTAACCGAAAGGTTGCTGGATCGAATCCCTGAGCTGACAAGGTAAAAATCTGTTGTTCTGCCCCTGAGCAAGGCAGTTAACCCACTGTCCCCGTCCCGAAGACGTGGATGTCGATTAAGTCAGCCCCCCACACCTCTCTGATTCAGAGGGGTTGGGTTAAATGCAGAAGACACATTTCAGTTGAATGCATTCAGTTGTACAACTGGGTATCCCCCCCCTCCTTTCCATTAAGTTTGCTGACGACACAACAGTGATCAAAGACAACGATGAGACAGCCTATAGGGAGGTCAGAGACCTGGCAATGTGGTTGCCAGGACAACAACCACTCCCTCAATGTGAGCAAGACAAAAAGGAGTTGATTGTGGACTACAGGAAAAGGCAGGCCGAACAGGACCCCATTAACATCGACAGAGCTGTAGTGGACCGGGTCAAGAGTTAAGTTCCTTGGTGTCCACCAACGAACTATCATGGTCCAAACGCACCAAGACAGTCGTGAAGAGGGCACGACAACACCTATTCACCCTCAGAAGACTGGAAAGATTTGGCAAGGGTCCCCAGATCCTTAAAGTTCTACAGCTGCACCATCGAGAGCATCCTAACGGGTTGTATCACTGCCTGGTATGGCAACTGCTCGGCATCTGACCGTAAGGCGCTTACAGAGGGTAGTGCATATGGCCCAGTACATCACTGGGGCCAAGCTTCCTGCCATCCAGGACTTATATACTAGGCGGTGTCAGAGGAAAGCCCAAAAAAATTGTCAAAGAATCCAGTCACCCAATCAGACTTTTCAGAAAATCTTGAAACACCTGTGGCCGCCTCCTGTGGCCGCCTCCTGTGGCCGCCTCCTGTGGCCGCCTCCTGCCTCCTGTGGCCGCCTCCTGCCTCCTGTGGCCGCCCCTGTGGCCGCCTCCTGCGGCCGCCTCCTGTGGCCGCCTCCTGTGGCCGCCTCCTGCCTCCTGTGGCCACCTCCTGCCTCCTGTGGCCGCCTCCTGTGGCCGCCTCCTGTGGCCGCCTCCTGTGGCCGCCTCCTGTGGCCGCCTCCTGTGGCCGCCCCCTGTGGCCGCCCCCTGTGGCCGCCCCCTGTGGCCGCCTCCTGCCTCCTGTGGCCGCCCCCTGTGGCCGCCCCCTGTGGCCGCCCCCTGTGGCCGCCCCCTGTGGCCGCCCCCTGTGGCCGCCTCCTGTGGCCGTGGCCGCCCCCTGTGGCCGCCCCCTGTGGCCGCCCCCTGTGGCCGCCCCCTGTGGCCGCCTCCTGTATATGTTTGTGCACGTGCCTCCAAGTGTGTGGGTGATCGCATGTGTTTTTCTAATTTACACAAAGGACTTCAAAATCAGACTTTTTTCTGAGAAGTGATCTAGAGGCTTTCCAGTTATTACTAAATCCCATAGGGAAAATCCAGTCAATTCTTCTTAGCAGTAATGGCAAACACTATGGCTCTGTCAAGATTGCACCCTAATCCCTATGTAGTGCACTACTTTTAACCAGAGCCGTGGTCAAAAGAAGTTTACTTCATAGGGAATATGGCACCATTTAGGACGCAACCTGTGTAATACCCAGCGAGTTTGAACAAGAGTAACTTGGAAGCTTTATTTAACACACATCTGCTTTTTTTCATGAAAAGATTACTTTGGCCCCGCTATTTCATTTTCAATCTCTTAATTCAGGCTGGTCTCATTTACTATGGATGTACCATAGTAAATGTGAATCCAGGACACTCAAATTAGTATGATATGTTAGGTTAAAAGACAGGTGGTAACTTAAGGCAAAAATCAAAGTACGGTGGTTGGTCAGGCGTAGAACTCAAAGGTCTAGCAACTCAAAAGGTTGCAAGTTCAAAACTTATCACAGACAACATTAAAAATGTTGGTAATTAGCATCTTTTCAACTACTTTGCAAACACTTAGCATGTTCGCTTTCCCTAAAACTAACCTTAATCCCTAACCCCTAGCCTAGCTAACGCTAGCCACGTAGCCAGAATTCGTAACATGTCATACATTTAGCAAATTCGTAACATATAGTACACTAAGCATATTTGTAACATATTGTAAAGTCTTCTGATGGCAGTGGTCTTGGGTTCGAATCCCAGTCGGTCATGCAATGACTATAGGGATGATCTGCAGACTGTGTACTGGGACGAAACACCTCCCTCTGCAACTGGATCCTGGATTTCCTGACGAGCCACCCCCAGGTAGTACAGCAAACCTCCCTTCCAGTTGAGCAGATGGACATCAACTGAAAAAAGGATTGTGTGGTTCCGTCTAATTGGGGATAAGGTATTTAAAAAAACAGAAGCACTAATCAACACAGTCATTAAAAGATGCTGAAACCTTGGCAACACCCTCCTACTGAAACAAGGGCCATTAAAAGTGAGCCAGTGACACAGACACTGAAAGGGCTATGCAGCATCTCTGCACTGCTCTCTGCTGTAAAGCTCTCCGGTCACTAAAAGGACACAGTCCCCTACTATCACAGGACTATCATTTTGTCACGGAACATCGAGAACATTGCTCTCTAACTGGCAACCGACTGAAAGCTTTTCTTCTCTTCTACAATATCATGTTTCCCACAGGGTTGGACTTTTTTTTCAGGAACCTGAACCGAGGTGAAACACTTTTTTTCTGCTGTGTAATGCAGGGGGATGGGGGAAAAAGATGAAAGTCATGCTGAATATGCACTTTAATGGAAGAATAAATTCCTTCCAAATTGGCTGTGAGTGGATGAGGCTCAGCTAGCTCAGCACGGCAAGCCAGAAAGCCAGACAGAGGGCGAGAGAGCTAGAGAGAGGGAGGGCAGATAATTCAGATCAAAGAATGGAATGGGGACGGTGTGTAAGACACACTTTACACAAAGGCCACTGGCCTGCTTATTGTCTATGGGTAAGATATATATCTATCTATCTATGAGAGAGAGCTCCTATCTCTGGAGGGTTGATAAAGGTGGGTTGAGTCCCTGGGAAAGTGTTCTACAGTCTGTGCTCCGGCACTAAATCTACATCCCTCTGGAGCATAGCACTACACACCTTAATAACAACACCTAGATCCAATACCACCTCTCTCTCACTGTCAATGAGCCCTTGGGGAGCATTTCACAGTTCTTCTTCGCACAGCTCAAGCAGTGAGTATGTATATGTGTGCGTGCGTGTGTGTCACGAGTGTGTGTCTCATGTTTCCCGCAAAACATCTCTGGTCACGGTCATTTAACATGCAGACCGCAGCTGAACCAAACCCGGGGGCCCGGCCCTGTTCAGAGCAGTGCTAAGAAGAACCATGAGGGTGGTTTCTGTTTGAGACAAAAGCATGGCTGAAGGACACCAGGACGGTCATTACTGACACAAAGCATCAGTGAGTGAATCATACCAGGCTGCCAGCCAGGCATACAAACCCCATCCCAACGCATGAATCACAAGCCTTATCCAAGAAACAGACTTGAGTCGTTTCACGCTTATTGAACTGGCTACAGAGACAAAGAAGGAGTCATGGAGTTGGCTGATGGGAAAAGAATAGGGTTTCTGCCTATTACAACAACAAGCCCCGGCTCACTCCACATGGCAGTTTCTTCCTGTGCTTAACGGCTGAACGGAGAGGTGTGACGTGCTCTCTGTCCATGCATTCTGAAGAATTACCATGAACATACAGGCCTAGCTTTCATTCAAGCCTCGCTATATTTTATTTTTCCATCCTCGGGAGGCACTGTGAATTTAACCTCTTTTCACAGCTCCTAAAAGCTACAAGCCAAGCACGCAGTTAACGCATCGCTTCCAAAATATTAAGCTTTTTCATTTCGCCTATATTAATTTAGAGAAAGAATTTGAGAAAAACCTCCTAGCACTTCAGTAAACTTTAAACACCCTGGAAGTAAACATAAAACATTTCATCTTCAAAAACTGGAAATGTTACACCTGTTAATTCACAGACACTAGTCTGCTTCCTCTGGTGGTGGTACACCAGGTCATGAAACAGTGGCACGTTGAGAGTAAAACATCACCATTATGAAGGAGCAGGGTACTGGGCACAAGATAAGATGGGCTGAGCGAGTCGGTCTCATCAGAATGGGCAGACTGGTCCTTGGCTGGTGAGCCTGGTAGAGGCTGGAGGACTGTAGAACTATTGCTTATCTCACACACACAACTTACTTTTCACACTGTTCTTCCTGCTTCCAGATCCAAAGAGCAGAGCTGATCCTGCAGCTGATGCTTTAATACAGAAGGTTCTGGGCTCCAGTACAGGACGGCTGCAAGACGGATGGCTCCGGAGAGGACAGATGACTCAAAGCTGTGCGGTGCCCATATAATACCCAGCGAGATGCAAGGGCAAATCATGCCAATTGATTGGGTGAGCTTTGAGAGCACTAAGGAATCATTGACTGACTGGCTATGCACAACGACTGATGGATGTCAAATGAAAACAGACAGGACGGCGAACCGGAGTGGCAAATTAGGGTTAATTCCTTGCTCAAGGGCACATTAGATGTTACACCTTGACGGCTCAAGTATTCGAACTAGCGACCTTTTGATTACTGGCCCAATGCTCTGACAGCTAGGCTACCTGCCGCCCATGTGTGTGTGTGTGTGAGGATCAGATCAAAGTATCTATTCTACTACAATACTCTTGAATGGGGGAATGGCCTAAAACCTTAATAAAAACATACATAATCCCTGAAATGCATAAGCATACATACTTTCATGTGATCTGCCTCATGGAAACAGGAAACATAAGCCTGTTTAACGTTTCGCTCCTCTCAGGTGACAGCTGAAGGGAAAGAGAGGCATCTGATGGCCGTGACCCCAAAGCGCCTGAGCGCACACACACACACACACACACACACACATTCAGCAGAGCACAAAACCCTTCTTTCATTCTGCCCAGTGTGTGTGTGAGTACTAAGGGAGGTGGAGGGGTGGAGCCAACAGAACTCTAGTGCCTAGAATAGAACCTGACTAACTATCTTTTATTATCCTTTATTTAACAAGGCAAGTCAGTTAAGAACAAATTCTTATTTACAATAACGGCCGACCCCGGCCAAACCCGGACGACGCAGGGACAATTGTGCTCCGCCCTATGGGACACCCAATGAAGGCCGGATGTCATACAGCCTGGAATGGTACCAGGAACTTTAGTGACGCCTCATGTACTGAGAACTGCATCTCAGTACAAGAGGCATCACTACAGTTCCTGGTTCTGGCCTTATACCACTGCACCACTCGGGAGCCCCAAAATCTACTGTATCCAGTGAAACTCACACTCTCACCTGCATAGCCAGAGAATACCATAGATGTAGATCCATCAGAGATTACCATGTGAGAGAGAGGGTACCGAGGCAGGAATGTAATCCACTTGTCCTGGGAGACTTGGGTTATATAAGGGAAGCTTTCTGAACCTGGTGTGTAGATGTAACACGTCTGTGTCTGACTCCCCTTGCTGCTGTGCCTCCATTTCAAACTGAGCACTCCGCTGTACTGACTCTCTTCTCACTCCATGTCCCCAATTTAGCCGGCACTCTCACTTCTGGAGGCGGCGCTAACCTTGAGGTTGAAGGTGTGCACACCTATGGACTCACCCTTGGAATCTATGGACTGACAGGGTCAAATCTAGTGGGATTCTGTGTCCTCTTTCCATATCCCCAATAACTTCTTTGCTCTGACAGAAGATGACAGTATCGTTTTTCTGGACCAGACTGAATCCTCTACTTCTAAATCAATGTCTTTGTCCCACAGGAGGACAGACCGAGCTGAGAAGTCATCCTTTCAGACTCCAGTCGCTGAACCCAGAGTGTGAGGTTGAGTGATGAACATGCTTCTCCCACAAGGAGGTCGTCTGCCTCTATCACCGTGGACAGATGACAGTTACAACCTTAAAGCAGAACCGAACTCCAGAATGAACTTCTCTCGTTGAAAACAGCAGCGCAGCAAATCAGACAACACATCACACATTGTTTTACTTGACAAATATGACACCAAAACACTTTAACTAGATGTAAAATTGCACAACTAAAACCTCCTGCGCATAAGCGTAAAAATTAATTGCAGATTTCGGGAATTATCTTACATTCATTCGGACTATTTTGAGGAAATGTTATCGGCTTTGTTACTATGGTGTCTCATGGGGGACAAACGTCAGTAACTGCCACATCGAACCACACCCCCAAGACCTTTTTCCCCCCCTTAAAAAGCAACTGAAAAACACATGCGGAATCAATGCGTTCAGTCACACCTATATGTTCTTGGCTGGCCGAGCAAAGTGGTCCCCCGTCAAACAATGTCACCATCATCATCTGTTCCACACATCGTGATACATTGTGATTCGTGACAGGACAGTCTGAGCTATGGTGTCACCGCTGTCTCAGGCACGGGTGGAATTCCAGCTGAATCAACTTCCTTCTTTCACCGAAGGACTCACTCTGAATCAAAATATGATTAAATATATGTAGGCTGTTAGGCAAGACTTCTGTTGTTGCTCCACAGGTGTTCAGTGCACTTAAAAAAGGCCACATCCCTTCGCTTTAGTTGACCAAAACAAAATGGATGAGTTACCACTTGTTTTTTCCTCATCTCAGATTGTCTCTTTAACCAGTGAAAATCCCCAAGCACCTCAGTCTCTGCAATTAGGCTTCTCATAGGCAATCTGCAACTGCTGTTGATTACTTGAGGCCTCACTCAATACACTATGCCTGAACATGCCAGGACACAGAAAGAAGACCATGCCAAACACAACCAGACTGACAGCCAGACACAGTGTAAACCAACCAATGAACTATAGCACCATTCAGTGTCAAATCAACTTGAAACATAGCCCAGCGTTATGCTCGGTCATCCTGCATGGTGCTCTATGCCACAGTTCAAATGTCTAGAGACATTAATGGAGGACTGATTCAAAATGATGATGAAAGTGAGGAAAGAAGGAAAAACCATCCTTCTGGTAACTCTTCAAAGAAAAATGTAAGTTGGTTGACCATGGCACTTGCCACACCAGCATCGTGGGTTCGATTCCAGCTGGGGCCGCCCATATGAAAATGTACGCACTGATGTAAGTCGCTTTGGATAAAAGCTTCTGCTAAATGGCATATATGGCCTGTCATAGTGTTCCACATGAAACTCCTAATTTATCTTCTGGGTGGTAGAAGTCTTGTTGTTCATCCACTTGAGTGGTGGTGAGTTCTCCCTCTCATGAAAGTAGTGAGAGAGAAGAAAAAAAAAGTCTGCTTAACCTGGCACTCCGTCTCTGCTCTCTGAGCCGTAATGGGAAATCTATCAGGTATTAAGTGGAGCCTGTGGAGCATGGCTGAGCAGCAAGCACACTTCATGAGTCACTTTGACCCAAGCAGCAAGCATAGACTGCATCCCAAGTTGCACCCTATTCCATATGTAGTGCACTACTTTTGACCAGGGTCCATAGGGCCTAGCGAATGATGACGATTATAAACACACTGTCTGTGTGTGTGTGTGTGTGTGTGTGTGTATATATATATATATATATATATTTTTTTTTTAAGAAATCCTGTTTTTTTGTTTTGCATACAGTGCATTCGGAAAATATTCAGAGCCATTGACTTTTTCCACATTTTGTTATTGTATATTGTTGCACAACATACAGCACATTATGAGACTGGGTGATAACTGCACAACATACAGCACATGTCGAGACTGGGTGAAAAACAAGGGAAGAGCAGAGGGTGAGTCAGGTGGATGAAGAGATACTGTCAGAAGAGATGAGGGGAAACAGGAAAAAGGGGAGCAGAGAAAGAGGGGGGCTGATAGATACTGTGTGTATAAGAGAGAGAGTGTGTATGAGAGAGAGAGTGTGTATGAGAGAGAGAGTGTGTATGAGAGAGAGAACAATAGAGCGAGATAAAGACAAAAGCCTTGTGATATACAGTTTCTGTAAGTGGTGGCCCGCAGGATGAGAACAGATCTCAGTGGTCTCTGCTCCCCGTCTCTCAGAGTGGTCTGCCAAAATACAGAATCTGATTCTGACTTTCCTGTCTTGTCTCAGTGGCTATTGGGGGAAGCATGGGAGGTCCTCTTTATTGAATTCATTGTACGGAAATCTATGTAAATATCTTAATATCATCAAGTACATAAGATTGTTTATAACCATGTTATCATATTCAAATCATATTCACGAAACATAAAAATCTCCCCCATCAACAAAATCGACAGCAGTACATTAAATTATCTGGACTATGATGTTTTCATTGACTTGGAAGTGGGCCAATTGATTTATCTAGGCCAGGCTTGTGTAAACAGGTGTCGTCATCATTGGGGGGAAAAAGATGCCACAGATGCTTCTGCATTCTCTTATTCCATCAGAGATCTCCTGCATTCTCTTATTCCATCAGAGATCTCCTGCATTCTCTTATTCCATCAGAGATCTCCTGCATTCTCTTATTCCATCAGAGATCTCCTGCATTCTCTTATTCCATCAGAGATCTCCTGCAATCTCTTATTCCATCAGAGATCTCCTGCATTCTCTTATACCATCAGAGATCTCCTGCATTCTCTTATACCATCAGAGATCTCCTGCATTCTCTTATACCATCAGAGATCTCCTGCATTCTCTTATACCATCAGAGATCTCCTGCATTCTCTTATACCATCAGAGATCTCCTGCATTCTCTTATTCCATCAGAGATCTCCTGCATTCTCTTATTCCATCAGAGATCTCCTGCATTCTCTTATTCCATCAGAGATCTCCTGCATTCTCTTATTCCATCAGAGATCTCCTGCATTCTCTTATTCCATCAGAGATCTCCTGCATTCTCTTATTCCATCAGAGATCTCCTGCATTCTCTTATTCCATCAGAGATCTCCTGCATTCTCTTATACCAATCAGAGATCTCCTGCATTCTCTTATACCAATCAGAGATCTCCTGCATTCTCTTATACCATCAGAGATCTCCTGCATTCTCTTATACCATCAGAGATCTCCTGCATTCTCTTATTCCATCAGAGATCTCCTGCATTCTCTTATACCAATCAGAGATCTCCTGCATTCTCTTATACCAATCAGAGATCTCCTGCATTCTCTTATTCCATCGGAGATCTCCTGCATTCTCTTATTCCATCGGAGATCTCCTGCATTCTCTTATTCCATCGGAGATCTCCTGCATTCTCTTATACCATCGGAGATCTCCTGCATTCTCTTATACCATCGGAGATCTCCTGCATTCTCTTATACCATCGGAGATCTCCTGCATTCTCTTATACCATCGGAGATCTCCTGCATTCTCTTATACCATCGGAGATCTCCTGCATTCTCTTATACCATCGGAGATCTCCTGCATTCTCTTATACCATCGGAGATCTCCTGCATTCTCTTATTCCATCGGAGATCTCCTGCATTCTCTTATTCCATCAGAGATCTCCTGCATTCTCTTATTCCATCAGAGATCTCCTGCATTCTCTTATTCCATCAGAGATCTCCTGCATTCTCTTATTCCATCAGAGATCTCCTGCATTCTCTTATTCCATCAGAGATCTCCTGCATTCTCTTATTCCATCAGAGATCTCCTGCATTCTCTTATTCCAGAGATCTCCTGCATTCTCTTATTCCATCAGAGATCTCCTGCATTCTCTTATTCCATCAGAGATCTCCTGCATTCTCTTATTCCATCAGAGATCTCCTGCATTCTCTTATTCCATCAGAGATCTCCTGCATTCTCTTATTCCATCAGAGATCTCCTGCATTCTCTTATTCCATCAGAGATCTCCTGCATTCTCTTATTCCATCAGAGATCTCCTGCATTCTCTTATTCCAATCAGAGATCTCCTGCATTCTCTTATACCAATCAGAGATCTCCTGCATTCTCTTATTCCATCAGATCTCCTGCATTCTCTTATTCCATCAGATCTCCTGCATTCTCTTATTCCATCAGATCTCCTGCATTCTCTTATTCCATCAGATCTCCTGCATTCTCTTATACCATCAGAGATCTCCTGCATTCTCTTATACCATCAGAGATCTCCTGCATTCTCTTATACCATCAGAGATCTCCTGCATTCTCTTATACCATCAGAGATCTCCTGCATTCTCTTATACCATCAGAGATCTCCTGCATTCTCTTAGCATCAAGGTCATACAAGTCAAAGGTTTCAAGCCAGGGTTTTCTAGAAGAGGTTAGTAAATAGAGGGGGAAAGCCCTGCTGCAAAGCTAGTCATTTATTGATAGGTACTTATATAGCTGGCTTTACATTCATATTTAATGTGGTGTATAAATTATGGAGCAGAGTTTGACTTGTGCCTACGAATGCAGATGATGCACCTCAAGTGTTATACGTCTCATATGTGGGTGTTTGTGTGAGAGAGAGAGTGTGTGTGTGTGTGTGTATATGTATATGTGCTCGTGCCAACGTGTGGGAATGAGTCACAAACAAGTACATTGACCATTTCAGAGACATATTTCCTTTAAAAGGCCGAAGAGGGAAAAACACACAAAAAAAATGTATACATTGTCCACTCTCTAAAATAGTGGTAGGCCATTAGTGCCTTCCCATCTTTGCTCCCAGTACCTACTGGTTGCCCTGCTTCCATTGTTGAGGAGACAGCAGAAACCTTTTACAGAAACACATTATGTGTCCGAAATGGCACCGTGTTCGCCCACTGGGGTCTGGTCAAATCTAGTGCACTAGGGTAGCCTAGTGGTTAGAGAAAGGTTGCAAGTTCAAACCCACGAGCTGACAAGGTACAAATCTGTCGTTCTGCTCCTGAACAGGCAGTTAACCCACTGTTCCTAGGCCGTCATTGAAAATAAGAATTTGTTCTTAACTGACTTGCCTAGTAAAATAAAAAAAATAAAAATAAAAATAGGGAATCGGGTGCCATTTGGGACGCAGTCACCAGCATTTCCTCTCCCAATATTAAAGCTTTAGAGTATGCGAGCAGAAGAAATCCTAGTGGTCTGACAGTTAGACAACCAGTCCGTCACCAACACCCTAGTGGTCTAGAGCCACAATCACGCTTGTCTTTTCTTACTAGCTTTGACTTTACTGATAGCTGCTTTATTGATGAGAAATGTACTTACTATGACAGTTATTGCATTAATCTATCACAAAGTAACTCTCAATAGGAGTGTCTGCTAAATGACCAAATTTAAAAAAAAAATGTCCTAAGTCAGTAGAACACAATAATACAGACGTTGACAGAGAATACATTATATCAAAGATAGACAAGAAGAGCTACATCCCACAGACTTGTACACTGTATGTATATACTGTAACACACTGCCTCGGTCTTCTACTTCAGACAGGGTCAGTATTTCATAAGACAAGGGCTCTCCAACCCTGTTCCCGGAGAGCTACCGTCCTGTAGGTTGTCTCTCCAACCCTGTTCCCGGAGAGCTACCGTCCTGTAGGTTGTCTCTCCAACCCTGTTCCCGGAGAGCTACCGTCCTGTAGGTTGTCTCTCCAACCCTGTTCCCGGAGAGCTACCGTCCTGTAGGTTGTCTCTCCAACCCTGTTCCCGGAGAGCTACCGTCCTGTAGGTTGTCTCTCCAACCCTGTTCCCGGAGAGCTACCGTCCTGTAGGTTGTCTCTCCATCCCTGTTCCCGGAGAGCTACCGTCCTGTAGGTTGTCTCTCCATCCCTGTTCCCGGAGAGCTACCGTCCTGTAGGTTGTCTCTCCAACCCTGTTCCCGGAGAGCTACCGTCCTGTAGGTTGTCTCTCCAACCCTGTTCCCGGAGAGCTACCGTCCTGTAGGTTGTCTCTCCAACCCTGTTCCCGGAGAGATACCGTCCTGTAGGTTGTCTCTCAAACCCTGTTCCTGGAGAGATACCATCCTATAGGTTGTCATTCTGGTTCATTCTTTCCCGCCCAGATGAACTATTATTTTAGAGGGAGATGGCAGTTGTTTAACCTGGCTAGGAAACCCAACCTGGAGAGCCAAACAGTGCAGCCAAACAGCAGGACACATAACATCTAGGTGTAAGGTCTCCATATAGCCTCTGTTGGCATTATGTTGAGCAGGAATTCAGCAGTTTGGGGCAGTCTAAGTGTGTCAAATGACTGCAACAGTTTACTGAAATATGTTTAAAATGAATGCAGCGTTCATTTCAGATACACTTTCAGATATTTCACAGAGAATTTTCAAGGTTCCTGGGGCACATGTTCAAGCCAAGGCCTACCTCTGATTGAATAACTACATTATTCAAAAGTACATGGTCTCTTGTTGGAGATGAGGGGAAATAAGATCATTCTTGGCAAAATACTTTCCCTCAGAGTTGAAATGTAAATCTGCCTAAATCGGTTCTATACAGCTGGTGAGATCATGCATCCCAGAAAACTGTCCTGAATGTACATAGGGTGTAACAAGAGGCCCGGGCTAACTCTTTATTGACTAGCCTGAGCCCAAACTCTGATTATTCCCTTCCTTGATTCCCTTTTGAAGAGGAAACAAGATATTAAAGACTCCCTCCCCTGCCTGATGAGGCTTTACTGTACCTCTCCATTTATCCCAGAGAGAAGGATCTTTTGGTGGTGAACGAGTGGAGCAGACGATTGATGGAAACCAACCTGCCCTCCCTCTCGGCTGAGATCACGCGTACACACACACTAGGCCCATCGCTGAGAGTGTAAATCAATCCAGATGAGGTAAATCTACCTCGGAACCATTATCATCACACAGGGTTTTGTTGGGACCCTAATGTGAGAGGAGAGGAAAGCAATCACTGTAATTAGCAGCTCTGCGTCTTGTCATCATCATTATCTTAGAGTCATCTGACTGTCGCCTCACAATAATGGCTCGGATAAGAAACTGCCTGTTTAAACTCCTGTTGTGTTTTGGCCCCAGAAACGTTCCTCTAGGAATATTGCTCGAGTTGTTATTGAGGCTCACTGCAACGGCTGACAGAATTGAACCAGGGACCATATGTATCAAGGGTTTCAAAGTAGGAGTGCTGATGTAGGAACCGTTTTGTCTTTTAGTTCACAATGAGATTACATGGACAGGGGAACCTGATCCTAGATCAGCACTCTGAGACACTTGATACATTAGGCCCCAGAAGAAGAGCTAGGTCACAGTGACCAGATGTAGTGGATGTAAGTCAGCTGACTTCGCCTGGGACCAATACATGTCTTCGCTCTACATGACCACACTGGAGCATCAGCAAGACAGGAACCCAGGCTTGGTATGAGGAACCATCCTGTTCAGGAGAATAACTTCCAGAAATTATTTACTAGCCTAGATGTTCTGCATCCAAAAAAGACAAATCAGTTGGTTACTAAACCACACTGGGTTCCTAAAGTGGTCTTATCCTCTGGTGATATCACCCTTTGCCTTAATGTTTTTTTCACCCATAGCTATGTGTAATGCCTTGGTAATTACAACCCTGACAGGAGGATAATCCCACATCAGGCACAGAAATTCCTTCAGTCTTCATTACCAGTAATTACAAATAATATAGAGCTAGGGAACAGTGTGTGAAAGTGGCTTAACTCGCTGTGACAGCTTCACAGCTTCCCACAGTGCTAACAGGGGCTAATGACCACGGCCCTCAGTCGAGGTGTTCCACCGAACGCTGCACGGCTACAGTCAAAACCTACATTCAGATAGTAGTCTAATAAAAGGGTCTGTGTGACTGCTGAATGGAAGGCAAAGTTAAGGGGAAAACACTGTTTTCGGTCAGAGAGAGAAACCGTTGAGGTGAAATCAAATAAAAGCGAAAATGTCACATGAAAGAGTTAGTCTCGACTATCACCGGGGGTCGGCATGACAGTCAACTGATTTACGCTCGTGAGGGAGTGAGCTGTGGCAGAGCTTTCGCCTGAGTCACAATCACTCAAATTCAAACTAATAGATGGAAGATAATGTCAGATGTGATAAAAAGTCAACACGACTACATGTTCTATCTTGAGGGCAAGAAAAATCCCTCGTGTATTTTCCCCCAGGACTGCGGTGTTGTCAGAGACATTTGAAAATGTATATATATATTTTAAAATACAAAGTAAATGATTGCCTCAATAAATTACTTTTAAAAGGGATATCATGCCAAACATTTAAAAAAGCAGAAGCTTGGGGCTAGTTGAATGATTCATTGATAAAGTTCGAGCCCATGGGGGTATATTTACATTTGGCATTTCCGGCATAATAGCGAATCTGCAGGACAGAGTTGAGCTGGACTGGGCTAAGCGGGATCTGCCTTCCCATAGGATCTCTAAGAGATCAGAGGTGGCAGAACGGATTGCTCGGGCTGGGGTGTAGGGTTTGCAGTTCTCATGCAGACCGGAGAGGCCTGTGTGTATCCAGGTCTCGCACTGTGACTCTGCCCTTTGACCTCACTGGAGACACCCCTCCTGTCACCACACACACACACTTTCGATGGAGGGTGGAATGCTGGCCCCTTGCCCTTTGTCTGGACAAAGGAATGTGTCCTTTCACATACACACACCTGTTTTCACTACATGACAAACAACCATGTTCTTTAGTTTTTAAAGTACACATATTTCAAGCCACAGCATTCAGAAGTCAATCTGTAACCCAAGCCTGTCACTAAATCCACTATATGTGCAGAAACCAAAACCAACCACATATTTATGAAGTCGGGCTGCAGTCCCATATCCTGTGTATGTTATTCAAACCAGTCTACACTCAAAGACATAGTTCCAGTTAAACTTCTCTATCTACCACAGTATATCACTCACACTACGTTACATATGAAGCCATTTCAATAAGGGACGTGATCTTTCCTCTTGGAACCAGACCTTTTATAGATAGTGACCACTGGTCACTTATTAATAGGAGACTTTCACACAGCGATGGAACTTCCTTATTGTCACTGCTGAGATTGTTGTGTTTCTTCCTTGCTCCCCCCTATTTTGCTGTTTAAAAAAAAAGTGAGTACAGGAAGGTTGAGAATGTTGTCTTACCCTCCAACCAACCTGGATATGCTATCCATTTTGATGGAGCAGTGCCCTTAAAAAAACATTCTAGAGAGAGAGACTTGGATCCCCTATAACGCACAGTCCATTCCCGAGGCTAATGTTTTAGTGGGTAGCCTCCATTAGCGTTAGCCTCATCTCTGCTTATCTGGATAACGGACAGGCACTGAGGGCTAATCCATGTGGTCCAGACCAGGGACATGATTGATGGAACTAATTACCCTGAGAAGCTGCTCTTTGAACCCAACTCTGCAGGAAGGAAGCATTGACACCAGGTTCTAGAATCTACACACTGGGACAATCAAAGGAGGATTCACATTGGTGTGCCTTCTCTTCTTTGGACGGCTGGCTTTAACGTGAGCTCTGGTTTTTACCTTTGGAGGTCGGTCGCTTTCTGAAAATAAATGTTTTGGTGTTATCTAAAATTAAAGTGAGAAAAGTTATTTTAAAAGCGACAGAGTGTAGCCAAAACTCAAACAAATATGCCAGACTCCTCAATCTCATTACTGTCATACGACAATAATTTCCAATGAAAACTCATTAGCATTGAACGTTGATCTTTTGTTTGGCGAGGACCTTCTCATCTATCAAAATTACAAATCTGTCCCTTTCCTATTAAAATTAGGTCTGTGTAAAGTAAACCCTTTTCTGACTGGCCACATGACAACCACATTGCACAAAGGTTGACGTTTATTGGGATAAGTCTTGTCCTTGAGGCAGAACAAAGTGATTTCCTCTAGATGGGCCAGCTGCAAAGTCAATTGTCCATATTGTAAAAATGTATTTATGGTTAGGCATTAGGGTTAGCAGTGTAGTTAGGGTTAAGGTTTGGTTTAAAATTTAAAATATGATATTATGACTGTGGCTGTGCCAGCTAGCTGCCTCCAGAACAAGATTCATGACGAGTGGCGCAGTGGTCTAAGGCACTGCATCTCAGTGCTAGAGGCATCACTACAGATACTGGTTCGATTCCAAGCTGTATCACAACTGGACATGGTGATTGGGAGTCTCATAGGGCGGCGGACAATTGGCCCAGCGTCATCCGGATTAGGGGAGAGCTTGGCCGGGGTAGCCCATCATTGTAAATAAGAATTTGTTCTTAACGGACTTTCCTAGTTAAATAAAAAATAAATTAAACCTGCATATTACACACACAGAATACTCCCAGCATCTCATTGGTTCGATGTAGAATACTCAATCCCAGTGAGAGGGGTGTTGAATGTGGCCGGTTGTATCCCAAATGGCACCCTATTCCCTATATATAGTGTACTACTGTGGACCAGAGCCCATGTCTCTGGGGGAAAAAAATAGTGCACCCCTATAGGGAATAAGGTGCCAATTGGGACTTCTTTACAGACTGTTCCAGGCCAGCTCTGTTCTTTAAAGAGCAGAGATGGGTGGGTATTATCACGTCTCAGTTTATACCTTTGACTCACAGAGAGTAGAAGTAGGAGCTGGGTCATTGTGGAGACGACAGGTCGGTTTTACCTCAGTTACCTGTAGCCTGGGGGCTTTCAATAGCCTGTATAATTCATGAAGTTTTGAGTCTGGGACACTGGGTTCTCAGGAGAGAGAGAGCGAGTGAGAGAGAACTAAAACACCCTAACAATGAGTTCTGACGTCACACGGGTATCAAGTGACACTCACCAGCACCCTGCAAATCACAGGAACAGCTGCCAACTCCACCGGCCTGGATGGAGACGGTCTCTTGACCCATCCATACCTATGGTGCAATTCAGCCTGACAAGCAACCCCCGCAGCAGGTCCCACACCTGGTTCAGACAGGGGTGATTTCCTACCTTGGGTGGGTTGGCAGAGAGCTGTGAACACCTGCCAGAGGAAATCAGATCTCGAAGACTTTGGGGCGGAAACTCAACACAGTAAACCTTGAATGTACCTGTAACACACATGGGGGCATAAAACTTAGGAGGCAACAACTTTTTTTGCACTTTTGCATTTCCAATATCAGGCATCGCTCCGGGGGCGTCCCCACCATCGCTCCGGGGGCGTCCCCACCATCGCTCCGGGGGCGTCCCCACCATCGCTCCGGGGGCGTCCCCACCATCGCTCCCACCATCGCTCCGGGGGCGTCCCCACCATCGCTCCGGGGGCGTCCCCACCATCGCTCCGGGGGCGTCCCCACCATCGCTCCCACCATCGCTCCGGGGGCGTCCCCACCATCGCTCCCACCATCGCTCCGGGGGCGTCCCCACCATCGCTCCCACCATCGCTCCGGCGTCCCCACCATCGCTCCCACCATCGCTCCGGCGTCCCCACCATCGCTCCGGCGTCCCCACCATCGCTCCGGCGTCCCCACCATCGCTCCGGCGTCCCCACCATCGCTCCGGCGTCCCCACCATCGCTCCGGGCGCTCCCACCATCGCTCCGGCGCTCCCACCATCGCTCCGGCGCTCCCACCATCGCTCCGGCGCTCCCACCATCGCTCCGGCGTCCCCACCATCGCTCCGGCGTCCCCACCATCGCTCCGGCGTCCCCACCATCGCTCCGGC
This sequence comes from Oncorhynchus masou masou, assembly GCF_036934945.1. NCBI lineage: Eukaryota > Metazoa > Chordata > Actinopteri > Salmoniformes > Salmonidae > Oncorhynchus > Oncorhynchus masou. The sequence goes on from NC_088224.1 coordinate 14,810,813, forward strand.
GTCCCCACCATCGCTCCGGCGTCCCCACCATCGCTCCGGCGTCCCCACCATCGCTCCGGCGTCCCCACCATCGCTCCGGCGTCCCCACCATCGCTCCAGCGTCCCCACCATCGCTCCAGCGTCTCCACCTATGAGGCCTGGCCCCCCAAAAATCCCAAATGTTCCTGTCCTGGCTGTCCTGCTTCTTAAAGGTCATGACTATCCTGCTTCTTAAAGGTCATGGCTGTCTTGCTTCTTAAAAGGTCCTGGCTCTGTTCTGTTATGACAACTTTCAGGTCTTTAAAGAACACATTATCAGGGGGGGGGGGGGGCTTCAAAGCTGCTCACATGGAGGCAATTAACACATAGAATTAATAGTCTGATGTGATTGACTCTGTGGCCCAGTCAGCTAAGACGGAGATGAATGGGCCCATTATAGAAGCGTAATATGACACTGATACACGCAGTCCATCGCTGGCTGTTTGTTTGCTGTTGTCCAGGCAGCAGAACTGATCGTTTATTCCTCTCTACACTTCACAGGCTGGCAGAGTGTGTGTGTTTGTGTAATTACTGTAAGCGGTGGGTATTTGTCACAAGCCCTTTACATTCCATACTGGGAGCAACTGCAGCATAGCACTGACTATCTGCATGTCTGACTCCAACACAACCACCAAACAACGGTGTGGTAGGCCAACACAAATGAATAATCAGCTTGGAGTGAACCATCTTATCATGAGACAGAGAGACCGAGACAGAACTGCAACACGCTGCGACTCAATACTGTAGTTAACCAAAGCCCAGAGAGCAGAAGCAACATCAGTGACAGACAGTGGATGTTTTGTATTCTCTTTCCAAATAAAAGGGCTCCTCTTTCTTCCCTATGCTGGGTCTAAAGCTGGGGGTGGTCAGTTACAGTGAAACAGGGGGATCAACCAAAAACAACACCACCACCAGTGATAGAGATCCCTTCCTGCCCCCAGCATGCTGACAGATATCATGTCATGGCATAAACACGGCCTGCTGGAAGCGGGCCAAGACCTGATCCTGGTGAAGAAAGCCACAGCAGACCAGCCCTGGTAAGACCAGGGAGGGACAGGGGACCTCCCCTCAAGTCAGACCCCCGAAAATAATCTTAAGAGACTCAAGAGTAGGAGTGCTGATCAGGTTCTCCCTGTCCATAGGATTGTATAAATGATGATTTAGAAAGGGAAAACTGATCCTAGGTCAGCACTCCCTACCCAGGCCCCCAGGCTGGGGTCTCCTCTCCCAGATTGGTCTGAGGCAGCAGGCAGGCAGTTCGCTCCACTACAGATAATGAGTCTGGCTATCAGCCACCAGTCACTGGCCGACAGACGAGAGAAACTCCACTTACCTCCCCATTATCTCAGGTGAGAGATCCCTTCTGGCTAATGACTAAACTAAAACCAATGAGGAGGAGGGGGGTAAAATGGCACCCCACACACAGCATGGATGGGCTGCCCTCCACAACACCATTCCTCGAGAGGCACTGGACTCTCATCATGCAGTATATTATTACATCTTAATACTTATTTTACCTTTAATTAACTAGGCAAGTCAGTTAAGAACAAATTCTTATTTACAATGATGGCCTACCCCGGACGACGCTGGACCAATTGTGCGCCGCCCTACGGGACTCCCAATCACGGCCAGATGTGATACAGCCTGAAATCGAACCAGTGACACATCTTGCACACAGATGCAGTGCCCAAGAAGTCAACTGATGAACATCTGGGAGTGGTAATGACTCCCTTAATAGCCAGAGTGGGAAGAGAGGGAAGAGTGATCGAGGGAGGAGAGGGGGGACTGTGGTTATAGCAACTGGGTGGGAGGGGAGGAAATTGCAGAGAAAAAAAGCTCTCTGGCTTCAGCCTCACACAGAAGCCTATTATGAGAGAACCAACCAACAGACGAAGGCCTGAACTGACATAGCCAGCCTGAAGTCAACTGTGAAATAATTAATCAGATATTGTATTAACCACATTTGTTTCACAAAAGCTAAACAAACGTCATGATGAGGGACCCGATTACCACACACAAGCGCGCACGACCACACACACACACACACACACCTTTGTCTCTGAGGAGGTGTATCGTATGGTAATTGTTTGTGGTTTGCCTTAAAGCCATGGAGTCATTCATCTTTATTACAGTCATAGCTAGAAGAAGCAAATCTGTTAAGTTCTCTATAGGTTGATGCCTCTGCTGTCTGTCTACTGCATCACCTGTGTATCAGTCCACTGCTGGGATGGGGACATTACTAGCATAACTGATATGCTGGTTAAACAGAGCATATTCATCTGGATTCTAGGTTAGTACATTACTGCACAGGGTGGTTAATGCCACCATAAAACTCACAATTTCCATTTTCACATGAAACATTACGGGATAGATGGTCTGGACTGGAGCATGCGGGTACCAGAGATGAATTAGATGAAAAGATGGAGAATTTTTCAGAATAGGTTTTTCGTGACAATGCAGCTTTGTAGCATTTTACCTCTTTATTCTGAGATGTTAGAAGAGTTATTTGACAAAGTAGATTTTAAAAAGTGGTAAAAGCGTTGCGCTAGTTACCGAAAGGTCGCTGGTTCAAATACCCAATACTGCAAAGTGAAAAATCTGTCGATGAGCACACATTTCACTGCACCTATCCGGTGTATGTGATAATAAAACATTTAAAAGTATAAAAAAATGAAATACTGAAATCAATGAAGGCTGCCACTAAGGATTTGTTTAGGTAATACATCTTAAATGTTATTCCAGATCATATATAAACAAAAGAAAAGCTAAATTTCTTCTCAAACCTTTTGACCCTATTTTGTATTTATTATGGATCTCCATTCGTTCCTGACAAGGCAGCGGCTACTCTTCCAGGGGTTTATTACTTCCTGACAAGGCAGCGGCTACTCTTCCTGGGGTTTATTACTTCCTGACAAGGCAGCGGCTACTCTTCCTGGGGTTTATTACTTCCTGACAAGGCAGCGGCTACTCTTCCTGGGGTTTATTACTTCCTGACAAGGCAGCGGCTACTCTTCCTGGGGTTTATTACTTCCTGACAAGGCAGCGGCTACTCTTCCTGGGGTTTATTACTTCCTGACAAGGCAGCGGCTACTCTTCCTGGGGTTTATTACTTCCTGACAAGGCAGCGGCTACTCTTCCTGGGGTTTATTACTTCCTGACAAGGCAGCGGCTACTCTTCCTGGGGTTTATTACTTCCTGACAAGGCAGCGGCTACTCTTCCTGGGGTTTATTACTTCCTGACAAGGCAGCGGCTACTCTTCCTGGGGTTTATTACTTCCTGACAAGGCAGCGGCTACTCTTCCTGGGGTTTATTACTTCCTGACAAGGCAGCGGCTACTCTTCCTGGGGTTTATTACTTCCTGACAAGGCAGCGGCTACTCTTCCTGGGGTTTATTACTTCCTGACAATGCAGCGGCTACTCTTCCTGGGGTTGATTACTTCCTGACAAGGCAGCGGCTACTCTTCCTGGGGCAGCCGAGCGGAAATGGAGGAAAACTCGCCTCCCTGCGGACCTGGCATCCTTTCACTCCCTCCTCTCTACATTTTCCTCCTCTGTCTCTGCTGCTAAAGCCACTTTCTACCACTCTAAATTCCAAGCATCTGCCTCTAACCCTAGGAAGCTCTTTGCCACCTTCTCCTCCCTCCTGAATCCTCCTCCCCCTCCCCCCCTCCTCCCTCTCTGCAGATGACTTCGTCAACCATTTTGAAAAGAAGGTCGACGACATCCGATCCTCGTTTGCTAAGTCAAACGACACCGCTGGTTCTGCTCACACTGCCCTACCCTGTGCTCTGACCTCTTTCTCCCCTCTCTCTCCAGATGAAATCTCGCTTCTTGTGACGGCCGGCCGCCCAACAACCTGCCCGCTTGACCCTATCCCCTCCTCTCTTCTCCAGACCATTTCCGGAGACCTTCTCCCTTACCTCACCTCGCCCATCAACTCATCCCTGACCGCTGGCTACGTCCCTTCCGTCTTCAAGAGAGCGAGAGTTGCACCCCTTCTGAAAAAACCTACACTCGATCCCTCCGATGTCAACAACTACAGACCAGTATCCCTTCTTTCTTTTCTCTCCAAAACTCTTGAACGTGCCGTCCTTGGCCAGCTCTCCCGCTATCTCTCTCAGAATGACCTTCTTGATCCAAATCAGTCAGGTTTCAAGACTAGTCATTCAACTGAGACTGCTCTTCTCTGTATCACGGAGGCGCTCCGCACTGCTAAAGCTAACTCTCTCTCCTCTGCTCTCATCCTTCTAGACCTATCGGCTGCCTTCGATACTGTGAACCATCAGATCCTCCTCTCCACCCTCTCCGAGTTGGGCATCTCCGGCGCGGCCCACGCTTGGATTGCGTCCTACCTGACAGGTCGCTCCTACCAGGTGGCGTGGCGAGAATCTGTCTCCTCACCACGCGCTCTCACCACTGGTGTCCCCAGGGCTCTGTTTTAGGCCCTCTCCTATTCTCGCTATACACCAAGTCACTTGGCTCTGTCATAACCTCACATGGTCTCTCCTATCATTGCTATGCAGACGACACACAATTAATCTTCTCCTTTCCCCCTTCTGATGACCAGGTGGCGAATCGCATCTCTGCATGTCTGGCAGACATATCAGTGTGGATGACGGATCACCACCTCAAGCTGAACCTCGGCAAGACGGAGCTGCTCTTCCTCCCGGGGAAGGACTGCCCGTTCCATGATCTCGCCATCACGGTTGACAACTCCATTGTGTCCTCCTCCCAGAGCGCTAAGAACCTTGGCGTGATCCTGGACAACACCCTGTCGTTCTCAACTAACATCAAGGCGGTGGCCCGTTCCTGTAGGTTCATGCTCTACAACATCCGCAGAGTACGACCCTGCCTCACACAGGAAGCGGCGCAGGTCCTAATCCAGGCACTTGTCATCTCCCGTCTGGATTACTGCAACTCGCTGTTGGCTGGGCTCCCTGCCTGTGCCATTAAACCCCTACAACTCATCCAGAACGCCGCAGCCCGTCTGGTGTTCAACCTTCCCAAGTTCTCTCACGTCACCCCGCTCCTCCGCTCTCTCCACTGGCTTCCAGTTGAAGCTCGCATCCGCTACAAGACCATGGTGCTTGCCTACGGAGCTGTGAGGGGAACGGCACCGCAGTACCTCCAGGCTCTGATCAGGCCCTACACCCAAACAAGGGCACTGCGTTCATCCACCTCTGGCCTGCTCGCCTCCCTACCACTGAGGAAGTACAGTTCCCGCTCAGCCCAGTCAAAACTGTTCGCTGCTCTGGCCCCCCAATGGTGGAACAAACTCCCTCACGACGCCAGGACAGCGGAGTCAATCACCACCTTCCGGAGACACCTGAAACCCCACCTCTTTAAGGAATACCTAGGATAGGATAAAGTAATCCTTCTCACCCCCCTTAAATGATTTAGATGCACTATTGTAAAGTGGCTGTTCCACTGGATGTCATAAGGTGAATTCACCAATTTGTAAGTCGCTCTGGATAAGAGCGTCTGCTAAATGACTTAAATGTAAATGTAATGTAAATGTTTATTACTTCCTGACAAGGCAGCGGCTACTCTTCCTGGGGTTTATTACTTCCTGACAAGGCAGCGGCTACTCTTCCTGGGGTTTATTACTTCCTGACAAGGCAGCGGCTACTCTTCCTGGGGTTTATTACTTCCTGACAAGGCAGCGGCTACTCTTCCTGGGGTTTATTACTTCCTGACAAGGCAGCGGCTGAAGGGCAGGTGGAATAAAGAGAAACACCTCAACAAAATGTAGAATTATTGTGGAATTTATAATCGGCTACAATGAGGTTTTTCTTCTGCTATTACTGCATAAACCTGAACTTTAGGACTTAACTGCATGCACCAAATATCCTACATAGTCCTCATCAGGGAAGGTAATTAGAAAATATGCCGGTTTTTGCTAATGGAATTAAAAACCACAGAGCAATATTTCTTGAACTTAAAGAACTTATTGAACTCCAAAATTAAATATAAAAGTATTGAAATTAGTTGGCAGGTGTCATTACATCAACATTAGTGTTTGATGTATTTTCTGATACCTTTTAAGACTTTTTCTGGGTAGATGTTTTCTAAAGACCCCTTTTCCATCTGTTTATTCAGAAATCACAAAGCCTTTACTTATGCCTGATTTATAAGATGGAACATGGTTGGAAAATGTATCTATGCCTTAATTTCCCACAAATACAGACTATTAGCTTTCATCTGACACCCAATTTCATATGCTCCTATGAACTTCCCATGTCAGTGCTAATGGGTCCTTTTCCATGGAAATGCCCGAGGCGTTTAAAATGTTCCCAGATGAGATCAAAGACTCAGGTGTAATTTGTAATTTTGTGTAATTTTTTCCCTTTCTTCCCACAAGACTCATACCACCACCACCCATACATCCAGTTAACACAAAGACCACCATGTTATGTCTATACTGTATCACAGGAACTTTTGTTAAACCAAACGCACACCTCAATTGTATAGCCAAAGACCAGAACTATTATTTGACTAATCATGGCTTCAAAACAGTAATCGGATGTGAAAAGGAAGCAGAAAAGCTAGATTTAAAAATCCCTAATTACCCACCAGCCTACTGTGTGGACCACATCACAGGTAAGGCTCTACAAAGGGCTGCTTGAGACTCATTCACTTTGCATTCCCTGTGCCGTGTGTATGATGACAGGTGAATTCTGCCCCACGATCAGAGGTAGGCTCTTCATCACCATGCATTCAATATGCCATTGGAATTTTAAAAAGGGTCGCCTTCAAAACAAAGTCAAAATGCACCATTGCATAGATGAGAGAGAACTGTTGAAAGACAAATAAAAGGGTCTTAGTTTTGACCTGGTCCTGAGAGGTGCCACAGTGACGGAGGATGCAGACAGACAGGCAGGTTGTCGTAGCCGTGTGTGTGCGCATGCATGATGCAGGGCCATAGAGATACAACATTGTAGCCATAGAGATACAATACAGGAGTGTTCTATATTATTTCGTTCTGAGAATGTATAAAAGTATTCTATTTTATTCTGTGGTTATAGTCGTGTGCGGTCGTGAGTAGGCCCATGAGTACGTCTCCCTCCCGGCTACTAACAAGCCCTCTGATCACATGCTGGTGGGAGTGGAGCTGATAACAGAACAGAGGCTGTGAGAAGTTCAACGTCACAACCTACAGACAGGGTGGAACGAGCATCATAATAACAATCCCAGGACATTTCTCAGTGATACTGGCCTTTCATTTCCTCACAGATAATCATCCCCCCTCCTCACAACCCCACTCCCAAAGGAGAGACAATGCAACGCAGCTGGACCTCCCCTTCTACTTCTGTCCTCCACACAACAGAAACCTCTCACTGCAGGGAAACAAGTGTATCAACTACACTCTCTGGCAGCCTAGCGGCATGATTATCCCCGATGGCATCATCAACAAGCAAACATTGATCCATATGGAAAAAACATTTAACCCAGAATTTCTGTGTTGCAAATGGTTGCTATGGGGATTGTTCCACAGGAAACTTTTTTTTTTAAGAGATTGTTGTACAAACATTTTGTCCTAGACGCTTTGTAAAATCTAAAAACAGATTGTGAATGTCATTATAGTGCACTCACACACAATCATCCATCCTCACAACCGGAGAGACCTTGAAACAAACATGATTACGTTCAGTGGCTGTGCAATGTACATTAACAACAATAACTCTGCTAGTTTTTGAAATGAGTTGGTATGAAAAAGTTAAGCTAGAGAAGTCCTTGAATCTTATAGCATTCCTTCAGAAAGGCAGAACCATTGATTGACTGGTAATTTTATCAATATTGTCACACCCAAATCAATTAGCGCATGACATGTTAAGCAGTCCTCCAGGACTGTTTCCAGGTATGGGCATTTCAAATCGTGTTTAGTGGACAAATCGTGTTTAGTGGATTGGTCATTCGCAACGACGTAATGTGTCAATTCTGCTCAGGGTGGAAGCAGATCGACTTTTCAGATTTTGGGTGGGCTTGGCTTTAACTAAGAGTTTGACCTTCTTCATCACAACCTTTGTATCTGAGTCTGTAGACAAAGCCCGTGGGCTTGTTTGTTGATCAAGTGGGCCCTGGATAGGGTCTCGAGTGAGAGCAGGAGAGATTTGAACTTTAACTTCCTTGCTATGGGTGTTATTGCCTGTGGACCTGGTGTCTGGTAATTCCCCATTTAGTCCTTCTGACTTATTTTTTACTCTTTTCTCAAATGTTTCTCTTTCGTTCATCACGTTGTGGAACTTCTGGAGAACATTGGTCTACGTTTTGATCTTCCTTCAACCCTTTGTTACACTTGTGCTCTGACACTGTGGGTTGGGTGCAGGAACATAGTGAACAGATCGATTGTCGCGGTAGTCGTTTTGATGGCGACGTACTTTAGTTATTTTGACCGCGGAGGTTATTGGAATCATGGTTTCGTGGTAGAAACTGTTGTTGTGCGTCATCTCTTAATGCTCCAATAACTGTTAATGCACCCTCTAACTGGAGTGAGTGCTCCTGGTCAAACTTCAAAACCAAGTGGTCAGGGCTCTTAGCGTTGTGAACTTTTGATGCCTCAAAAGCTGTGCTTGCAAGCTCTCTGAGTTGTAAGATTGGCAAGCCAATGTGGGCTGCAGGGCCCAAGTAGGTAATGAAGGTGGGATACAGGTTCGACCGGAACATTTGTTTAAACGGTAACAGGTCTTCCATGCCCGTTTCAGTGAGTAGGCCAAAGTAAGCTGAACGAAGCCTATGATAGTAAGCTTGTGGGTGTTCATTCTGAGCTTGTTTGACCGTGTTAGCCAGCGAGCCATCGTGTTTGCGAGTCGCAGAACCACTGAATTCGAATTTCAAAGCTTTGGCAAGTTTAGCATAGTCATTTAGCGCGTGTTGCTGTTGTAGACGAATGAACCTCGTCACGTGTCTATTCAACGTTCGCTTCAACAGGTAAACCCTGTCAGAACCCGTGGCGTTTGGTAGCCATCCAACACGTCCTCTATGTCAGCTAGGAACGTCTCAGTATCGTTTGGCTGACCTGGAACGGGGTCAAAGGTGGGGAAATTCTTGACGAGTTTGTCAAGGTATTCCGCGTCAAGCGGGCGGAGAGGGTTGGCTTCATCCTGTGGGGAAAGTGGGGCCGAAAGGCCAAGAGGAGAAGCCAAGCTTTGGCTTTGTTGGCCAAGAGGCGCCATATTACTCAGTGCCGAATGGCCGAGAGGAGAAGACGGAGGCAATCATCTTCACTCCTTTGAGTACAGGGCTCCGGTTGCTTGGATGGATAGTCACGCTGTAGAGCGTGACCATTCTGGACTTCCTCCAGATGGTATCTACGGGTGGTATTCTGCTGCATTGCAGAGTCCACTTGAGCGCTTAGAGTACTGATTTTGGACACGTGAGTGTCACACTTGCTCCTTTCGGTCTCAAACTTATCTGTCATGGTTTGCAGATAGAAGTCTTGAGTATGAAGCGAGAGATTCAGTGATGAGATTTCTTGCGGTTGCTTAGAAATCAGGATTTCCATCTTTATCACCAGAGTTCTCTCATCATTCATTTGGTCAGCGATTTCAATGAGTTCTGCTGATTTGTCATCCAACTTAGTCATTGTGTTCATCAATTGATTGTCTTTGTATTGCAGAATTTTGAGTAGAACAGTGTTACTCTGAGTAACGTTCAACAAAACTGCCTGCATGTTGTCAAATTGCGCGCTCCTGTTTGTCAATAAATCTGTTGAGTTATCTAGTTTGGAATGGACAACATTGTATTAGGTTTTGGCTAAATCGAGTTGTTCCTGGAGACGACAATTTTGTGGAAGAGTTTCTGCTCGTTCATCATCTTAAGTATTTGCAATTACTTTTAATGGTTCAGATTTTACTATGTTTTAACCGGAACACGCGGCAACAACGAAATGCGCCTTGGTCTACTCGTGAGAGACACAGAGATATATATCTCTGGTCAAGCATATCTCTCCTGAATTTCAAACGGCTGGCTCTTTGTCCTTGCTTGAGAAATTAAGTATGACCGAGCATACCTGCGTCTGAAACGCGCTAGGCAGAAATAGCCCTGCGTTTGGCCAAACGCTCTATTTCTCAGATTTCTATAATTAGCCTTCTCATACAGAAATGTATTCGCTTACGGTACCCACTGACTACGTCAGCGAACAACACGGAGGTGGGGAATCCTCAGCACAAACACACCCAATAATGCTTGGCTTTAACACTCCAAAAATTTGTAATAAACTTGGTATATTATGTCATCTGTTTTTCATCCTAGCGGGCGGAACAGATATGACAGCTTGTTACACAAAGGAAAGGGGCTGGGTTTGAGTGAAAGAGCGGGAAGACTGAGGCACACAGGGAGAAGCAAAGCTGTGCTATTGTAAATACAGTATCTGATGCATTCTAAATTACCACCCATTTGGAAAAGGAAAATGCAATAAATATTTACTCTGAGCTGCGCTTCGGTAGGTTGGTGGTAGATGGAAGGCCGTGTTGCCCTACCGAGTCCTTTGTCCTTTGAAGAATGTCTCTGGTGGTAAATTGGATACGTTGTAGTAACGTCATTGTGTGGTAGATGGGATATTCTGTCTGTTTTTTCCTCGTTTGCATCTGCTGTTGCTAATTCAACGGCTTGGAGGTAACACTTCTGTAGTGAATAAGAGTTCAATGTTCATACCATTCGCAACCAAAGCTCACGCTGATGTTGGCTTCGTTCTGTAGTTATTATCTGAACCATTCTGACATAGGACAGTCGTCCTACATCCTCGGAACATGAGGTTATATTGTAGTCAAGGGCCTATATCGGAAGGGAGAGGAGGGCGTGTTTGAAAAGTTTTATAGCCCATGTCCCTTCACAGGGGCGGGCCACTGATTGAGCAGAGCCCTGTCTTATGAAAACCCAATTCTCACATTTTAGAAGCTAAAATCACATTTCATCCCCTCACGAATAATTTCATATTCAAACATTTCAATTGAACAACAATTCCATGTGATTCAGATAACTCTGATGTGTAGACTTTCCACTGAAGAGTTCATGTCATCTTATCAATGATGAGAATGTCTCAGATGACAACCGAATTGACATCATATTCATTAAGTACCACCACATATGTTCAATTGTTCGGATTACCAGAACATAGGTCATTTCTCCCCCCCCATCTACTGATGTTCCCAGAATATCTATGTTCACCAAGGGTTTTGCAAATGTAACCTCAGTAGGGTAGAGAGAGGAAAAAGGGGGGAAAGAGGCATTTATGACTGTCATAAACCTATCCCCCAGGCCAACGTCATGACAATACTTTTATACTCGTTTCCTCCAGCATCTTCACAGGGTTTTAAGTTGTTGTTCTAAGATTGATTTGCACTTTTCGCACCAAAGTACGTTCTAGGAGACAGAACGCATCTCCTTCCTGAGTGGTATGACGGCTGCATGTTCCCATGGTGTTTATACTTGCATTCTGTTGTTTGTACAGATGAACATGGTACCTTCAGGCGTTTGGAAATTACTCCCAAGGATTAACCAGACTTGTGGAGGTCTTTTTTCTGAGGTCTTGGCTGATTTCTTTTGATTTTCAAATGATGTCAAGCAAAGAGGCACTACGTTTGAAGGTAGGCCTTGAAATACATCCACAGGTACACCTCAAATTGACTCAAATGATGTCAATTAGCCTATCAGAAGCTTCTAAAGCCATGACATTATCTGGAATTATAAGTGAAATAATCTGTCTGTAAACAATTGTTGGAAAAATGACTTGTGTCATGCACAAAGTAGATGTCCTAACAGACTTGCCAAAACTATAGTTTGTTATCAAGAAATTTGTGGAGTGGTTGAAAAACGAGTTTTAATGACTCCAACCTAAGTGTATGTAAACTTCTGACTTCAACTGTAGGTGGGTGTGGGCAGTGTGGAGTGCAATTGAGATTTTGTCATCTATGGATCTGCTGAGGTGGTATCTATTATCTTTCTCCCTCTCTCATTCCCCCCATTGCAAGCTGACCATGTGACTAGCTAGAATTGGAAATCAGCCCGGAGGTCACATCAGGGAATAACAGGCCAGTTTTAGATTGAAACAAGCTATTTCGGAGAATCTGATGATGTTATTGATCTGATCAAATCCTATTCTTCAAATGGGGATATTACTCTTTGTGCAATCTGAGAAATGTAGACATAATTTGCTTATAGCTTTCTCTAGAGAAGTACAATAGCTTAAGAACCGGCTGAGAAGTCCTAGACCATATGCTTTTAACCTGCAAAAGAGCAGGTGCTTTTTGTTTACCTGATGAACACTGAATTATCTGAGACTTCGGAGAATGGTAGGTATGGCAAAAATTAGAGACGTTGATTGAAAACCAAAACATGTGTCAAATTAGCCTAATAGTAATTAGTGGGTGGGGTCAATACGGTTCTGGAAGTCAGCTCACTGGGAAAAACTATTTCCATGATATTCAGAGTAACTTTCTGTACAATCCTACATGTGCATCGGCTCTTAGCATTGTTCCAATAGGTGGAGAAAAGTAACATTTTTAGTTCAGAGAATAATTATAACTTTTTAGATGTTTGGGTCAGTCCTCCTGTGCACTAATTAGTAAAGTTAGGATATGCAGGGAGAAATGGTCACAGACCATTTGATAAACTACATCTAACTGCAACGAAGGCTAACTACACTGTAATCAAATGTAGGCCTAACTTAAATGAAACTGTTTCAAAAACACCATTCAGGGCAAGTGATACATTGTTTCCTCTTTTTGGAAGGCTACCTTTTGAAACTTCCTTGTGTCCACACATTCTTTCCGTAGTTGGTCCCCATGCAACGAAATCAGTTTTTAAACTTTTGACAGACTGAAATTAGACACATTTGAACTGTTTAACAGCAACACTTTACGGCTTGGGTTTAATATTTTGCTATCAGATTTCAAACCATTTCAACAACATAAAACGCAGTTGTATCAATATAGGCTAATTCAACCGGCTCTATCAAACTTCCATGTCTGAATAGGCTGGTTTTAAAACCGACAACTGGAGAGCAATGCAATCTTTCCTTCAATTGACAATAGCGTAGCCTGGTAAATTAAACATAACAATTCGTCCTTTTATAGTATTAACAACAAAGTTTGAAGTAGCTCGTTCTCGCGCAAAAACTCACCTGCGAGACCAATGGGACAAGTGTTTGTTCCACAGACCGAGTTTTGATTTCCAGTCCGGAATCAAAGTTCCCACTGCCGCAAGGAGATGAAGCCATTCCCGCCGACCTTTTTATTGCACGATTCACTATTGAGTTACCGCTACCTGGCGTAACGTTTCAATAAATTTGGGCAATGTCTAAATGTTTGGGTTTTCTTCCTCTAGTTACACGATCGACTGACTGCCCCTCTAAAAAAACATGCCGTTGTAATCCACTCGTGTTCGACTGTGCTGCGTTCCGTGCGTCCGCTAATGTCCTTGTAGTTAGGCTACTCAACTACGCCAGACCGAAAGGGGACGGCAGCAACAAGAGAGTGGGTTTGCTATCCAGGACCATAGCCGTATGGACAGGAACTGACCGACACATGAGAGAGCACACTGAGGACGTGGGGCAGTTTTACCCTCTAATTTACATAAATAATTTCAGTTTGTCTTAAACTCGTACAAAAGTGGTATATTTTCCTCATAGCCTATAGCCTACCCTAACAGTGTTAAATTATGACATAGTTATCCATTGACATGGATAACAAAACCACTATGTGATTATATATTCCATGACTCTTGGACAGCATGGAAAGCATTTCTACACTGAACAAAAATATAAAAACAACATGCAAACATTTCTCTGATTTTACTGAGTTACAGATTATATAGGAAATCAGTCAATATAAATAAATTAGGCCCTATCTATGGATTTCACATGACTGGGAATACAGATATGCATTTGTTGGTCACAGGTACCTAAAACAAAAGGTAGAGGCATGGATCAGAAAACCAGTCAGTATCTGGTGTGACCACCATTTGCCTCATGCAGTGCGACACATCTCCTTCTTTGCATAGAGTTGATCAGGCTGTTGATTGTGGCCAGTGGAATGTTGTCCCACTCCTCTTCAATGGCTGTGTGATGTTGCTATATATTGGCGGAACTGGAACATGTGGTTGTGCACGTTGATCCAGAGCATCCCAAAGATACTGAATGGGTTTACATTTCAGGTGAGTATGCAGACCATGGGGAAAAACAGGGACATTTTCAACTTCCAGGAATTGTGTACAGTTCCTTGTCGAGACGTTAACCTACAAGTAAGCGTTTCATTGCACTGAGTACTACCTGTTTATCACGTGTATATGACAAATAAACTAACTTGAACTTAGAAGGGAAGGAAAGACAGAAATAGAGGGGGAAAAGATGGCCACCTTTGTGGTTAGGTTGTATGTGAACACAACATTGAAAATACATAGGCACTTAAGTTATGTGTCCTCAAATGTTATTTAATCCAAAAATCTTGCATTTGCTGATAGAACTGATGAAATCAAATGTATCATAGAGGTCTTATTATTTCATTCTACAGGTCTTTTTTTGGATCATCTTTCTTTATAGTCATATAACCAAGGGGCTATGCAGCTTTTTATGTCATGTTTGGAGTTGTGTTGAGCTGATATTTGGACACTTGACTTTTTCTTCACATTTCAGTTTCCCAGGTCGTGTCAGTATACAGTAACTTTAAAAGAGCAACTTCCCCTAAAAAACAACTTCACATTTAGAAAACAGCCTATGTAGCATCGGTATGAGGCGGAAACATTTATTCTACTGTCAAAATTGACCACAAAGTGTAAATAGGATAATTTTGGTTGTAAAGTCAGTCTGAGTTTTGTGAGACTTATGGTAGTGACTGCATCACACCACCTGATTGTAATGCCTGTGGTAAATTTGGGTTGACTTTGGATAGCCCTATGGGGTTAATTGGGGATTGTCAGTAAATTACACACAATGCACATGGGACAATATGTTACAATTCCAATAGCTCCAAATTACAATGACTTTAAAACCTCAAACCTACTATGAATTGTAGAAATTCATATACAAATATGGAAAGCATTTAATGAGAAGACTAAAAGGTGTGCAACATGAAAATAATGTCTCATTTACATTGTGTAAATTCTTGTCGGTCCCTAACTAGCCCTGGAGAGTTAGGTTGCACACCAGCCAACTAAATAATTTTGGGCTAACTCTTCATACCTGTGAAAACACACAAAAGACACCTACATCAAACCACACCCTGAAACCAACTCACCTTTGAATTCAGTCATGGCCGCTAGCATTTCTCAATTAACCAAATGTAACATGAGGCCAAATCAGGAAGTACAGTCGCCCTTTAAAAACGATCTAATAACATGTTGCATCTCTACCTTGCTTCCTTCCAGATGTGCCATGGAGGAGGACAGATGAGAACAGCAGGCCAGTGGAGCATTTAGAACAGCAGCATGGTAGGGAAGAGGATGATTTAGATGACCCCAAATACAGGCTCAAACAAGTTACCCCAGTATCCCCTTGACCGTTTTGGATTGGAAAACTGAAGAAGATGATGAAGAGACACCAGAAGAACATAACAGGCCATAATAGAAGAGGATAGACAAAGGAGACAGTAACAAACAAGAACCTGAGACAATAATGTTTCATCATATTTGCATACTGTTTTACCCACTTCATATGTATATGCTGTATTCTAGTCAAGGCTCATCCTATATAACTACTGTTTTACCCACTTCATATGTATATGCTGTATTCTAGTCAAGGCTCATCCTATATAACTACTGTTTTACCCACTTCATATGTATATGCTGTATTCTAGTCAAGGCTCATCCTATATAACTACTGTTTTACCCACTTCATATGTATATGCTGTATTCTAGTCAAGGCTCATCCTATATAACTACTGTTTTACCCACTTCATATGTATATGCTGTATTCTAGTCAAGGCTCATCCTATATAACTACTGTTTTATCCACTTCATATGTATATGCTGTATTCTAGTCAAGGCTCATCCTATATAACTACTGTTTTACCCACTTCATATGTATATGCTGTATTCTAGTCAAGGCTCATCCTATATAACTACTGTTTTACCCACTTCATATGTATATGCTGTATTCTAGTCAAGGCTCATCCTATATAACTACTGTTTTACCCACTTCATATGTATATGCTGTATTCTAGTCAAGGCTCATCCTATATAACTACTGTTTTACCCACTTCATATGTATATGCTGTATTCTAGTCAAGGCTCATCCTATATAACTACTGTTTTACCCACTTCATATGTATGTGCTGTATTCTAGTCAAGGCTCATCCTATATAACTACTGTTTTACCCACTTCATATGTATATGCTGTATTCTAGTCAAGGCTCATCCTATATAACTACTGTTTTACCCACTTCATATGTATATGCTGTATTCTAGTCAAGGCTCATCCTATATAACTACTGTTTTACCCACTTCATATGTATATGCTGTATTCTAGTCAAGGCTCATCCTATATAACTACTGTTTTACCCACTTCATATGTATATGCTGTATTCTAGTCAAGGCTCATCCTATATAACTACTGTTTTACCCACTTCATATGTATATGCTGTATTCTAGTCAAGGCTCATCCTATATAACTACTGTTTTACCCACTTCATATGTATATGCTGTATTCTAGTCAAGGCTCATCCTATATAACTACTGTTTTACCCACTTCATATGTATATGCTGTATTCTAGTCAAGGCTCATCCTATATAACTACTGTTTTACCCACTTCATATGTATATGCTGTATTCTAGTCAAGGCTCATCCTATATAACTACTGTTTTACCCACTTCATATGTATATGCTGTATTCTAGTCAAGGCTCATCCTATATAACTACTGTTTTACCCACTTCATATGTATATGCTGTATTCTAGTCAAGGCTCATCCTATATAACTACTGTTTTATCCACTTCATATGTATATGCTGTATTCTAGTCAAGGCTCATCCTATATAACTACTGTTTTACCCACTTCATATGTATATGCTGTATTCTAGTCAAGGCTCATCCTATATAACTACTGTTTTACCCACTTCATATGTATATGCTGTATTCTAGTCAAGGCTCATCCTATATAACTACTGTTTTACCCACTTCATATGTATATGCTGTATTCTAGTCAAGGCTCATCCTATATAACTACTGTTTTACCCACTTCATATGTATATGCTGTATTCTAGTCAAGGCTCATCCTATATAACTACTGTTTTACCCACTTCATATGTATGTGCTGTATTCTAGTCAAGGCTCATCCTATATAACTACTGTTTTACCCACTTCATATGTATATGCTGTATTCTAGTCAAGGCTCATCCTATATAACTACTGTTTTACCCACTTCATATGTATATGCTGTATTCTAGTCAAGGCTCATCCTATATAACTACTGTTTTACCCACTTCATATGTATATGCTGTATTCTAGTCAAGGCTCATCCTATATAACTACTGTTTTACCCACTTCATATGTATATGCTGTATTCTAGTCAAGGCTCATCCTATATAACTACTGTTTTACCCACTTCATATGTATATGCTGTATTCTAGTCAAGGCTCATCCTATATAACTACTGTTTTACCCACTTCATATGTATATGCTGTATTCTAGTCAAGGCTCATCCTATATAACTACTGTTTTACCCACTTCATATGTATATGCTGTATTCTAGTCAAGGCTCATCCTATATAACTACTGTTTTACCCACTTCATATGTATATGCTGTATTCTAGTCAAGGCTCATCCTATATAACTACTGTTTTACCCACTTCATATGTATATGCTGTATTCTAGTCAAGGCTCATCCTATATAACTACTGTTTTACCCACTTCATATGTATATGCTGTATTCTAGTCAAGGCTCATCCTATATAACTACTGTTTTACCCACTTCATATGTATATGCTGTATTCTAGTCAAGGCTCATCCTATATAACTACTGTTTTACCCACTTCATATGTATATGCTGTATTCTAGTCAAGGCTCATCCTATATAACTACTGTTTTACCCACTTCATATGTATATGCTGTATTCTAGTCAAGGCTCATCCTATATAACTACTGTTTTACCCACTTCATATGTATATGCTGTATTCTAGTCAAGGCTCATCCTATATAACTACTGCTTCACACACTTTTCTTATTCATATACTGTCCATACTGTCTTTACACACCATTTCAGATATTTATTGATTTCTTTCTTTAAACTTTTGGTGATTTGTGTATATTGTTTTGTTAGGTATACTGCACTGTTGGGAGCTAGAAACAAGCATTTCGCTTTACCTGCGACAACATCTGCAAAATATGTGTACCCGACAAATTAAAGTAGATTTGTCGGATTTTGACAGCATCAGACAAGACACAGACAGCAACAGACAAGATACAGAGAAAGTGACAGAAGAAGGCAGATGGAGAGAGAACAGAGGTGGGTTGAGCACACAGTAGACCAGCAGTAGACTGTATCACTTCAAGCTATTCTATAGATTCAAATTATTTGTATTTATTTACACAGATTATAACAGGTGAAATACAGACATTGGAAAAGTAAAACATGGTTGACAAAATATTTTCAGGGGAGGGAAAAATGCCTGTGAAATTACTATTACTATTAAAACAAGTGTTTACTTTTAGACTTTTTAAAACCAGGAAAGGACAAGAGAGGAGGGTAGACAAGAGACTGCAACAGATGAGAAAGTGTGAGGACACACTCACTTAAAGCTGCTCTATGGATTCTAATTACTGCACTGTGTGTGTGTGTGTGTGTGTGTGTGTGTGTGTGTGTGTGTGTGTGTGTGTGTGTGTGTGCGCGTGTGCGCGCGCGCACGCGTGCCGTGTGTGAGAGAAAGAGTGTTTGGGTACTGTGGGATTCTTGAATCAGTTTGGCTCATTGGACAGGTAAGAATCCATGTTTGAAGTTGTTGATTGGTTTTTGGCAATACATTGTAGATGTATGTGTTCCAGAGTAGAGAGACCCATAGTAGCTACTGTAATTGAATACTGCTGTGGCAGGTGGGAAGGTGAAAGTTACCTGAAAAATATCTAATCACCCAATGTTTATCTCAAAGTGCACTAAATTCATGCATTTAACTGTTGAAATTCCATTTTTATGCTAGGGGAGAATGCCCCTGAACCCTCCTACTGATTTTTGCCATAAACCACAATATCTTCAAATCCTAGAACTCCCTACTAACCATCATGTTTATGTAGTCAAATCAAATTTTATTTGTCACATACACATGGTTAGCAGATGTTAATGCGAGTGTAGCGAAATGTTTGTGCTCTGAGTTCCGACAATGCAGTAATAACCAATGAGTAATCTAACTAACAATTCCAAAACTACTACCTTATACACATAAGTGTAAAGGGATAAAGAATATGTACATAAAGATATATGAATGAGTGATGGTACAGAGCGGCATAGGCAAGATGCAGTAGATGGTATCGAGTACAGTATATACATATGAGATGAGTGTGTAAACAAAGTGGCATAGTTTAAAGTGGATAGTGATACATGTATTACATAAAGATGCAGTAGATGATATAGAGTACAGTATATACGTGGGGTATGTAAACATTATATTAAGTAGCATTGTTTAAAGTGGCTAGTGATATATTTTACATCAATTCCCATTATTAAAGTGGCTGGAGTTGAGTCAGTGTGTTGGCAGCAGCCACTCAATGTTCGTGGTGTCTGTTTAACAGTCTGATGGCCTTGAGATAGAAGTTGTTTTTCAGTCTCTCGGTCCCAGCTTTGATGCACCTGTATTGACCTCGCCTTCTGGACGATAGCGGGGTGAACAGGCAGTGGCTCGGGTGGTTGTTGTCCTTGATGATCTTTATGGCCTTCCTGTGACATCGGGTGGTGTAGGTGTCCTGGAGGGCAGGTAGTTTGCCCCCGGTGATGTGTTGTGCAGACCTCACTACCCCCTGGAGAGCCTTACGGTTGTGGGCGGAGCAGTTGCCGTACCAGGCGGGGATACAGCCTGACAGGATGCTCTCGATTGTGCATCTGTAGAAGTTTGTGAGTGCTTTTGGTGACAAGCCAAATTTCTTCAGCCTCCTGAGGTTGAAGAGGCGCTGCTGCACCTTCTTCACGATGCTGTCTGTGTGGGTGGACCAATTCAGTTTGTCTGTGATGTGTACGCCGAGGAACTTAAAACTTACTACCCTCTCCACAACTGTTCCATCGATGTGGATAGGGGGGTGTTCCCTCTGCTGTTTCCTGAAGTCCACAATCATCTCCTTAGTTTTGTTGACGTTGAGTGTGAGGTTATTTTCCTGACACCACACTCCGAGGGCCCTCACCTCCTCCCTGTAGGCTGTCTCGTCGTTGTTGGTAATCAAGCCTACCACTGTTGTGTCGTCCGCAAGCTTGATGATTGAGTTGGAGGCATGCGTGGCCACACAGTCGTGGGTGAACAGGGAGTACAGGAGAGGGCTCAGAACAAACCCTTGTGGGGCCCCAGTGTTGAGGATCAGCGGGGTGGAGATGTTGTTACCTACCCTCACCACCTGGGGGCGGCCCGTCAGGAAGTCCAGTACCCAGTTGCACAGGGCGGGGTCGAGACCCAGGGTTTCGAGCTTGATGACGAGCTTGGAGGGTACTATGGTGTTAAATGCTGAGCTGTCGTCGATGAACAGCATTCTCACATAGGTATTCCTCTTGTCCAGATGGGTTAGGGCAGTGTGCAGTGTGGTTGAGATTGCATCGTCTGTGGACCTATTTGGGCGGTAAGCAAATTGGAGTGGGTCTAGGGTGTCAGGTAGGGTGGAGGTGATATGGTCCTTGACTAGTCTCTCAAAGCACTTCATGATGACGGAAGTGAGTGCTACGGGGCGGTAGTCGTTTAGCTCAGTTACCTTAGGTTTCTTGGGAACAGGAACAATGGTGGCCCTCTTGAAGCATGTGGGAACAGCAGACTGGGATAGGGATTGATTGAATATGTCCTTAAACACACCAGCCAGCTGGTCTGCGCATGCTCTGAGGGCGCGGCTGGGGATGCCGTCTGGGCCTGCAGCCTTGCGAGGGTTAACACTTTTAAATATTTTACTCACCTCGGCTGCAGTGAAGGAGAGTCCGCATGTTTTGGTTGCGGGCCGTGTCAGTGGCACTGTATTGTCCTCAAAGCGGGCAAAAAAGTTATTTTGTCTTCCTGGGAGCAAGGCATCCTGGTCCGTGACTGGGCTGGTTTTCTTTTTGTAATCCGTGATTGACTGTAGACCCTGCCACATACCTCTTGTGTCTGAGCCGTTGAATTGCAATTCTACTTTGTCTCTATACTGACGCTTAGCTTGTTTGATTGCCTTGCGGAGGGAATACCTACAAGGTTTGTATTCGGTCATGTTTCCGGTCACCTTGCCCTGATTTAAAAGCAGTGGTTCGCACTTTCAGTTTCACGTGAATGCTGCCATCAATCCACGGTTTCTAGTTTGAGAATGTTTTAATCGTTGCTATGGGAACGACATCTTCAACGCACGTTCCAATGAACTCGCTCACCTTATCAGCGTATTCATCAATGTTGTTGTTTGACGCAATACGAAACATATCCCAGTCCACGTGATGGAAGCAGTCTTGGAGCGTAGAATCAGATTGGTCGGACCAGCTTTGAACAGACCTCAGCGTGGGAGCTTCTTGTTTTAGCTTTTGTCTGTAGGCAGGGAGCAACAAAATGGAGTCGTGGTCAGCTTTTCCGAAAGGAGGGCGGGGCAGGGCCTTATATGCATCGCGGAAGTTAGAATAACAATGATCCAGGGTTTTACCAGCCCTGGTTGCGCAATCGATATGCTGATACAATTTAGGGAGTCTTGTTTTCAGATTAGCCTTGTTAAAATCCCCAGCTACAATGAATGCAGCCTCAGGATATGTGGATTCCAGTTTGCAAAGTGTCAAATAAAGTTCGTTCAGAGCCATCGATGTGTCTGCTTGGGGGGAAAATATACGGCTGTGATTATAATCGAAGAGAATTCCCTTGGTAGATAATGCGGTCGACATTTGATTGTGAGGAATTCTAAATCAGGTGAACAGAAGGACTTGAGTTCCTGTATGTTGTTGTGACCACACCACGTCTCGTTAACCCTAAAGCATACGCCCCCGCCCCTCTTCTTACCAGAAAGATGTTTGTTTCTGTCGGCGCGATGCGTGGAGAAACCAGCTGGCTGCACCGACTCCGATAGCGTCTCTCCAGTGAGCCATGTTTCCGTGAAGCAAAGAACGTTACAGTCCCTGATGTCCCTCTGGAATGCTACCCTTGCTCGTATTTCATCAACCTTGTTGTCAAGAGACTGGACATTGGCGAGTAGAATGCTAGGGAGTGGTGCACGATGTGCCCGTCTCCGGAGCCTGACCAGAAGACCGCTCCATTTGCCTCTTTTACGATGTCGTTGTTTTGGGTCGCCGGCTGGGATCCATTCCGTTGTCCTGGGTGGAAGGCAGAACACAGGATCCGCTCCGGGAAAGTCATATTCTTGGTCGTACTGATGGTGAGTTGACGCTGCTCTTATATTCAGTAGTTCTTCTCGACTGTATGTAATGAAACCTAAGATGACCTGGGGTACCAATGTAAGAAATAACACGTAAAAAAAGCAAAAAACTGCAGAGTTTCCTAGGAACGCGAAGCGCGGCGGCCATCTCTGTCGGCGCCAGAAGTGGATACAGAACAACCACATCTCGTAGTGCTTTGGTTCTACCCAACATGTTTTTTAGAGGTTGCAGAACAACCACAGCTCTCAGATCAGCCGTCATAGAATCTACTGGGCCACATCATTACGCTGAATGGAATTCGAGTGAGATTGGATGCTTGAACACTGGATTGTGTGTTAAATTTTGACGATGTACAGGGCTTTTGCTTATTAGTCTATTCTACAATTTAGGGGTTATCATAAAGTTCAGAGTTATCTTATGCTTTACATTTATCAAGAACAACATCTCCTACATTTACAAGTGATCAAAAACAGGAGACTAACAAGTTCAGAAGCACTGCCATTACAATGTAGTCCATGTAGAGTTGTCCTCTACGGAGTATACAGTTGTGTTGGTCTGCAATAGGGAAATTGCCAAACATTGTTACATTGACTCGCTGATTCATTTTGTCAATACCAAGAGGCATCCTCCCAGACGAATAGAACACTAGATATTCAGAGCAGTCTTTTTCATTTATTGCCATACTGTATTTCAATGTCTTTTTTTTCTAATCTCCCAGACAAATTGACTGTTCTGTTTTTGTCTGAGAAACATTTTTTTTTTGTTTAAGCATATCCGCATTGTCCTAGTGTAGGCATATTAGCAGTGTTTGACTTGGACCGGATCTTTCCAGAGCGCGGTACCAGCACTTCTAATGGGAGATAGAGTTGTTCATGTTGGGGGAATTGAGTACCAGCTCCTCTATAAAACAAAGTAGCCTATCACCGGCCATGAAAAGGAATGGAAATGTTTTCCATACTTTTTGTTAATGTAATTAATGAAGGCACACTTAAATATTAGCCTATCAATCACTGAAAACTCGACATATCAGCCATCATCGGAATGACCCTTCAGTGCGTGTCTGTGTGTGCTGCGTGTGTGCCAGTGTCAGTGTGTGCCAGTGTCAGTGTGTGTATCAGTGCCAGTGCCAGTGCGTGTCTTAGTGTGCTGCGTGTGTGCCAGTGTCAGTGCGTGTCTGTGTGTGCTGCGTGTGTGCCAGTGCCAGTGCGTGTCTGTGGCTGCGTGTGTGCCAGTGCCAGTGCCAGTGCGTGTCTGCGTGTGTGCCAGTGTCAGTGTGTGCCAGTGTCAGTGTGTGTATCAGTGCCAGTGCCAGTGCGTGTCTTAGTGTGCTGCGTGTGTGCCAGTGTCAGTGCGTGTCTGTGTGTGTATCAGTGCCAGTGCCAGTGCGTGTCTTAGTGTGCTGCGTGTGTGCCAGTGTCAGTGCGTGTCTGTGTGTGTATCAGTGCCAGTGCCAGTGCGTGTCTTAGTGTGCTGCGTGTGTGCCAGTGCCAGTGCCAGTGCGTGTGTGCCAGTGTCAGTGTGTGTATCAGTGCCAGTGCCAGTGCCAGTGCGTGTCTTAGTGTGCTGCGTGTGTGCCAGTGTCAGTGTGTGTATCAGTGCCAGTGTCAGTGCGTGTCTGTGTGTGTATCAGTGCCAGTGCCAGTGCCAGTGCGTGTCTGTGTGTGTATCAGTGCCAGTGCCAGTGCCAGTGCCAGTGCGTGTCTGTGTGTGTATCAGTGCCAGTGCCAGTGCTGTCTGTGTGTGTATCAGTGCCAGTGCCAGTGCGTGTCTTAGTGTGCTGCGTGTGTGCCAGTGCGAGTGCGACATTTCAGCAGCAGGTAGGCTAAAATGACAGACAGACTAAGTAGATAGCCAATTGAAAACATAACTTGTAGCAGTTAACTCGATAGTTAACTATACCTAACTAAGCATTCATCTCGTCGTCGCCTTATTTCTACCGGCACTACATTAATCTGCACCGTTGAAAAATG
This sequence comes from Oncorhynchus masou masou, assembly GCF_036934945.1. Lineage (NCBI taxonomy): Eukaryota > Metazoa > Chordata > Actinopteri > Salmoniformes > Salmonidae > Oncorhynchus > Oncorhynchus masou. The sequence continues at coordinate 14,835,290 of NC_088224.1, forward strand.
GGGATTCCACTCCATTAAACAGTAGCCATGTACTTGCGACAACGTTAAAAAATAATTGACAAATGACTTGTTGTGCATAGATCTTCCCTGAAACATTAATATTTGAGCCTTATATATAAACATGTCTAGTAAGATACCTTGCTTTGAAGTAGCATACCTTGTCTATTTGATTCCTGATTCATTGAATGAGGGAATAATTAGATAAAAACAAGTATTTGGTTGTAATGTTGCAAAATGTTATGTCAAGGGTGGCAACCATCCTCCAGCATAGTTACTGGGGGTGCAGGCCTTTGTTCAAGCCCTGGTCAAACCACATTGTAGCCTAAATATCAGCTGCACAACAGTACTTTGATAAGCAGATTTGGGAGTTTCAGGCCTGGATCAGAAACCTGCACACCCAGGAGCTCTCCAGATGGAGGGTTGACCACATGTTGACAACTTTGTGTGTGTGGGGTGTAATGAAAAATGCATATGAAAAAAAATAGCAGAGGTCTCTATAGCATACCATTTGTGAATTTCGGTGAATACAATCGAATCAAATAAAAATGTATTTGTCACATTCGCTGAATACAACAGGTGTAGTAGACCCTACAGTGAAATCCTTAAACAATGCAGTTTTAAGAAAAACACATAAAAATAGAAATAAAAACAAATAATTAAGGAGTAACAATAAAATACCAGTAGTGAGGCTATAAACAGGGGGTTCCGGTACAGAGGGTACCGGTACAGAGTCAATGTGCGGGGGCACCGATTAGTCGAGGTAATTGAGGTAATATGTACATGTAGGTAGAGGTAAAGTGACTATTCATGGATAATAAACAGAGAAGGTGGTGGGGACAATGCAAATAGTCCGGGTAGCCATTTGATTAACTGTTCAAGAGTCTTACGGCTTGGGGGTAGAAGCTGTTAAGAAGCCTTTTTGACCTAGACTTGGCGCCCCTGTACAGATTGCAATGCGGTAGCAGAAAGAGCGGTCTCTAACTAGGGTGGCTGGAGTCCTTAGCAATTTTTTGGGCCTTCCTCTGTCACCGCCTGGTATAAAGGTCCTGGATGGCAGGAAGCTTAGCCCCAGTGATGTACTGGGCCGTACGCACTACCCTCTGTAGTGCCTTGCGGTCGGAGGCTGAGCAGTTGCCATCCAAGGCAGTGATGCAACCGGTCAGGATGATCTCGATGGTGCAGCTGTAGAACTTTTTGAGGATCTGAGGACCCATGCCAAATCTTTTCAGTCTCCTGAGGGGAATAGGTGTTGTCGTGCCCTCTTCATCACTGCCTTGGTGTGTTTGGAACATGATTGTTTGTTGGTGATGTGGACACCAAGGAACTTGAAGCTCTCAACCTGCTCCAGTACAGCCCCGTCGATGAGAATGGGGGCGTACTCAGTCCTCCCTTTTCTGTATTCCACAATTATCTGCTTTGTCTTGATAACATGGAGGTAGAGGTTGTTACCCTGGCACCACACTGTCAGGTCTCTGACCTCCTCCCTATAGGCTGTCTCATCGTTGTCAGTGATTGGGCCTACCACTGTTGTTTCGTCAGCAAACTTAATGATGGTGTTGGAGTCGTGCCTGGCCATGCAGTCATGGGTGAAAAGGGAGTACAGGAAGGGACTGAGCACGCACCCCTGAGGGGCCCCTGTGCTGAGGATCAGCGTGGCAGATGTATTGTTACCTACCCTTACCACTTGGGGGAGGCCCGTCAGGAAGTCCAGAACCCAGTTGCAGAAGGAGGTGTTAAGTCCCAGGGTCCTTAGCTTAGGGATGAGCTTTGAGGGCACTATGGTGTTGAACACTGAGCTGTAGTCAATGAATAGCATTCTCACGTAGGTGCTCCTTTTGTCCAGGTGAGAAAGGGCTGTGTGGAGTGCAATAGAGATTGCATCATCTATGGATCTGTTGGGGCGGTATGCAAATTGGAGTGGGTCTAGGGTTTCTGGGACGATGGTGTTGATGTGAGCCATGCCTTTCAATGCACTTCATTTCTACAGACTTGAGTGCTACGTGTCGGTAGTCATTTGGGCAGGTTACCATGGTGTTCTAGGGGCACAGGGACTATGGTGTTCTGCTTGAAACATGTTAGTATTACAGACTTGGACAGGTTGAAAATGTCAGTGAAGACACTTGCCAGTTGGTCAGCACATGCTCGGAGTACACGTCCTGGTAATCCGTCTGGCCCTGCGACCTTCTGAATGTTGACCTGTTTAAAGGTCTTACTCACACCAGCTACGGAGAGTGTGATCCCACAGTCGTCCGGAACAGTTAGTACTCTCACGCATTGTTCAGTGTTGCTAGCCTCGAAGCGAGCATAATAGTTATTTAGCTCATCTGGTAGGCTTGTGTCACTGGGCAGCTCGCGGCTGTGCTTCCCTTTGTATTCCATAATAGACCATGCTTGATCTGGGATGAAAGAAGTGAAGAAGCTGTCTTTTTACAAGTATGTCCAAGTCTGGACTTGTAAAAAGACAGCTTCTTCACTTCTTTCATCCCAAATCAAGCACTGCTATTAGCCGTTAAATATAAGATGTGTCGGCATTGTGTGATTGTCTTACTAACAGCTGCCGCTGAAGTTATTATGCTCTTCAGAACCGCTGACTGCTATTTCACTCTCTGTATCTTTCTTCTTGGCTGTGCGGCTCTTGGGAACAGAACTGCTGAGCTGAATGTAAAGATCATGAAAGGAGGGTGATTTTGTGCACAGTGAAATGTGGAATCAGCTGCATAGTCAGTAAGTTTCCTAGGATATGCAGATTAAGGATTTTTAACTATTTTCTCAGGAATATTGGGTTCATGGGCAGGCATATGATTATTCAAATAATCCATGAACTAAGTTTGAGTGGTAGTTTTCACTGCAAAATGCTGCAAAATCTTGTCTGAAATAGAGTTATGGAATGTAAGTTCTAAAAATGTACAACAGCTTTCATATATAATTTCCTGTAGCATGTCTTTTTTTGCTCCAAAGGTATGTAGGTTTTAGGGTAACGACACTGCATTGACACTGATACAACCATGAACCATAGAAACAAAGTTGTTTTTCTGCTTCCAGAGAGTGGCTCCTTGCAGAAAGGGCAATGACGGAAATATTCCCATGCCTCTACTATTAAACCCCCTTGCACTGGCATTTGAGACCACAGGTGCAAGCTGGTGATTTTGCCACCCAGCCTGCCAATGCTATATTCCCAATATGCCCATGCCACTGCTGCCCAGTCTGCCAGAGGGAGGCCCTTATGGGCTAGGCTCATTGAATTACCTGTAAACAAAAGCAGGCTGCAGAAAGTGACATAGTAATCTGGCTGCTGTGTTTTGTTTGGGTATTTCCGCTCGTGTTAAATCCCGCACAAGCTTAATTAATACTCTCCGAGCCTCTCTCTCTATCCTGAACGCTAAACTACAGACCGTCTGTCCACTCTGCAAGCTGATGTGTGCAGGTAGGGATAACATTACACACACACACACACACACACACACACACACACACACACACACACACACACACACACACACACACACACACACACACACACACACACACACACACTTAGGGGGTTGTGTCTCCCTTGTGAATGACACGGGTTTGACCTCTGCTGGCCTTAGTGATTAGCTGTACCTGCTCCCCCAATCTGTCCGGTGCTGGGCGAGATAATAAAGTGATAATTTCTGATGCAGAATGTGTCTGTGGCTTACATCAGAGAGCCGGCACAACAAAGCCTTCAGCATGGCTGGTGCCATACTTAGTGGCTGTGGGAAATAGCAGGGGGAGTTACTGCCTGTGCCCCAAATTGCACCCTATTTCCTTTGTATAATGCTACTTTTGGCCAGTGTACTATATAGAGAATAGGGAGCCATTTGCGATGCAACCTGTATTGTAGATGTTGTATGATTCTTAGGGTGATTTTAAAATATTTGTTGTTATTTTTTATTTAACCTATATTTAATCAACTAGGTAAGTCAGTTAAGAACAAATTCTTATTTACAATGATGGCCTACTCCGGCCAAACAGGGCGACACTGGGTCAACCCTATGGGACTCCCAATCACAGCCGGATGTGATATAGCCTGGGAACAGGAATGTGTCCCCTGGACAGAGAAAGTGTTTATCCCACTCTACTCTAAAGGTATTTTGCCACTTTATTGTATAGGGGCACTTTTGAAATCCAGCATAACTCCAATTGAATTATAGTCCCAGTATCCAATCTAGACCAAGTGTACCAGACTACGGTGTAGTGAACGGGCCTACTGCAGAACATAAAGTATAGGCTAGTAAGGAGCATTGTCTTGTCAAGGAGGAAGTGTGAGATAATAGAAAATGCGAGTCTCTTTGATAGATAGATTTTCATGGTGTTGCGTACCCCATCAGTTCTCTCAGCCACCCCTGAGATGACATCTGTTATGGTTTTCACACCCAAGAGGTTGCTTTCACTGAGATAAGTCACTTGGAGTGTCTTTGTGTGCATCCTAAATTGGCCCCCTATTCCCTATAATGTGCACTACTTTTGACCAGGGTCCACAAGTGACATTCTTTCCTGAAATGTTGATAATGATGAGTCCAAATACCAACCCTCCAGGGCCTGCCTTCTCTCTCTCTCTTGCCCATCGGCTCTTATTCTTGATTTATTTGTCATGAATCATGTCGTCTCAGAGGGTTCCGAGATGACAACACATTTTCTTCCTTGTGATCAAGTCAATAGGTCGTTTTTAAACTGCTTCTGACAAAACTGTCGTCTGAGACCTTTGCTATATACCTTGTTTGGAGGAGCAGTTCCTTCCAGCCCAGAACGGACAGACCAGCTCAGGTCAACCACATCACTTCAGTGTGTAGCCTACTGACAGAGTAACCTTTCATACAGTGTGCCTGTGATCATATGCCACTGGCAGCTCTGTCACGACCCTGTATATGTTGGGCTGTTTGAAGATGGATTCGTCTTGCTTTCTTTGCATGTTATATCTCCTGACATGCAAATCAGCAAGGCTGACAGTACAGAGGATACGGTGGAGACACATGACATAATGGAACAAAAGGCTGCAACACTCTTCTTGTCACATTAATTCCGTTGTCAGTGTTCAAAGCACTGGCTTATGTATTTCACAGAAACAAAGCTAAATGCAATTATACAACCCTCATCCACAGCGGTAGACCACATCTTAATGTAGGCCTAATAACAGTGTAAATGTTAACATCCAATATAGCTTCTATTTTAACTAAATGATTCCCAAAGCCCAGACCATTCCCAGAGAAACAGTCCAGTTATGTATTTCCCATTGCCGTGGTTTATGACTTGAGCAACCAGACATGACAGGTCAAACTATTTTGGGGGCCCCTGTAAAACTGCCTTTAGTCACACAAGGTCATTTTGGACTATTCTAAGCCCATGGTACAACACTAGTACACAGCTGTGTTTCAAAAGGGGTCAGCCTGACAACTTTAATTATATAAATTCTAAAACTTAAAACCCATGGTATGCTATGGTAATTGCAACATGAGTTGGAATGCATTTAGTGAGCTTAACGTTGGTTTAATTCCATGGTTTTAAAATTTAAATGGGGGACATTTCAATCCACTCAGTACACAAAGCACAAATACTTTTAAAAACCTCAATGCTCACTTGTGACACATCAAATACACAAACCAGCTAGGGTAGGCTACACAACGTCATTATCTCTGGTAGTAGTGTGTATGCCCATCCCTTTTCAAATACAAATCTTTTAATGAATCCACTATAATATATGTATATACCTTCTCCAGCCCAATTTAAATATTTTAACTTGCCATTAGTTTGTTATCATATCAATTACTTTATTCAATGAGTATATTGCACCACCTACTGGATTCTACCGAATAATGAGCAGAAGAGTTCAGAAGCTAGAATGTCCCCTCTCATTTAGACACAATTTATTTGCATGATAAACCGGGGGTTATGTTTGCCAGTAATACTGTAGCGGCTGTCCCCTCAGCGAAACAAAAGTATACAGTTAGCCCAGAGTGAGTTCCAGATAATTTTATCCATCGCCGTATGGGAGCGGAACGTTCGTAGAATCTTGTGCGGCGCGTATACCCATATTTACGGTAACTCTACCGGCTAGCATACAAGATGGCGGCTCCCATAATAGAAACATGTCATGTCGCATGTTGTGCAAATCGAACCCCAAATGTTCTTTCATGGGGTCGTGGGGGGCTCATTGCATATGGAACATGCAATTCTGTCGCTCTCTATGACCCACAGGTTATATATTTCTTTCACAATTTGAATTATTCGTGTCGTTGCAGTGGCAGCATAGGCTAGCTATAGCTAGCAACATCATCAGTCTCGTCATTTTTGACAGTTCACGTTAATCAGCTTTATTTTGTATTGTGCTAGGTGTCCTTATGTTGTTATTTTTGCTGTGACAGTCAGCTGTACTCTTTTACATACCATTACACAGGAGACGTGTGTTGTTGCTGTTCTCAATGGACATACCGGGAGGGTGAACACAGTCCAGTGGGTCCACAGAGAGGACTGTGGTGAGGAGCTACCTGCATGCTTCATCCATTGCTTTGCTGATAATGTGCTTTATAATGTTCATCCAATGCTTTGGTATGCTGATAATGTGCTTTATAATGTTCATCCATTGCTTTGGTATGCTGATAATGTGTTTTATAATGTTCATCCAATGCTTTGGAATGCTGATAATGTGTTTTATAATGTTCATCCAATGCTTTGGTATGCTGATAATGGGCTTTATAATGTTCATCAAATGCTTTGGTATGCTGATAATGTTTTATAATGTTCATCCAATGCTTTGGTATGCTGATAATGTGTTTTATAATGTTCATCAAATGCTTTGGTATGCTGATAATGTGCTTTATAATGTTCATCCAATGCTTTGGTATGCTGATAATGTGCTTTATAATGTTCATCCAATGCTTTGGTATGCTGATAATGTGTTTTATAATGTTCATCCAATGCTTTGGTATGCTGATAATGTGCTTTATAATGTTCATCAAATGCTTTGATAGACTGTTTCTGTCAATTGGTTGTTCTTCCCTGATGGCTGTTAAAGGTAGAGAAACTCACCTGGTGTCAGGAGGGTCTGACAGTCTACTGATTGTGTGGGAGGCCCAAGATGGAAAGGTGTGTTTTAAAGCCATTAGAAGTAGGAATAGTCCTCAAACCATATGTCAATGATCTGTATTGACACTTCTGTGTACATTTGACACGTTATCTAAACACAACAATAGTTTAACTAATATTGGTCCTTTCTAAGGCATATGTTTTGTGTTTGTGCCCCCTGCCCCAGTTTAAACAGTATGTTGAGTGTGTTGGGCATACTGGACCAGTGTGTGCTGTGGATGCCATCCACATGGACAACAATAAGCTACTCATCGCCTCCACAGCCTCCGACTCCACTGTCAAACTATGGCTCTACACTGGGAGTAAAGGTAAGGGAAGCTTTTTTTGTCTCAGCGGTAGACAAGTGTCCTGTCCAGCTGGTGTACTTGTACATCAAGTTGCCTCACTACAGGAAGAGGAGATGGAAACTAACTCGGCAAGGCTTCTTTAGTTAGTTTTTTTTTGTGTGACACGGAACAGGTAAAGGAACTCTTTAGGACAGTCAGATTAGGTAAGGCAATCAGATCAGTGATATTGGATTCATGGGCCTGCATCCCAAACACCCTATTACCTATGTAATGCACTACTTTTGACCAGGGCTCATAGGTCACCTCAATAGTACTCTCAAGTGCTGATGGGGCGGCAGGGTAGCCTAGTGGTTAGAGTGTTGGACTTGTAACCGGAAGGTTGCGAGTTCAAACCCCTGAGCTGACACGGTACAAATCTGTCGTTCTGCCCCTGAACAGGCAGTTAACCCACTGTTCCTAGGCCATCATTGAAAATAAGAATTTGTTCTTAACTGACTTGCCTAGTTAAATAAAGTTAAACATACATTTAAAAGTACCCTGTCTCAACATGATTAGGTTATAAATACCCACAATGTTAGCCAAAAGTCATCTTATTTTATTTGAGACAGAGTGACGTGAGGTGGTGTAGGGTGAAGTTGCCCCAAGACGCTGATCGTGGCTCAGTTTTAAAATAAAAATGGTTTTGTCACATGCTTCGTAAACAACAGGTGTAGATTAACAGTGACATGCTTACAGGTCCCTTTCCAACAATGCAGAGTTGAAGATAAATATTACAAACATTTAAATAGTGACATGAGGAATAAATACATGGTGAATAACAATAACGAGTAAAAATAACAGTGAGTAGATAATAACATGGCTAAATACAGGGAGTAGATAATAACATGGCTAAATACAGGGAGTAGATAATAACATGGCTAAATACAGGGAGTAGATAATAACATGGCTAAATACAGGGAGTAGATAATAACATGGCTAAATACAGGGAGTAGATAATAACATGGCTAAATACAGGGAGTAGATAATAACATGGCTAAATACAGGGAGTAGATAATAACATGGCTAAATACAGGGAGTAGATAATAACATGGCTAAATACAGGGAGTAGATAATAATATGGCTATATACAGGGAGTAGATAATAACATGGCTAAATACAGGGAGTAGATAATAACATGGCTAAGTACAGGGAGTAGATAATAACATGGCTAAGTACAGGGAGTAGATAATAACATGGCTGTGTACAGGGAGTAGATAATAACATGGCTGTGTACAGGGAGTAGATAATAACATGGCTAAGTACAGGGAGTAGATAATAACATGGCTAAGTACAGGGAGTAGATAATAACATGGCTAAGTACAGGGAGTAGATAATAACATGGCTAAGTACAGGGAGTAGATAATAACATGGCTAAATACAGGGAGTAGATAATAACATGGCTAAATACAGGGAGTAGATAATAACATGGCTAAATACAGGGAGTAGATAATAACATGGCTAAGTACAGGGAGTAGATAATAACATGGCTAAGTACAGGAAGTAGATAATAACATGGCTGTGTACAGGGAGTAGATAATAACATGGCTAAGTACAGTGAGTAGATAATAACATGGCTAAATACAGGGAGTAGATAATAACATGGCTAAATACAGGGAGTAGATAATAACATGGCTAAATACAGGGAGTAGATAATAACATGGCTAAATACAGGGAGTAGATAATAACATGGCTAAATACAGGGAGTAGATAATAACATGGCTAAATACAGGGAGTAGATAATAACATGGCTAAATACAGGGAGTAGATAATAACATGGCTAAGTACAGGGAGTAGATAATAACATGGCTATGTACAGGGAGTAGATAATAACATGGCTATGTACAGGGAGTAGATAATAACATGGCTATGTACAGGGAGTAGATAATAACATGGCTAAATACAGGGAGTAGATAATAACATGGCTAAATACAGGGAGTAGATAATAACATGGCTAAATACAGGGAGTAGATAATAACATGGCTATATACAGGGAGTAGAACAATAACATGGCTATATACAGGGAGTAGATAATAACATGGCTAAATACAGGGAGTACCAGTACTGAGTCGATGTGCATGTTATGAGGTTTCTATATACGTGTATATATAGGGGTGAAGTGACTCGGCAACAGGATACACTGCTGATACAGCTCAGTCTATTATGTATGTGGAGCAGTAGTGTATGTGGTGAAAGTGTGTGTGTGGCGTGAGTATGCATGTGTGCGAGTGATGTGTGTGTGGGGGTAGAGTCCAGTGTGTGTACATAGTCAAGTGCAAGTCAGTTAATAAAAAAATAAAGGTTCAATGCAGGTAGTCCAGGTAACTATTTGGTTAGGTATTTATCAGTCTTATGGCTTGGGGGTAGAAGCTGTTCAGGGTCCTGTTGGTTCCAGACTTGGTGCATCGGTACCACTTCTGTTCCAGGCGATGTCAGAGGAAGGCCTTAAAAATTGTCATGGACTCCAGCCACCCAAACCATACACTGTTCTCAGTCTGACAATTTTTAAGGCCTTCCTCTGACATCGCCTGGTCCAGAACTCCTGGATGGCAGGGAGCTCGGGCCCAGTGATGTGCTGGACCGTACTCACAACCCTCTGTAACTCCTGGATGGCAGGGAGCTCATGCCCAGTGATGTGCTGGACCGTACTCACCACTCTCTGTAGCGCCTTGCGGTCGGGTGCCTTGCAGTTGCTGTAACCAACGGTGATACAACCAGTCAAGATGCTGTCAATGGGGCAGCTGTGGGACCTTTTGAGGATCTGAGGGCCCATGCCAAATATGGGGGGGAAGAGGAAGAGGCATTGTCATGGCCTCTTCACGACTGTGTACATGTAGGCGTCTGTGGACCATATTCATTTCTCAGTGATGGACACCAAGGAACTTGAAAAAAAAAGGAGAGAAGAATCCAGATCCTCTCCCCAATCACCAATGTAGATGCATTTTCCCCAATAATGGATAAGGTTAGGATTGGATGAGGAGAGATGATCCTAGACCTGTACCTAGGGGAATCTTCACCACGAAGCAAGACAGACATCTGTGAGTTAATCTGTGCTGAATTTTCCAGCTAGCCTGACATCTGCTGCTATGCTGTGGTAGCACGGACAGAACAGTCTGGTCATTTGAATCACAGCGTTTAATGAGTCATCACTTATCAGGACTGATATTGTACTGATCTATTGTTAGAGTGGAAACCACACCGGTATCATGACACCAGGATTGTATCAGGACATGGTTTGGTATCAAGGATATTATGCCGGGTCGTATTCATTAGTGCACAAGACATGGTGTCTATTGAATACGACCCGGGATCACTCTGTTGTCTGCGTCCCAAATGGTACCCTGTTCCCTATATAGTGCACTACATTTGACCAGAGCCCTAGGGTGCCATTTGGGATGCTGGGATGTCATTATATTCACTGGACTGTTCTCTTCTCATCCTTATAAGTTATATGAGAGAGGAGAGGAGGAAGAGAATAGTGGGAGGGGGTTACTGTAAATTAGCTGCTATCATCTTCCTCTTCTTTGATGATATTTCATAAAAAAATCAGGCCCTATTTATTTTGATGTGAGTTTCTTGTCAGGTCAAAGTTAAAGTCATTTCCATGTATCCCAGTATCAGTGCTGTTTTAATTTGAGATCTGTCCCTGCTGGCGACGTGTTGTTTCCTTTGTAGCGTTGGTTGTTTTTTTCCCTCTCTGGGTGTAAGTGGGTGTGGGGGGAGCGAAAGCTGATGTTACGTGACAGTCATGGAGATGGCCGTGTAGCCAAATGGTACTCTTTTTCCCTACAGAGTGCATGACTTTGACCAGATTGTTTTGGGTCCCAGTCAAAAGTAGTGCACTATATAGGGAATAGGGTGATATTTGGGACACTGGCTGGGTCTGTCCTCAAGACATGTTGTCTGATGTAGCCCAGCCGGAGCTCTGCTACAAGTATGTGTTGCTAGTGCTAGCTGGTACCTGGAAGACCCCGAGGTTTCTGGGGAAAGGAGAGAAGTTCAATATGTCACCCTTTGACAAATGTCTCTGCAGCTAGCATCAATGGAACGATCCTGGCTATTAGCCATCTCACCTCTCTAGGATAAGTTAATGAAATCATCTCGGAACAGTTGATTTATGGAACCCAATGATTTTTCATCATTTTCATGCCCTATCATTAAGGCTAATTTTTCAGTATTTATTTTTCCTCTTTCTATGAAGCGGAGTGCACCCATACCATATCCTTTGGGAGCGGGTTTATGATGGATGTCTCGCTAGCGTGGTTGCCAGGCAGCAGAGGTAAGCTGTTTCCACAGCAGCAGTGAACCCTCCACACCTCAGATCATCTTGAAGTGTTCCGCATGTCATCTCGACTGCCTTTCACATGCCTGTTCCTTTTGATGCTTTGTCCGCCCCCCCCCCTCCTCCCCTCCACTCAATCTGTCTTAAAAACATGAGGCACATGCAAATGTGTTATTATGCGGTCTGACTTGAGCAAGCGTGGAAAGACTAACACAATACTCATTGCAGTTCCCATACTTGCCTGCGGGGGCGACGATTGCAGAATCCATTTGTATGCACAGTGCAATGGACAGGTAAGCTCAAGTAGCTGACTATATGGGCCAACAAATAAAGGTCATGTTAACATGAATACATTTAGTATGTTGGGTTAACGATGTTTAAACATATGTATTGACATTGATGCTGACCTTCTTCTTTCCCTGTGTCTCTGACAGTTCAGGAAAGTCCTCTCCTTGCAAGGGCATGAGGATTGGATTCGTGGTGTGGAGTGGGCCTGTGTAGGTGAGGACCACACCACTGTTTTAAAAATCTGTTTCTTCATTGCCTTGTTTTATCTGGTGTGACTAACATTAATCTGACAAATAATCAGATAGTTTGACAAAATGGATTTGTGGTATAATCTGTATGTCCTGCTGGCTAGTTATGTACAGGTGGTTGTGTAACCCTGCTGACTAGTTAGGTACAGGTGGTTGTGTAACCCTGCTGACTAGTTAGGTACAGGTGGTTGTGTAACCCTGCTGACTAGTTAGGTACAGGTGGTTGTGTAACCCTGTTGACTAGTGGTTGTGTAACCCTGCTGACTAGTTAGGTACAGGTGGTTGTGTAACCCTGCTGACTAGTTAGGTACAGGTGGTTGTGTAACCCTGTTGACTAGTGGTTGTGTCACCCTGCTGACTAGTTAGATACAGGTGGTTGTGTAACTCTGCTGACTAGTTAGGTACAGGTGGTTGTGTAACCCTGCTGACTAGTTAGGTACAGGTGGTTGTGTAACCCTGCTGACTAGTTAGGTACAGGTGGTTGTGTAACCCTGTTGACTAGTGGTTGTGTAACCCTGCTGACTAGTTAGGTACAGGTGGTTGTGTAACCCTGCTGACTAGTTAGGTACAGGTGGTTGTGTAACCCTGTTGACTAGTGGTTGTGTCACCCTGCTGACTAGTTAGATACAGGTGGTTGTGTAACTCTGCTGACTAGTTAGGTACAGGTGGTTGTGTAACCCTGCTGACTAGTTAGGTACAGGTGGTTGTGTAACCCTGCTGACTAGTTAGGTACAGGTGGTTGTGTAACCCTGTTGACTAGTTAGGTACAGGTGGTTGTGTAACTCTGCTGACTAGTTAGGTACAGGTGGTTGTGTAACTCTGCTGACTAGTTAGGTACAGGTGGTTGTGTAACTCTGCTGACTAGTTAGGTACAGGTGGTTGTGTAACTCTGCTGACTAGTTAGGTACAGGTGGTTGTGTAACCCTGTTGACTAGTTAGGTACAGGTGGTTGTGTAACTCTGCTGACTAGTTAGGTACAGGTGGTTGTGTAACCCTGTTGACTAGTGGTTGTGTAACCCTGTTGACTAGTTAGGTACAGGTGGTTGTGTAACCCTGCTGACTAGTTAGGTACAGGTGGTTGTGTAACCCTGCTGACTAGTTAGGTACAGGTGGTTGTGTAACTCTGCTGACTAGTTAGGTACAGGTGGCTGTGTCACCCTGCTGACTAGTGGTTGTGTAACCCTGTTGACTAGTTAGGTACAGGTGGTTGTGTAACCCTGTTGACTAGTTAGGTACAGGTGGTTGTGTAACCCTGTTGACTAGTTAGGTACAGGTGGTTGTGTAACCCTGTTGACTAGTTAGGTACAGGTGGTTGTGTAACCCTGTTGACTAGGTAGGTACAGGTGGTTGTGTAACCCTGCTGACTAGTTAGGTACAGGTGGTTGTGTAACCCTGTTGACTAGGTAGGTACAGGTGGTTGTGTAACCCTGTTGACTAGTTAGGTACAGGTGGTTGTGTAACCCTGTTGACTAGTTAGGTACAGGTGGTTGTGTAACCCTGCTGACTAGTTAGGTACAGGTGGTTGTGTAACCCTGTTGACTAGTTAGGTACAGGTGGTTGTGTAACCCTGTTGACTAGTTAGGTACAGGTGGTTGTGTAACTCTGCTGACTAGTTAGGTACAGGTGGTTGTGTAACCCTGTTGACTAGTTAGGTACAGGTGGTTGTGTAACCCTGCTGACTAGTTAGGTACAGGTGGTTGTGTAACCCTGTTGACTAGTTAGGTACAGGTGGTTGTGTAACCCTGTTGACTAGGTAGGTACAGGTGGTTGTGTAACCCTGCTGACTAGTTAGGTACAGGTGGTTGTGTAACCCTGTTGACTAGTTAGGTACAGGTGGTTGTGTAACCCTGCTGACTAGGTAGGTACAGGTGGTTGTGTAACCCTGCTGACTAGTTAGGTACAGGTGGTTGTGTAACCCTGCTGACTAGTTAGGTACAGGTGGTTGTGTAACCCTGTTGACTAGGTAGGTACAGGTGGTTGTGTAACCCTGTTGACTAGTTAGGTACAGGTGGTTGTGTAACCCTGTTGACTAGGTAGGTACAGGTGGTTGTGTAACCCTGCTGACTAGTTAGGTACAGGTGGTTGTGTAACCCTGCTGACTAGTTAGGTACAGGTGGTTGTGTAACCCTGCTGACTAGTTAGGTACAGGTGGTTGTGTAACCCTGCTGACTAGTTAGGTACAGGTGGTTGTGTAACCCTGCTGACTAGTTAGGTACAGGTGGTTGTGTAACCCTGCTGACTAGTTAGGTACAGGTGGTTGTGTAACCCTGCTGACTAGGTAGGTACAGGTGGTTGTGTAACCCTGCTGACTAGTTAGGTACAGGTGGTTGTGTAACCCTGTTGACTAGTTAGGTACAGGTGGTTGTGTAACCCTGCTGACTAGTTAGGTACAGGTGGTTGTGTAACCCTGCTGACTAGTTAGGTACAGGTGGTTGTGTAACCCTGCTGACTAGTTAGGTACAGGTGGTTGTGTAACCCTGCTGACTAGTTAGGTACAGGTGGTTGTGTAACCCTGTTGACTAGTTAGGTACAGGTGGTTGTGTAACCCTGTTGACTAGTTAGGTACAGGTGGTTGTGTAACCCTGCTGACTAGTTAGGTACAGGTGGTTGTGTAACCCTGCTGACTAGGTAGGTACAGGTGGTTGTGTAACCCTGCTGACTAGTTAGGTACAGGTGGTTGTGTAACCCTGCTGACTAGGTAGGTACAGGTGGTTGTGTAACCCTGCTGACTAGTTAGGTACAGGTGGTTGTGTAACCCTGCTGACTAGTTAGGTACAGGTGGTTGTGTAACCCTGCTGACTAGGTAGGTACAGGTGGTTGTGTAACCCTGCTGACTAGTTAGGTACAGGTGGTTGTGTAACCCTGCTGACTAGGTAGGTACAGGTGGTTGTGTAACCCTGCTGACTAGTTAGGTACAGGTGGTTGTGTAACCCTGCTGACTAGTTAGGTACAGGTGGTTGTGTAACCCTGCTGACTAGTTAGGTACAGGTGGTTGTGTAACCCCTCCAGAGGTACTCCAGCAGCGCTCTGTTCAGGGCTACATCATAAATGGCTGCATGTTTCACTGTATGTATCACTGTATGTATCACTGCATGTATCACTGCATGTATCACTGCATGTATCACTGCATGTATCACTGTATGTATCACTGTATGTATCACTGTATGTATCACTGCATGTATCACTGCATGTATCACTGTATGCCCTTTATATAGTGTGTTACTTTTGATCAGAGTCCTATTTATTCATTATTTTATTTCACCTTTATTTAACTAGGCCAGTCAAGAACAAATTCTTATTTTACAATGGTGGCGTACCCCGGCCAAACCTTCTCCTGCCACGGACGACTCTGGGAAATTTTGTGCCGCCCAATGGGACTCCCGATCACGGCCAGTTGCGATACAGACTATAATCGAACCAGGGTTTGTAGTGACGCCTCTAGCATTGAGGTGCAGTGCCTTAGACCGCTGTGCCACTATTGGTTCTGGTCAAAAGTAGTGCACTATTCAGGGCATAGGGTGCCATTTGGGATGTACCCCAGGGTTTGTAAAAGCTATTTCATCTCCTTCACCGACCCTCATCACTCGACTCATCCCACTCAGTTGATGACTTACTCCAAGCTGGTCGGCCAGTATTGGCAGAAACACAGTGTGTCCCAAATGGCACCATATTCCCAACTTAGTGCACTATTTTTAACCAGAGACTCTGATCGAAAGTAGTGCACTATATAGGGAATAGGGTGCCATTTGGGATGCTATCAGAGATTAATTTATATGCACCAGCCCCACAGGCAGGGTAAAATTGCTCTCCACCATAAAGGGTAAAAGAAAATGAAAATGTGTCCTTTTATGACTGGGACGTCTGTTTAATTAGATTTCACTTTTGTAGACGGACTTCTTTCCATAATGCATGAAACGGCTGCAGCAGAGCCCAGTCAATGCTTTATTTCTTCCCCCCGTCTCTCAGATACACTGTATCCTTCAAGCAGCTATTTCCACAGCCCTGTCTTTTGAGATCAGTCTTTTTCATTCCTGCCCTTGTTGGGACATGGTTCAGCCAATGTTCTGACACTGTGGTGACTAAAGGTCCCCTCTCGTCACAGGAGTAAGGGAATTAGCCCTGGTGTCCTGGCCCCCTCATACTGCCATGGCCATCGAATCACCCCGTTTCTTTCAACCAATCTCCTCGCTCTCTTCCCCAGGTAGTCGTAGTTGGACTGTTCTCTCTTCTCAGCTGTCTTACCTAGAGTGCATCTGAAATGGCACCCTGTTCCCACTGTAGTGCCCTCATTTTGCTCAGAGGATATAGGGAATAGATCACATTAAGTGACAATAATGAGTCTACATCGAGTCTTACTTGTCAAAGATGTCTTCTGACTTCAACAGGATATCCTGATTAAAAAATAATAATAATATATATTTTACCTTTTTAACTAGGCAAGTCAGTTAGGAACACATTCTTATTTTCAATAACGGCCTAGGAACATTGGGTTAACTGCCTTGTTCAGGGGCAGAAAGACAGATGTTTACCTTGTCAGCTCAGGGATTCGATCTTGCAACCATTCGGTTACTAGTCCAACGCTCTAACGACTAGGCTACCTGCCACCCCCGGAATAAATAAAGGTTCAATTAATAAAAGTTAATAAATAGAGGTTAAACGTTAATAAATAAAGAATAAATAAATAAAGGTTCAAGGTTAATACATATAGGTTAAAGGTTAATAAATATAGGTTAAAGGTTAATAAATATAGGTTAAAGGTTAATAAATATAGGTTAAAGGTTAATAAATAAAGGTTAATAAATAAAGGTTAAATTAAAATCAACTAATGTCTACCTCCATGCTGGCAGACGGGGATCTATTACTGGCCAGCTGTGCTCAGGACTGTCTGATCCGGGTTTGGAGGCTGGTTGCCAAGTCTAGGACGAAGAGAAACGCGCAGGAAGAACGCACCATTAGGATGTCTGAAGATGTCTTTACACTGACACAGAACGGTGAGCAGACAGCTTCAGGTTTCATTAGAAAAATTTGTTGATTAGAATTATTAAAATGAATGATTAAATCAAAACGTCAGGTTTGAGTCACTTTCACAGTCTGTTTCAATGTCTGTCTAGCAAGAATAATCAAGAATCACGTGATCATTAATGTGAATGTCATCATTGTCGATGTTCATTGAATTGATGCCTTTTTATTTAAATGTATTTTAAATGTCGTAGTATTTTAAGCGGGGGAAATTTGGATTGTTCGATCCCTGGCAACAACCGTACAATTCTAAAACATGCCTTTTAACTGAATAAGTTATCACACAGATGTGGATGGAGTTTGTGATTGTACAGTCATACCGTTCGACTTTAGATTCATGCATGTTGTCTTTTTGCCCCAGATGCCTCCTCAGCATTTGCAGTGACGCTAGAGTCAGTCCTTGCCGGCCACGAGAACAAGGTCTATGGAGTCCACTGGCAGCCCCCTGTCATCAAAGGTACTTTACTGTCAACCTATATGCCATTTGTTCCCCAGATCATACTTGACTTATTTCACTGTGATGTGGAGGTGTTATACTAAATGATTTCATGTGGATGGAGGGAGAGTGATTTGTTCCACACGCCCATGACATCAGAAAGGGTGAACCCTGAACTCTTTTAATAGTTCACATCACTCACTGTCTGTCCGCTGCGGTACTTTCATGATGTTTTTATCCATCCAACCTGCGTTGCTGTATTGTGGCTTTGAGGAAGACTTTTCTCCTAGGTACAGTTCAGCATCTAGGGGCGATTTCACTACTGTGTTCCTTCATTGTGAAGCTCTTTGTCTTCCCTACAGGTGGCAACCAGCACCAGTCTCTGAGCCTGCTCTCTGCTTCCATGGACAAGACCATGATCCTGTGGGCTCAGGAGGAAGGCTCAGGGGTGTGGGTGGAGCAGGTCAGTGTCTACTTCTGGGTGGGTCCCAAATAGCACCCTGTTCCCTATAGGGCACTACTTTGGTCTCTGGTCTTAATAGGGTGGCGTTCAGGACAGAGACCTCTGGTAAAGGTCACACCCCCCCCCCCACACACATACACACACACACTCCTCTCTCTCTCTCTCTCTCTCTCTCTCTGTAATGTTGCGTTCTCTGTAAGTTCCTCCCCAAATCAATAGATGACTATACTACTACAAAGGACATAGTTGACTTTATCACCAGAATCATGCTTAAATCCCAATGTTAGAGAGAACTTTGCAGAGCTCTACTGTACGACTATTTGACTTGCGTATGTGCCTAAATATTTAGCTGTGCGACCATTTTAGCTGTGCGACCACCGTTTCCATTAAGAGCACCTAGAATAATGAAGGATTCTAGCTTTATTACCTCTAATATTTTGTATTGTGTTCCCAAATTCTTTTGTGTGTGTGCCTACATTTTTCAACTTAGGCGTGCACATGTGCTCCTTGTAAAAAAACAAGTCAGCGTAGTGCTCGGCTTTGTAGTATGACTAGATAGTGATGACCCCCCTCACTGGCTATCAGCCTAAAAGCAGGCCTTGGCCCATATTCATAAAGTATCTCATGTTAGGAGTGCTGATCTACGATCAGGTCCACCTTGTCCTTGTAATCTCATTCATTGTAATCAAAAATGCTGATCCTAGATCAGCACTCAGGCTAAGACACTTTGAATATAGGGCCAGGCCCTCACCAGAATCCAACCTGAACAGGGCTTTGAGTGGCACTCTCGGAGAGGAAGATGACATGATGGAAGGATAACAGTCTACAGGTGATCAATCGATCTTGGCGTTTGCGTGTACAGTGGCAGAAATTCAGTTCCTCCACTCTGACACCAGGAAACTGATAAGGATCTGCAACAAAGTAAAAAAAATGTTCCAGGCTCCTACTCTTGACGTTGATTAGAACAAGGTTGTCAATCGAAGGAAAGAGCAGCAGCTTCTCGTTCATAAGCCGTTTAAGATAATTTGGCAGTATGTCCATAACCGTAGACCATGTGTAACCAAGCCAGCCCAGGACCTCCACATCCGACTGCTTCACCTGTGGGATCGTCTGAGACCAGCCCCCAGACAGCTGATGGAACTGAGGAGTATTTCTGTCTGTAATAATGCCCTTTTGTGGGGAAAAATTAATTCTGAGTGGGTGGGCCTGGCTCCCTAGTGGGTGGGCCTGGCTCCCTAGTGGGTGGGCCTGGCTCCCTAGTGGGTGGGCCTGGCTCCCAAGTGGGTGGGCCTGGCTCCCAAGTGGGTGATCCTATGCCCTCCAAGGCCCATCCATGGCTGCGCTCCTGTCCAGTCATGTGAAATCCATAGATTAGGGACTAATTAATTTTTTTCAATTGACTGATTTCATTATATTAACTAACTCAGTAAAATCGTTGAAATTGTTGCATGTTGCGTTCTATTTTTTTATTCAGTGGAGATCAGGTTCATGTTCAGTGAGGAGAAAAGGTTTTAAAGGGGAAGTGAAATGGGGGAGGAACAACCAGAACTTGTCTAATAAGAATCGCTTGTTTTCATTTTCCGTTATGAAACGTTTTGCTATGGCGTTCCCTACTGAACACACCCCAGGACTTAAAAGCCCACTGAGCTTAGCCAGGCAGTACATGACCAACCTGGGCTACGTCTTAATTAACACCTTACCCCTCCATGATGATTAGAGTAATTGGTGAAATTTAGCGGAGGGCCGGGGCAAGCAGTGGATTGGTTGTCTATCCTCGTTGTCTATCCCCTGAATGGCTGGGGTAGATTGATCTCTCCTGGTCGTCTATCCCCTGAATGGCTGGGGTAGATGGATCTCTCCTGGTCGTCTATCCCCTGAATGGCTGGGGTAGATGGATCTCTCCTGGTCGTCTATCCCCTGAATGGCTGGGGTAGATTGATCTCTCCTGGTTGTCTATCCCCTGAATGGCTGGGGTAGATTGATCTCTCCTGGTCGTCTATCCCCTGAATGGCTGGGGTAGATTGGTCTCTCCTGGTCGTCTATCCCCTGAATGGCTGGGGTAGATGGATCTCTCCTGGTCGTCTATCCCCTGAATGGCTGGGGTAGATTGATCTCTCCTGGTCGTCTAACCCCTGAATGGCTGGGGTAGATTGATCTCTCCTGGTCGTCTATCCCCTGAATGGCTGGGGTAGATTGGTGCCACTCAAGTGAAAGCGGACAGATGTATAGCAGTCGTTAGTTCCGCCTTCTCGCAGCCTTAGGATCAACAGAAATTTGTCTTTGAAGGTCATTGATGGCTGGGCCTCTAGGAGGGAGAATAATGAATTTGGCACTAAAAACCTCCCTGCCGAGCTGCTGCTAAGGCCCCCAGGTTACATGTATCATTATGCTACAAGGAGAGGAAATTTGTAGGCCTAATGTTTGATGAATGTTATTCAAATTTCAACCCCAAATCCAACTTGAATAGGACTAAGAGTATACCTACTGCTGCTGCTACCACTACTACTACTGCTTCTGCTACTAATACCACTACTACTACTCTCTATCTTTATCCCTTCCCTCTCTCTTTAGCCCCTTCTCACTCACTCAATTCAAGGGTCTTTATTGGCATGGAAACCTATGTTAAGTAGGTAATATACAAAAGTGAAATAAACAATAAAAATGAACAGTAAACATTACACTCACAAAAATTCCAAAACAATCAAGACATTACAAATGTCATTATGTGTTGTAACGATGTGCAAATAGTAAACACTGGTAAAACTGCCTATCCTACCGATCCTCGACTTCGGCAACGTCATCTACAAAATAGCTTCTAACACTCTACTCAGCAAACTGGATGTAGTTTATCACAGTGCCATCCGTTTTGTCACTAAAGCACCTTATACCACCCACCACTGCGACTTGTATGCTCTAGTCGGCTGGCCCTCGCTCCATATTCGTCGCCAGACCCACTGGTTCCAGGTCATCTACAAGTCCACGCTAGGTAAAGCTCCGCCTTATCTCAGTTCACTGGTCACGGTGGCAACACCCACCCGTAGCACGCGCTCCAGCAGGTATATCTCACTGATCATCCCTAATGCCAACACCTCATTTGGCCGCCTTTCGTTCCAGTTTTCTGCTGCCTGTGACTGGAACGAATTGCAGAAATCGCTGAAGTTGGAGACTTTTATCTCCCTCACCAATTTCAAACATCTGCTATCTGAGCAGCTAACCGATCGCTGCAGCTGTACATAGTCTTATCGGTAAATAGCCCACCCAATTATACCTACCTCATCTCCATACTGTTTTTATTTATTTACTTTTCTACATGACTATCTGATCATTTATCACTCCAGTGTTAATCTGCAGAATTGTAATAATTTGCCTACCTCCTCATGCCTTTTGCACACAATGTATATAGACCCTTTTTTTCTACTGTGTTATTGACTTGTTTATTGTTTACTCCATGTGTAACTCTGTGTTGTCTGTTCACACTGCTATGCTTTATCTTGGTCAGGTCGCAGTTGCAAATGAGAACTTGTTCTCAACTAGCCTACCTGGTTAAATAAGGGTGAAAAAATAAATAAATAAATAGTTAAATTACAAAAGGGAAAATAAATATGGGTTGTATTTCCAATGGTGTTTGTTCTTCACTGGTTGCCCTTTTCTTGTGGCAACAGGTCACAAATCTTGCTGCTGTGATGGCACACTGGGATTATGTCATTTAACCTCCGCTCGTCCTAATGTCATTTAACCTCCGCTCGTCCTAATGTCATTTAACCTCCGCTCGTCCTAATGTCATTTAACCTCCGCTCGTCCTAATGTCATTTAACCTCCGCTCGTCCCCTCCCTCTCTTGCTCCCCTCCCTCTCTCTCGCTCTCTCCAGGTGCGTGTAGGGGAGGTGGGGGGAAACACACTGGGTTTCTACGGTTGTCAGATGAGTCCAGACGGATCCATGATCCTGGCCCATGCCTTCCACGGAGCGCTGCATCTCTGGACCCAGAGCCACGGCAAAGAGGTGAGACTTCTATTCTATTTCATTTTTCTACATTTCTGGCACCAGAACCACGACAAAGAGGTGAGAATTATGGGACAGTACAGCAGTGCAGTGCCAACGACACTTCACATAGCATGCCCTGCTTGTGAAGAAAGACTAATGATTCATCTGCACAGTAGTGGGTCTATCCCAAATGAGCGAGGGAGGGAGTGAGAGAGACTGTGCTACGTGTAATTAAACTGACTAAAGACCCAGACTGCTGGAGTGTATGACTGGGAATCAGACCTGACTCTGAGTGGCTGACTACTCTGTTACCCTGGGAACCAGAACTGACTGAGTGGCTGACTACTCTGTTACCCTGGGAACCAGAACTGACTGAGTGGCTGACTACTCTGTTACCCTGGGAACCAGAACTGACTGAGTGGCTGACTACTCTGTTACCCTGAGAACCAGAACTGACTGAGTGGCTGACTACTCTGTTACCCTGGGAACCAGAACTGACTGAGTGGCTGACTACTCTGTTACCCTGAGAACCAGAACTGACTGAGTGGCTGACTACTCTGTTACCCTGGGAACCAGAACTGACTGAGTGGCTGACTACTCTGTTACCCTGGGAACCAGAACTGACTGAGTGGCTGACTACTCTGTTACCCTGGGAACCAGAACTGACTGAGTGGCTGACTACTCTGTTACCCTGGGAACCAGAACTGACTGAGTGGCTGACTACTCTGTTACCCTGGGAACCAGAACTGACTGAGTGGCTGACTACTCTATTATACCTTTGTTGTTTCACACTGATCTGAGTCTAACTGAGCTGATCTGTTCTGGCCTGGTTCAACATGAAAGAAACACATCTGAGTCAACACTGTGTGGTTTGGGTCGCCAGGATAGTGTGGAGAAGGTATCGGGTCTGATTCCCAGTTACCTGGCTCAGCAGTGTGAAAAGGGCATGTGTGTGTGGTGTCCCAGGGAGAGGGGAGAACAGTGGTGGTGGTATCTGGTCACTGACTCAATCTGTTTCTGTCTGGATTAATGAAGCAATTAACATCCCATCATGCTTAGGGTCATTATTTTGTCTACCATGACTGGAAGAGATCTCAGTGACTTTGAAAAAGGGGTCTCAAAGGAGCATCGGGGGTATAAAGGGTGTGTGTCTGTCACCCAATTCAACACTTATAGGAGAGACTGAAGTAGTGCCTGAGAGGTCGTTTTCCACCAATATCAACAAAACACCAAATTATGCAATTTATTGTGGAAGAATGGTGTCACATCCCTCCAATAGAGGTCCAGACACTTGTAGAATCTATGCCAATGCACATTGAAGCTGTTCTGGTGGCTCGCGGTGGCCCAATACTCTATTAAGACACTTTATGTTGGTGTTTCCTTTATTTTGGCAGATACCTGTGGTCACTGACTCTCTGTTTCTGTCTGTTTGTTATGTCCCAGGGAGAGTGGAGACCAGGAGTGGTGATATCTGGTCACTGACTCTCTGTTTCTGTCTGTTTGTTATGTCCCAGGGAGAGTGGAGACCAGGAGTGGTGATATCTGGTCACTGACTCCCTGTTTCTGTCTGTTTGTTATGTCCCAGGGAGAGTGGAGACCAGGAGTGGTGATATCTGGTCACTGACTCCCTGTTTCTGTCTGTTTGTTATGTCCCAGGGAGAGTGGAGACCAGGAGTGGTGATATCTGGTCACTGACTCCCTGTTTCTGTCTGTTTGTTATGTCCCAGGGAGAGTGGAGACCAGGAGTGGTGATATCTGGTCACTGACTCTCTGTTTCTGTCTGTTATGTCCCAGGGAGAGTGGAGACCAGTAGTGGTGATATCTGGTCACTGACTCTCTGTTTCTGTCTGTTTGTTATGTCCCAGGGAGAGTGGAGACCAGGAGTGGTGATATCTGGTCACTGACTCTCTGTTTCTGTCTGTTTGTTATGTCCCAGGGAGAGTGGAGACCAGTAGTGGTGATATCTGGTCACTGACTCTCTGTTTCTGTCTGTTTGTTATGTCCCAGGGAGAGTGGAGACCAGGAGTGGTGATATCTGGTCACTGACTCCCTGTTTCTGTCTGTTTGTTATGTCCCAGGGAGAGTGGAGACCAGGAGTGGTGATATCTGGTCACTGACTCTGTATCTGTTTGTTATGTCCCAGTGAGAGTGGAGACCAGGAGTGGTGATATCTGGTCACTGACTCTGTATCTGTTTGTTATGTCCCAGGGAGAGTGGAGACCAGGAGTGGTGATATCTGGTCACTGACTCTCTGTTTCTGTCTGTTTGTTATGTCCCAGGGAGAGTGGAGACCAGTAGTGGTGATATCTGGTCACTGACTCTGTATCTGTTTGTTATGTCCCAGGGAGAGTGGAGACCAGGAGTGGTGATATCTGGTCACTGACTCCCTGTTTCTGTCTGTTTGTTATGTCCCAGGGAGAGTGGAGTCCAGGAGTGGTGATATCTGGTCACTGACTCTCTGTTTCTGTCTGTTTGTTATGTCCCAGGGAGAGTGGAGACCAGGAGTGGTGATATCTGGTCACTGACTCTGTTTCTGTCTGTTTGTTATGTCCCAGGGAGAGTGGAGACCAGGAGTGGTGATATCTGGTCACTGACTCTGTATCTGTTTGTTATGTCCCAGGGAGAGTGGAGACCAGGAGTGGTGATATCTGGTCACTGACTCTCTGTTTCTGTCTGTTTGTTATGTCCCAGGGAGAGTGGAGACCAGGAGTGGTGATATCTGGTCACTGACTCTCTGTTTCTGTCTGTTTGTTATGTCCCAGGGAGAGTGGAGACCAGGAGTGGTGATATCTGGTCACTGACTCTCTGTTTCTGTCTGTTTGTTATGTCCCAGGGAGAGTGGAGACCATAAGTGGTGATATCTGGTCACTGACTCTGTATCTGTTTGTTATGTCCCAGGGAGAGTGGAGACCAGGAGTGGTGATATCTGGTCACTGACTCTGTATCTGTTTGTTATGTCCCAGGGAGAGTGGAGACCAGGAGTGGTGATATCTGGTCACTGACTCTCTGTTTCTGTCTGTTTGTTATGTCCCAGGGAGAGTGGAGACCAGGAGTGGTGATATCTGGTCACTGACTCTGTTTCTGTCTGTTTGTTATGTCCCAGGGAGAGTGGAGACCATAAGTGGTGATATCTGGTCACTGACTCTGTATCTGTTTGTTATGTCCCAGGGAGAGTGGAGACCAGGAGTGGTGATATCTGGTCACTGACTCTGTTTCTGTCTGTTTGTTATGTCCCAGGGAGAGTGGAGACCAGGAGTGGTGATATCTGGTCACTGACTCTGTATCTGTCTGTTTGTTATGTCCCAGTGAGAGTGGAGACCAGGAGTGGTGATATCTGGTCACTGACTCCCTGTTTCTGTCTGTTTGTTATGTCCCAGGGAGAGTGGAGACCAGGAGTGGTGATATCTGGTCACTGACTCCCTGTTTCTGTCTGTTTGTTATGTCCCAGGGAGAGTGGAGACCAGGAGTGGTGATATCTGGTCACTTCAACGCAGTTCAGGACCTGAGCTGGGACCCTGAGGGGGAATTCATCCTCAGTGTGGGGTCAGACCAGACCACCAGGCTACTAACACCCTGGAAGAGGATGGACCAAACACAGGTACATGTAACCTAGGGCTCTCCAATCCTCTTCCTGCAGAGCTACCCTCCTGTAGGTTTTTGCTCCTGATTCAGCTTAGCAACCAGCTAATTATTAAAATCTGGTGTGCTAGATTAGGGTTGGAGTGTCTCTGTCCCTGATGTAACCTAGAAACCCCTTTCACTCCTATAGACAGACTCAAGTATGCACTGAAGACACCTAAATACCACATAGACATCATGTTGATGCCCCCAAAGAGCTCCAATAATGGAACCATAATGCAATTCTAGAGAAAATATACTTTTGTATGCAGTACTACATTTAAAAAATTTTTATTTATTTAACTAGGCCAGTCAGTTAAGAACAAAATCTTATTTTCAATGAAGGCCTACCGGGGAACAGTGAGTTCTTCAGGGGCAGAACAACAGATTTTTACCTTGTCAGCTCGGGGATTTGATGCAGCAACCTTTTGGTTACTGGCCCAACGCTCTAACCACTAGGATCCCTGCCGCCTCTTTACTATGGTCTTTACCCAAACGTCAGGCTACATACTGTGGCCCTAAAACTCAAAAGTATATTTTTTGTTTTTCCCCTTTGTAATGACCAAATATCATCTACCGGTTTTGCATTTTTTTTAGTAAGACCGTGTTCTATTGTGTTTCATTTGACATTTACAGAGTCATTTTAACAGTTTGTGAAGATTAATTAGTTTTACTATTCCTTCATTTTCTAATGGAAGACGAAGGAGTCAACAATTTGTTGTTTAGGTTTACACTGTAATGTGTCTGTCTGGCAGGAAAACCTTGTTAAGAGTGGCAAATGTGTTTCTCTATGTCTCGTATTCATGCACGTAACCACACTCTTCAAATTGCTTATTTCTTTCTGAGGTAATTTTTGAAGAGAATAGTGCATTTTTAGAATAATTCCCAGAATACCTATTGTGGGAATCCATTTCAAAGGATCACATAAACCCTTTTACTCTGAAATGAATAGTTCTCTCAAAGTTATGCATATGTTTTAAATGTTGCCATCATATTTCCTAACCCCTGATCTGAACTCATCGCAACATCACATCGTACACCAGGAATACATTCAGGTGTATTAAATGAAAATAACAAACAAGACACATGAAAGCTATAGGCAGCATCCCAAATGGCACCGCATCCCCAGTAATGACTATATAGTACACTAATACTATAGGGAATAGAGCGTTATTTGGGCTGCAGCCATAGATCTCCTCCGACATATCCTCCACCTCCACTATTTCTTCCCTCCTTTCCTCCCCACAGCCCACCTGGCATGAGATCTCAAACTCTACAATGTTACCTCACGATCTCTTCAGTATCACCCCCCTTCGAGTAACCCTCAACCATTACTTCCATGTTAATCGTCGCAGTCGTTTACTTGCCAAAAAGCTACAGTTATGATCAATTAGCTGATATAGCAACTATTGAATCTGAAACAGGGGAATTACTATCAGAATCCAAATTAATCAATCAAAGATTATCCCACTTCTATAAATAACTGTACACCTCTGATTGTAAATCCACACTAAGCCACACTCAGGCCTTTCTAAAATATTCTCTCAACAGAGGAAGCCACCTTGCTGGGAGAACGCTATTGCTTGAAATGATTACTACAGCTGTTCACAAGCGTTACATTGGGAGAACTGTGAACACATCACTAATTTTGCTTTTATATATATATTTTTTTAAAGGTAAGGATGCTACCCAGTGTTCTCACTATCGCCACGATCTTTGATGAACACGTATATTATTATTTTCCACAAAGTTGTTGTCATGTCTCGAGACTTACTTACCCAAATTGATCCACACGGACCAACGTGGGTTTGTTAAAAAGCATTTATCCTTGGATAACCTCAGTTGGCCATTACATGCCTTAGATCCATCAAACTCAACTCTGGACCTCGAAGCCAGTTACACAGCTTTCTTTTTAATTGTTCCACTCTAATCGGGGACTGATTTAGACCTGGAACACCAGGTGGGTTAATTATCAGGTAGAACAGAAAAGCAGTAGGCTCCGGACCTCGTTGGGTAATGGTTATAAAGCCCATGCCGTAGATGCTTCATCAGAAACAACAGCTCCTTGGGCTATATTATCTCTCCGTGCAGAAAAAGCTTTTGAAAGACTAGAATGGTCATATTTCTGATCTGGCTTGGAACGTATGGGAATCGGCTCCAATTTCATTAATATGACAATCCCTCAGCCATCCCTACATGCCAATCCTTCAGCCATAGTTATAACAGACAATATCTGCTCTGCTCTGTTCAGAATCACTAGAAGCAGCAGACAAGGCGATCCAATTTCGCCTCTGCTATTCTTATTATCCATGGAAGCTCTGGCCCAGTTCATTCGTCAATCGAAGGAAATAACACCAATTTCTCTCAAATCTATTGATCACTTCATCTCATTATACACAGATGATATTTGACTATATCTAGACAATGTACCGTATCTTCTGCCTGTTGTGATCATAGTGTGGTTTCAAATGTATATGGCAAGGTAAAGCATCCTGGATAAAATGTATACATTCACAAAGAGGGAAAGACGTAGGAGGACTTTAAATTGTATTTCCAGATTCTAGCATGTCACCCAATCCTACATTGACATGATTCTTCTGCCCCCTGGCTGAGTATAGAGAGAAAGATGGTGTCTCCTATTGCCCTGGAAGAGGTGGTCTTCACTGATACAGTATATCCCTTAAACAATGTAAATTACGCTTTGGTCCTATTATTGCTCACACAATTTCTGTTTACTGCAAATTGAAAAACATTAACTGGGAATCAAAATGGCATACCCATACTCCAATATTTCACAATAATACCTTGCCATCTGGAGGGCGGCCTTTTGCATCCAATAGTCCAGATGTGGAATACGTAACCCTACCGATATCATGGACAGAAATAGTTTGAGAACTTTCCAAGATTTGAAAGATGCATACTCATTACCAGTGATTAACGCTGATTTGCTTAAGGCAAACAAGCTGGGTCAAACAAACTAAAAGTATAGCTATCATGCTTGTAAACAAATTATAGTTTAAAAATCATATTAATAGATTGCTTTTTACAAATAATGTTTTGTTGCATTTAACTGCCGAAAATGCTGTTATCGAGATAATAATAATAATCTCTGTTATTTTCAGTAACACAAACTCTAAAGAAAATCAGGGAGAGAAAAATAGGTTTATTCAGAGAGGACAAATCAAGATGTTATGCTTGGAGTCAGATGTTCAGTCTCCTCTGTTCTCAGCTTTTCCACACTGAATAAAGGACAGGGTGCCACTTATAACCCCCCACCCGCGCCTGGGGTTGACAAATCAGAGGTCCTTGCCAGACAACTTGGCCACTGGCCAAATAACAAGTATCCCACTCCAGACTCAATGTACAGACCAATGAAAACGTGGCCCACGTAGAACACGTAGCTCTGAGTTCATGACTGACATCCCACAGATCCTAAACAGATGTTGAACTGAAAACCAACTCCTATTGATCATTAATCCTAGCCCTCTCGTCCCCTGCGTTGTGCATTTTATCTTCCAAATATTATTACAACAGGCAACTCCTTTTTTTGATATTTTCAACTTAGGTCATCTATGCTGGCCTATGGTGTCCCTTTGGAAACCCAACTACCAAAACATCCAATGATGGGATTTCTAAATAAATTATCTTGGCTCCCGAAAGGACTGATCTCTATATAAACAACTTTTGGAAAGGTCATTCTGAGCTAGGCATTCAAAAAGTAGGATCTTGGTCACCCCCCGGACCAAGGCCCTTCTTCCCCGATTGCTCAGTTTGGTCGGGCGGCCAGCTCTAGGAAGGGTCTTGGTGGTTCCAAACTTCTTCCAGTTAAGAATGATGGAGGCCAATGCGATCTTGGGGACCTTCAATGCTTCGGAAATGTTTTGGTGCCTTTCCCCAGATCTGTGCCTTCACACAATCCTGTCTAGGAGCTCGAAGGACAATTCCTTTTGACCTCAAGGCTTGGTTTTTGCTTTGACCTTATAGATATGTGTGTGCCTTTCCAAATCATATCCAATCAATTTAATTTACCACAGGTGGACTCAATCAAGTTGTAGAAACATCTCAAGGACGATCAATAGAAACAGGATGCACCTGAGCTCAATTTCAAGTCTCATAGCGAAGGTTCTTATGTAAATACGGTATTTTTTGTTTTTAATACATTTTTTAAATAAAAAAAATAAAAGTTTTCACTTAGTCATTATGAGGTATTGTGTTTAGGTCTGTTAAGTTCTAAATAAACAGAGGAAAAAACTCTTAGTAAAGCTCAAACCAAGTTTATTCACCCGCTAGGTCATACAGCTGCATAAGACGAACATCTTGGCTATGTTCTATTATAATCTCCACCCGGCACAGCCAGAAGAGGACTGGCCACCCTCATATCCTGGTTCCTCTCTAGGTTTCTTCCTAGGTTTTGGCCTTTCTAGGGGGCCTGCTTCTACACCTGCATTGCTTGCTGTTTGGGGTTTTAGGCTTGGTTTCTGTACAGCACTTTGATATATCAGCTGATGTAAGAAGGGCTTTATAAATGCATTTGATTTGATATTCACACAAGCACTGATATTGAACCCTTTCTCCTATGCTGAGCCCCTCCTTACACATCAGCCAATACACCTATATTGCTATCCAGAACCTTAGTGATTTCTGTTCTTCCTCACTTCATCTGACCTGACCTTGGCCCAAATCCCTCACTCCTCCCCATAGGATTCCTGATGTCCAACGATAACATATTCCGACAGAATGTAAACGTTCTACATTCCCCTCTCTCCATCTGATATAGTTAAGGATATTTCATATTTTCAAGTTTTAGAACTCAGAACCTGTCAGTTTCCTGAGGATCTTTTAAATATATTTAATCAATTTTAGAATAAGGCTGTAACGTTACAAAATGTGGAAAAGGTCAAGGGATCTTAACGCTTTCCGAAGGCACTGTATATACAAAAAAAATATGTGAACACCCCTTCAAATTAGTGCATTTGGCTATTTCAGCCACATAAAATCACGCACACAGTCCTACAATCTCCATAGACAAACATTGGCAGTAGAATGATGAATTATGATTCATGCTTCACGATCTGGATGAAGGACGTATCTGGGTTGAGCGAATGCCAGGAGAACGCTACCTGCCCCAATGCATAGTGCCAACTGTAAAGTTTTGTAGAGGAGGAATAATGTTCTGGAGCTGTTTTTCATGGTTTTCAAATCAAATTGTATTAGTCACATGCGCCGAATACAACAGGTGTAGTAGAACTTACTGTGACATGCTTACTGACAAGCCCT
This sequence comes from Oncorhynchus masou masou, assembly GCF_036934945.1. Classification (NCBI taxonomy): domain Eukaryota; kingdom Metazoa; phylum Chordata; class Actinopteri; order Salmoniformes; family Salmonidae; genus Oncorhynchus; species Oncorhynchus masou. The sequence continues at coordinate 14,866,331 of NC_088224.1, forward strand.
AAAGAACAATGCAGTTTAAAGTAACAAGTAATTAAACAGCAGCAGTAAAATAACAATAGCGAGACTATATAAAGGGGGTACCAGTACAGAGTCAATGTACAGGGGGCATCGGTTAGTCGAGGTAATTGAGGGAATATGGACATGTGGAGTTATTAAAGTGACTCTGCATAGATAATAACAGATTACCAGCGGTGTAAAAGAGGGGGGGGGCAATGCAAATAGTCTGGGTAACCATTTGATTAGATGTTCAGGAGTCTTATGGCTTGGCCACTTAGTTCTAGTGAAGGATACATCTTAACGCTACAGCATACAATGACATATTTTAGACGATTCTGTCCTTCCAACTTTGCGGAAACAGTTTGGGGAAAGCTCTTTCCTGTTTCAGCATGACAATGTCCCTGTTCACAAAGTGAGGTCCATAGGGAAATGGTTTGTCGAGATCAGAACTTGACTGGCCTCCACAGAGCCCTGATCTCAACCCCATCGAACACCTTTGGGATTAATTGGAACGCCGACTACGAGCCAGGACTAATCGCCCAACATCAGTGCCCGACCTCACTTATACACTTGTGACTGAATGGAAGCAAGTACCCGCAGCAATGTTCCAACATCTAGTGGAAAGCCTTCCAAGAAGAGTGGAGGCTGTTATAGCAGCAAAGGGGGAACCAACTCCATGATTTTGGAATAAGATGTTAGACGAGCAGGTGTCCACATACTTTTGGTCATGTAGTGTATCTCTTTCCCCTTCCCACAGCCCACCTGGAACGAGATCGCTAACTGTATCTCAGTATGTCTTCAGTAGCCTTTCCCCTCTGTCCCCTGTGTCTTAACTACAGCCTACCTGGCACGAGATCTCTCGCCCCCAGATCCACGGCTATGACATGCAGTGTCTGGCCATGGTGGGCCGCTTCCAGTACGTCTCCGGGGCCGACGAGAAGGTCCTCCGGGTGTTCCGCGCCCCCCGCAACTTTGTGGAGAACTTTGCAAATATCTCTGGCACGCCTCTGGTGAAACTGCTGGCCTCCAGTGTGAGTAGTAGTTCCTAAATCCTGCTTTGCTGTTGGTCGAAGTACCAACATTCTGTTTTGTTATTGTTTGAGCAGTGTGTCAATCAACGCCAGTTGCTTCCTACATCACCCCCAATGGCTACTGTTGGCCTCAATCTCAATTCGTCCTTCCATGATTCCTCGCATCCTATGTCTATGCCTCCCCATCAACCATATTGGAGAAGATCCCTCCCCTCGGGCCTTCTTCTCCATTGCGTTTTGAGAAGTAGGCAAGGGAAAAGGATGTGAGGACTCGAGGTGTAATGAACTGGGAAAGAGCCTAGAGCTTTGAAATTCCCCTTTGACCCCTCTCCCCTGTATGTGTGTGGGTATGTCTGTTTCTCTTTCCAGGACACTGTAGATCAACCAGAAGGGGCCAGTACCCCTGCCCTAGGTCTCTCCAACAAGGCTGTGTTTCAAGGTACGGCTCCAAGTCCATCCTAAACTTGGTCTATCTGCACATAACCATCAATGTCTCGTTACATCTGGCTGATTCTGATAGTTTCTTCTTTTGATTGACAGGTGATCTTACTCCCAAGACCAATGAAGAGGAGGGAACCGGGTTCAACAGTGTTTCTGACCGATACCAAGAGTCCTACTTCCACCCGCTCACCCTTAATGGTATTGTATACTGAAAACTTAACATCCCTATTACAATATTAGACCCATTTAACAGCCGCAATCTGTCTGAGGCATGGCTCCCACAATACATAATACCTACATAAACCTTAATACTGTTTTTTATTGGGATGGGATAAACCTACTTTCTACATGGCCTCAGTCAGTGCAGCCCATCTCTCCTTCACTCTCCATATTTCTGTTTATTCCTTTAAGGGACAATGATATCCAGCCTTCGTGACTGACTATTTACTAGATGCCTCTGCTCTGTTCTTTAATGCTCTGCACTGGTCTTTAATGCTCTGCTCTGTTCTTTAATGCTCTGCTCTGTTCTTTAGTGCTCTGCTCTGTTCTTTAATGCTCTGCTCTGTTCTTTAATGCTCTGCTCTATTCTGCTCTATTCTTTAATGCTCTGCTCTATTCTGCTCTATTCTGCTCTATTCTTTAATGCTCTGCTCTGTTCTGCTCTTCTTTAATGCTCTGTTCTGTTCTGCTCTTTTTTAATGCTCTGTTCTGCTCTGTTCTTTAATGCTCTGTTCTGCTCTATTATTTAATGCTCTGCTCTGTTCTGCTCTTCTTTAATGCTCTGCTCTGCTCTTTAATGTTCTGTTCTGCTCTGCTCTTCTGCTCTGTTCTTTAATGCTCTGTTCTTTAATGCTCTGTTCTGCTATGTTCTGCTCTTTTCTACTCTGCACTATTCTGCTCTGCTATGCTCTGTTCTCCATGCCTGCATTTTAGAAGAGCGGAATGAATCGGAGCACCTGGAGACATGTAATTACTAAATAAGGATGAGAAGCAGCGCAGGAAGAGAAGGGTGGTGGGATGAGGGCGAGGGGAGTGAGAAAGAGATGGAGGGCGATACGGGGGGGGGTGAGGCTGAGGGAGGGGGGTGAGACTGGGGGAGGGTGGTGAGACTGGGGGAGAGAGCGAGAGTGTAAAGACGGACGGAGGGTTAGCGAGAGGAAGATGAGAGACAGATCTAATTGTATTTGTCACATGATTTGTAAACAACAGGTGTAGACTAACAGTGAAGTGCTTACTTACGGACCCTTCCCAACAATGCAGAGAAAAGAAAGAAGGAAAATAAGAGGAAAAAATAACAGGAGGAATAAATCCACAATGAAAGAGAATCAAGGGATGGGGAGCTTTGGGTGCCTTGCCTCTAGTCAAACACTGTCATGCGTTGTCATTCATTGTGATTGTAAAAATCTCCTTATAGTCTTGAGATCATCATTACAATGACGTCTTATAGGATTACAGAGTTAGGATATTAATGACTCGTTTGTGTGTGTGTGCGCAGAGCGAAGTTATAATATCGATGACTAGGCTACAGGGCTATGTGTGTCTGCATGTACAGTTCTACGTGGAGAGGGAAATGAGGTGGACGGAATAATGAGTCGTTAACACAATAATGAGTTTACACAATAATGAGTTGTCAACACAATAATGAGTTGTCAACACAATAGTGTGTTGTCAACAGAATAATCAGTTAACAGAGTAATGCCATGTCTCTGATTAACTACTAGAGAGGATTAAGGGAAGGAACCATTTGGGAGAAACAGGAAGCCTGGGACAAATAACAACGAGAGGGAACGAGGCTTTACATGTCATGTGTAATGAAGGAGACTAAGGGTTGTGTAAGTTTACGCGTCCCAAATGACACCCTATCCCTTACATAGTGCACTACTTTTGACCAAGGCCCATAGGGAATAGGGTGCCATTTGGGATACACACTGTGTCTGCAGGAGTAGATAGTGAAGTTGTCTTGGCATGGGTGGAGAATGAGAGAAGGGGTACATTTGATTCTCATTTCGCAGCACCCCTCAAAGCTAACAGCCGTTGAAAATTGGGAGATAAAGAGGCGTTGTTACAAAATGGCTTTTCAGAAATAGCAAACTGAGGCTTAGGTATTGGAGCTAAATGCTAACGATGAGCGCTGTGAAGAATCCGAGAGAGAACATTGTCTTGAGGCGGTCAATTCTGTTCTCCATTCTGTTTCATGTCTCCAGTGTCTCTTCTTTAATTCTCTCCCTCTCGTCACTCACTCCCTCCCTCTCTCTCTTTCTTTCTTTCTCGCTTTCTCTCTTTCTCCCTCCCTCCCACTCTCTCTCTCTCCCTCTCTCCCTCTCGCTCTCCCTCCCTCTCTCCCTCCCTGCTTAACATTAAGGTTGTTACACAAGAAAATCATAAATGCCAGCGACGTAGATACAATCTCTACATAGATACAATCTTCATTTTAGTCAATTGGAAAATGGTTCCCATTAGGGTGAATGTTGAATACGTTAAATACAGTAGTTATGTAATTATTTTGAAATTGACTTTCTTTGTAATTTTGTATGTGTGTGTGTCCACAGAGCCACCGCCAGAGGACCACCTCCTTCAAAACACACTATGGCCTGAGGTCCAAAAACTGTTAGTGTCCCATGATCATTCAACAGTCCTTTCATGCCATCTTCACACATACACGCACGAACACACTTTCGGTCTCAATGGCTATATTTACACAGGCATCCCAATTCTGATCTTTTTCCACTAATTGGTATTTTGACCAATCGGATCAGCTGTTTTGCCAAATATCAGAATTGGGCTGCATGTGTAAAGGCAGCTAATGTTAGAGTACCACTTTTGCACACACTTCATCAACTACAGAATCAGACTTGTCAGAAAACGTTTCAGCACTGTTTCCTGCTTTCTAGGAATGCACACAAGGCATCTATGATTTCAACCTTTAGTGTGCAGCATCCATTTTCCATGCGACACGATTCCAACGCATTTTGCATATTTATAGACAAATAACAGGTTATGGTTTGTTTCGCCTCCTGTGAGGATTAATGGGTCTGAAAATATTTCTAAACCCCGTTCAGAGCCAGCCAAAGACCTCCCCACCAATCAGAATGCAGATTTCCCCATGAGCCTCTTCTCTGCCCAAGAAAATATATCGCCTCCATTTGTTGCCAATGTTAAATCTATTTACCAGTCAGTCCTGCATTAACATGACATACAGCTGTGACATTTACTGCAAGTACTGCCATTGTGTTTTTGAATAGCACTTTTCTTACTCCCATTTGACAAGGAATGCATTGTATAATTGAACGCGTAATAGCAACATTAAAATTCATGTGCCGTCATATTTTTGATTCTGTGGTAGGGTTTCTATTCTGAGTATATTTCTGAATATGAAATGTTTAGAAGGTTTGGTAGGTTGAGAGGATGAGATGTTTCTGCGCTCTTGTGTGCCCTGCAGTCTGCTGTTCTGGAGTACCGTACGTCACTGTTTAATTCCACAGTCTAGCTCTAGCGTGCTTTACCAGTAAGGTATCATCTGTGTCTTCTTAACCTTTGCAGCCTGTGTGAGTAGAATCTACATAATTCCAGCTAGAAAACCTTCCGCTCTCTGGCTGAGTCCCAAATGGCACCCTAGTCCCTACAGTTGAAGTCGGAAGTTTACATACACTTAGGTGGGAGTCATTAAAACTCGTTTTTCAACAACTCCACAAATTTCTTGTTAACAACCTATAGTTTTGGCAAGTCAGTTGGGACATCTACTTTGTGCATGACACAAGTCATTTTTCCAACAATTGTTTACAGTCAGATTATTTCACTTATAATTCACTGTATCACAATTCCAGTGGGTCAGAAGTTTACATACACTAAGTTGACTGCCTTTAAACAGCTTGGAAAATTCCAGAAAATGGTGTCATGGCTTCAGAAGCTTCTGATAATTTGAGTCAATTGGAGGTATACCTGTGTATGTATTTCAAGGCCTACCTTCAAACTCAGTGCCTCTTGACATCATGGGAACATCAAAAGAAATCAGCCAAGACCTGAGAAGAAAATTGTAGACCTCCACAAGTCTGGTTCATCCTTGGCATCAATTTCCAAATGCCTGAAGGTACCACATTCATCTGTACAAACAACAGTACGCAAGTATAAACACCATGGGACCACGCAGCCGTCATACCGTTCAGGAAGGAGACGTGTTCTGTCTTCTAGAGATTAACGTACTTTGGTGCGAAAAGTACAAATCAATCCCAGAACAACAGCAAAGGACCTTGTGAAGATGCTGAAGGAAACGGGTACAAAAGTATCTATATCCACGGTAAAACAAGTCCTAAATGCCGCTCAGTAAGGAAGAAGCCACTGCTCCAAAACTGCCATTAAAAAGCCAGACTACAGTTTGAAACTGCACATGGGGACAAAGATCATACTTGTTGGAGAAATGTCCTCTGGTCTGATGAAACAAAAATAGAACTGTTTGACCATAATGACCATCGTTATGTTTGGTGGAAAAAGGGGGAGGCTTGCAAGCCGGAGAACACCATCCCAACCGTGAAGCACGGGTGGCAGCATCAAGTTGTGGGGGTGTTTTGCTGCAGGAGGGACTGGTGCACTTCATAAAATAGATGGCATCATGAGGCTGGAAAATTATGTGGATATATTGAAGCAATATCTCAAGACATCAGTCAGGAAGTTAAAGCTTGGTCGCAAATGGGTCTTCCAAATGGACAATGACACCAAGCATACTTCCAAAGTTGTGGGCAGAACTGAAAAAACGTGTGCAAGCAAGGAGGCCAACAAACCTTACTCAGTTACACCAGCTCTGTCAGGAAGAATGGGCCAAAATTCACCCAACTTATTGTGGGAAGCTTGTGGAGGGCCACCCGAAACGTTTGACCAAAGTTAAACAATTTTTAAGCAATGCTACCAAATACTGAAATACTAATTGAGTGTATGTAAACTTCTGACCCACTAGGAATGTGATGAAAAAAATAAAAGCTGAAGTAAATCATTCTCTCTGCTATTATTCAGACATTTCACATTCTTAAAATAAAGTGGTGATCCTAACTGACCTAAGACAAGGAATTTTTACTAGGATTAAATGTCAGGAATTGTATAAAAAAAACAGAGTTTAAATGACTTTGGCTAAGGTGTATGTAAACTTCCCTGTTTACAGCCTGGCAGCTCTGACACCGGAAGCGTGATTCTAAGATGCGCCATTTTAAAGCTTTCAGGAGGATTGTTTGTACTTCAAGTTTGACCACTTGTCCTTTATCACAGTCTTATCTGGTGACTAAGCTCTCATCACTCCTCTTCACTCCCTCCCCTCTGCTCTCTCTCTTTTTCATCTTCTCTCCTTCTCTCTCTCCTTCTCTCTCTCCTTCTCTCTCTCCTTCTCTCTCTCCTTCTCTCTCTCCTCTCTCTCCTTCCCTCTCTCTCCAGGTATGGACTCTCTGTCTGGCGTCTGACAGTCCTTCATGTAAGGTAGTGTCTCTCTCCTTCTCTCTCTCCTTCAGGGGTTCTGGTTCTAACTCCATAAATTGTTTTCTCTCATCTATACTCATTTAATTTCTCTCTCTCATCCTCTCTTTCTGCGGGTCTCTAGGCTCTCCTTCTCTCCCTCTCTCCTTCTCTCTCTCCTTCTCTCCTCCTTCTCTGACGTTGCGGGGTCTACTGTCTCAGACATTTCTCATTTCATTTAAGTCATTTCTCTTATCTTCAAATTGGTGAATTCACCTTCTCATCAGTGGAACAGCCACTTTACAATAGTCTCTAAATCTCTCTCCTTCAGGTGTCTCCTGACTCCTTCCTCTCTCCTTCCAGTTTTCTCTCTCTTCCTTCTCAGTGGTAGGGAGGCGAGCAGGCCAGAGGTGGATCAGTGCCCTCCTTCTCTCTCTCTTCCCCTCACAGCTCTCATGGTCTCTCTTCTTCTGGAAGCCTCTCTCTTGGGAAGGTTGGAACACCAGACGGGCTCTCTGGATGAGTTCTGGCTCTCTCCAGACGGGAGATGACAAGTCTCTAGGACCTCTTCCTCCTTGAACCTCTGATGTTAGTTCCAGGGTCTCCTCCTTCTTCTCTCTCCCGTGATGGCGAGATCTGGAACGGGCTCCTTCCCGGGAGGAAGAGCAGCTCCTCTTGCCGAGGTTCAGCTTGAGGTGGTGATCCGTCATCCTCTCTCCTTCGCCACCTCTCTCTCGTCTGCATAGCAATGATAGGAGAGACCATGTGACAGAGCCAAGTGACTTCTCCTAGCGAGAATCTCTGGGGGACTCCAGTGGTCGCCGAGGAGACAGATTCTCGCCACGCCACCTCCTCTCAATCAAGCGTCCGGAGATCTCTCTGATGGTTCTCCTCTAGAAGGATGAGAGCAGAGGGAGAGAGAGTTCCTGCGGAGCCCTCCTCTCTCAGTTGAATGACTAGTCTTGAAACCTCTCTCATTCTGAGAGAGATCGGGAGAGCTTCTCCTTCTACTGGTCTGACATCGGAGGGATTGAGTGTAGGTTTTTTCTCTCTGCAACTCTCTCTCCTTCTCTCTCTCTACTGACGTTCTCTACCGTCTCTCTCTCCGTAGGCTACTCGGGGTCTACTGTAGGCTACTCTCCTGGGTCTAGGCTACTCTCCTTCTCTAGGCTACTCCTGCGGGGTCTACTCTCTGACCTGCGGGGTCTCTCTCTCCTTCTCGGGGTCTCTGTTCTCTCGTTGCGGGGTCTACTGTAGGCTCTCCTTGGGGTCTCTGTAGGCTCTCCTGCGGGGTCTCTCTACTCCGGGGTCTCTGTAGGCTCTCCTCTACTCTCTCTCTCTACTGACCTGCGGGGTCTACTATAGGCTCTCGTTGTGAGTCTCCTCTGGCTCTCCTTCTCTAGGCTACTGACGTTGCGGGGTCTCTGTAGGCTCTCCTCTCTCTCTCTCCTTCTCTCCTTGGCTCTCTCTCGGGGTCTCCTGTAGGCTACTCTCCGGGGTCTCTAGGCTACTCGTTAGGGGTCTACTAGGCTCTCCTTCTACTGACTCTCTCTGTCTACTGACGTTGTGAGTCTCCTGTTGGCTACTGACGTTGCGGGGTCTACTGTCTCTGCGGGGTCTCCTTAGGCTCTGACTCGAGTCTCCTAGGCTACTGACTCTCTACTTAGGCTCTCTCTCCTGTTGGCTCTGACTTCGGGGTCTCTCTCTCTCTCTCCTCTCTACTGACGCTCGGGGTCTCTCTCTCTCTCCCTCTCTCCAGGCTACTGACATGGCTCTCTTGAGATGTCTCCTAGGCTACTGACGGCGGGGTCTACTGACAGTGTGAGACTGTTGGCTACTGACGCTGCGGGGTGGCTACTGACGCTGCGGGGTCTACTGTAGGCTACATGCGGGGTCTAAGGTAGTAGGCTGACAAGTTGGATGTCAGAATGCCAAGAGTCTCCTCTGGCTACTCTGTGACTGTAGCAACTGAGCAGTCTCCGCTTGACGTTGCGGGGTACTTTATTAGCAGGGGTTGGAACTGGTTCCGGGAACTGTAGGCTAATGTGAGTCTCCTGTTGGCTAAACCTGCGGTACTGTAGGCTAAATTGTTTTAACAAATAAAGGAATCAGAACCGGGAACGAAAGTCATCTATACTGTACCGGAACATTTAATTTAAAAGCTGGGAGCCGTTAATACTGTAGGCTTTTTTAATGTTGCGGGGTCTAAGGCTACTGATGCGGGGTCTACTGTAGGCTACTGACGTTGTGAGTCTCCTGTAGGCTACTGACGTTGCGGGGTCTACTGTAGGCTACTGACGTTGCGGAGTCTCCTGTTGGCTACTGACGTTGCGGGGTCTCCTGTAGGCTACTGACGTTGCGGGGTCTACTGTAGGCTACTGACGTTGTGAGTCTCCTGTTGGCTACTGACGTTGCGGGGTCTACTGTAGGCTACAGACGTTGCGGGGTCTCCTGTAGGCTACTGACGTTGCGGGGTCTACTGTAGGCTACTGACGTTGCGAGTCTCCTGTAGGCTACTGACGTTGCGGGGTCTACTGTAGGCTACAGACGTTGCGGGGGTCTACTGTAGGCTACTGACGCTACTGACGTTGGGTCTACTGTTGGCTACTGACGTTGTGAGTCTCCTGTAGGCTACTGACGTTGCGGGGTCTACTGTAGGCTACTGACTGTTGGTTACTTGCGAGTCTCCTGTTGGCTACTGATGTTGCGTCTCCTGTTGGTCTACCGTAGGCTACTGACGTCTCCTGTAGGCTACTGACGTTGCGAGTCTCCTGTTGGCTACTGACGTTGCGAGTCTCCTGTTGGCTACTGACGTTGCGAGTCTCCTGTTGGCTACTGACGTTGCGAGTCTCCTGTTGGCTACTGACGTTGCGAGTCTCCTGTTGGCTACTGCGTGTCTCCTGTTGGCTACTGACGTTGGTCTCCTGGCTACTGACGTTGCGAGTCTCCTGTTGGCTACTGACGTTGCGAGTCTCCTGTAGGCTACTGACGACGCTACTGATGTCGGGTCTCCTGTTGGCTACTGACGTTGCGAGTCTCCTGTAGGCTACTGACGGGTCTCCTGTAGGCTACTGACGTTGCGAGTCTCCTGGGCTACTGATCTGTAGGCTACTGACGTTGCGAGTCTCCTGTAGGCTACTGACGTTGCGGGTCTACTGTAGGCTACTGACGTTGTGAGTCTCCTGTAGGCTACTGATGTTGCCAGTCTCCTGTTGGCTACTGGCGTTGCGAGTCTCCTGTAGGCTACTGACGTTGCGAGTCTCCTGTAGGCTACTAGTCTCCTGTAGGCTACAGCGTTGCGGGGTCTCCTGTAGGCTACTGACGTTGCGGGGTCTACTGTTGGCTACTGACCTCCTGTTGGCTACTAGTCTCCTGTAGGCTACTGACGTTGCGGGGTCTACTGTAGGCTACTGTTGGTTACTGAACGTTGAGTCTCCTGTTGGTCTGACGAGTCTCCTGTTGGCTACTGACGTTGCGGGGTCTCCTCTAGGCTACTGACGTCTCCTGTAGGGGTCTAGTCTCCTGTAGGCTACTGAGTCTCCGCTACTGAGGAGTCTCCTGTTGGCTACTGATGTTGCGAGTCTCCTGTTGGCTACTGACGTTGCGGAGTCTCCTGTTGGCTACTGACTGTTGGCTACTGCGGGGTCCTGTTGGCTACTGTAGGCTACTGACGTTGTGAGTCTCCTGTAGGCTACAGAGTCTCCGCTGCTGGTCTACTCTTGTAGGCTACTGATGTCGCGAGTCTCCTGTTGGCTACGGACGTGCGAGTCTCCTGTAGGCTACTGACTGTAGGCTACTGACGTTGCGAGTCTCCTGTAGGCTACTGACGTTGCGAGTCTCCTGGGTCTAGTCTCCTGTAGGCTACTGACGTTGCGAGTCTCCTGTTGGTCTACGTTGCGAGTCTCCTGTAGGCTACTGATGTTGCCAGTCTCCTGTTGGCTACTGACGTTGCGAGTCTCCTGTAGGCTACAGACGTTGCGGGGTCTCCTGTAGGCTACTGACGTTGCGGGGTCTACTGTTGGCTACTGACGTTGCGAGTCTCCTGTTGGCTACTGACGTTGCGAGTCTCCTGTAGGCTACTGACGTTGCGGGGTCTACTGTAGGCTACTGATGTTGCGAGTCTCCTGTTGGTCTACTGTAGGCTACTGACGTCTCCTGTTGGCTACTGCGGGGTCTCCTGTAGGCTACTGACGTTGCGAGCGTTGGTCTACTGTAGGCTACTGACGTTGCGAGTCTCCTGTTGGTTACTGAACGTTGCGAGTCTCCTGTTGGTTACTGAACGTTGCGAGTCTCCTGTTGGCTACTGACGTTGCGAGTCTACCGTAGGCTACTGAACGTTGCGAGTCTCCTGTTGGCTACTGACGTTGCGAGTCTACCGTAGGCTACTGACGTTGCGGGGTCTACCGTAGGCTACTGATGTTGCGAGTCTCCTGTTGGCTACTGGCGTTGCGAGTCTCCTGTTGGTTACTGAACGTTGCGAGTCTCCTGTTGGCTACTGACGTTGCGAGTCTACCGTAGGCTACTGACGTTGCGAGTCTCCTGTTGGCTACTGAACGTTGCGAGTCTCCTGTTGGCTACTGACGTTGCGGGGTCTACCGTAGGCTACTGACGTTGAGTCTCCTGTTGGCTACTGACGTTGCGGGGTCTACCGTAGGCTACTGACGTTGCGGGGTCTACCTGTAGGCTACTGACGTTGCGAGTCTCCTGGGGTCTACTGTAGGCTACTGGACGTTGCGAGTCTCCGTTGGCTACTGACGTTGCGGGTCTACTGTAGGCTACTGACGTTGCGAGTCTCCTGTTGGCTACTGACGTTGCGGGGTCTACTGTAGGCTACTGACGTTGCGAGTCTCCTGTTGGCTACTGACGTTGCGAGTCTCCTGTTGGCTACTGACGTTGCGAGTCTCCTGTTGGCTACTGACGTTGCGAGTCTCCTGTTGGCTACTGACGTTGCGAGTCTCCTGTTGGCTACTGACGTTGCGAGTCTCTTGTAGGCTACTGATGTTGCGAGTCTCCTGTTGGCTACTGACGTTGCGAGTCTCCTGTAGGCTACTGACGTTGCGAGTCTCCTGTAGGCTACTGACGTTGCGAGTCTCCTGTAGGCTACTGATGTTGCGAGTCTCCTGTTGGCTACTGACGTTGCGAGTCTCCTGTTAGGCTACTGACGTTGCGAGTCTCCTGTAGGCTACTGAACGTTGCGAGTCTCCTGTAGGCTACTGATGTTGCGAGTCTCCTGTTGGCTACTGAACGTTGCGAGTCTCCTGTTGGCTACTGACGTTGCGAGTCTCCTGTTGGCTACTGACGTTGCGAGTCTCCTGTAGGCTACTGACGTTGCGAGTCTCCTGTAGGCTACTGATGTTGCGAGTCTCCTGTAGGCTACTGACGTTACGAGTCTCCTGTTGGCTACTGACGTTGCGAGTCTCCTGTAGGCTACTGATGTTGCGAGTCTCCTGTTGGCTACTGACGTTGCGAGTCTCCTGTAGGCTACTGATGTTGCGAGTCTCCTGTAGGCTACTGACGTTGCGAATCTCCTGTTGGCTACTGACGTTGCGAGTCTCCTGTAGGCTACTGAATGTTGCGAGTCTCCTGTTGGCTACTGACGTTGCGAGTCTCCTGTTGGCTAGGCTAGTCTCCTGTTGGTTACGAACGTTGCGAGTCTCCTGTTGGCTACTGACGTTGCGAGTCTACCGTAGGCTAGTCTCCTGTTGGCTACTGACGTTGCGAGTCTACCGTAGGCTACTGACGTTGCGGGGTCTACCGTAGGCTACTGATGTTGCGAGTCTCCTGTTGGCTACTGGCGTTGCGAGTCTACCGTTGGCTACTGCGAGTCTCCTGTTGGCTACTGACGTTGCGAGTCTACCGTAGGCTACTGACGTTGCGAGTCTCCTGTTGGTTGCGAGTCTCCTGTTGGCTACTGACGTTGCGAGTCTACCGTAGGCTACTGAACGTTGCGAGTCTCCTGTTGGCTACTGACGTTGCGAGTCTACCGTAGGCTACTGACGTTGCGGGGTCTACCGTAGGCTACTGATGTTGCGAGTCTCCTGTTGGCTACTGGCGTTGCGAGTCTCCTGTTGGTTACGCGTTGCGAGTCTACTGTAGGCTACTGACGTTGCGGGGTCTACTGTAGGCTACTGATGTTGGCTACTGAGTGCGAGTCTCCTGTTGGCGACTGGCGTCTACCGTAGGCTACTGAACGTTGCGAGTCTCCTGTTGGCTACTGACGTTGCGAGTCTCCTGTTGGCTACTGACGTTGCGAGTCTCCTGTTGGTTACTGAACGTTGCAAGTCTCCTGTTGGCTACTGACGTTGCGAGTCTACCGTAGGCTACTGACGTTGTGATCATGATTCAGAAATTGGGGGGATTTTTTTTGTTTTTGAGATGACTGGATTAACTTTATCAATGCTAATTAGGATAGTATACAAAAACGTAAGATGTGTTTTTATTAAAAATTGGTGCTGCTCTACACACACTAGCTAGCTCTGGTCCAACCAATGTTAAGCCAACCCCTGAAATCACAGAGTTATCCTCTCTTCTTCATCTATGGTATTGAATCTACCTACTTCAATTGCCAGAGACAGTATCCCTGTTCTCAACTGAGCGCACAACGATCTTTTTGATTTCTTGTTATTTGACAGTGATATATCAGTTGAAGAGTTTATACCAAAGTTTATCTTGTGTTTGATCATGTTGACATTGCATGATAACTTATTTGTAAATATGTGTTGTAGATCCTCCTCGTTAAATATGTAATTTACTGGTTACAACAGGGTTTCCCAAACTCAGTGCACATTTTGGTTAGGGGTCCCTAACACTATACACTAGCCTATACCCTAACACTATACACTAACCTATACCCTAACACTATACACTATACCCTAACACTATACACTAGCCTATACCCTAACACTATACAGCTGATTCAAATTATCAAAGTTTGATTAGTTATTTGAATCGGCTGTGTAGTGCTAGGGCAAAAACCAATCTGTACTTTACTATTTATATTTTTGACTACTTCAACTTCTCTACATTCCTAAAGAAAATGATGTACTTTTTACTCCATACATTTTCCCTGACATCCAAAAGTACTCGTTACATTTAAAATGCATAGCAGGACAGGAGAATGGTCCAATTCACACACTTATCAAGAGAACATCCCTGGTCACCCCTACTGCTTCTGATCTGGCAGACTCACTAAACAGAGAACATCCCTGGTCACCCCTACTGCCTCTGATCTGGCAGACTCACTAAACAGAGAACATCCCTGGTCACCCCTACTGCCTCTGATCTGGCAGACTCACTAAACGCAGACAGACAGATTGACATGCACACGTTAGCACAGTGCTGGACTTGGTAAAGGTCCGTGTCAGTGTGGGTGGACAGTCAGCTTTTTAATCGGAGCAAAATCAATCTGAAAGTGTCTATTTTTCAGGGAAATAACCTGTTATCTGTCAGGTGAAGTCCATTAGCAGCCATCAGGATCATTCAGATTCCTATCACAACTGGAATGATGTGATTTGATGGCAGTCACCTGACCTGGGTGGTCCCGCAGTCTATGCTGTCACCTACAGGACATATTTGCTGTGGGTTCCAAATTGGCCCACTATCTTTCCTGCTGTCTCGCCTTTAGCCAATACAAACATAGGCCTCTATTTTTTAAGTCACTTCAATAGACTAGACCAGGATTGCTAGTACATCTTTGAGTCAAAGTTTAAAATTAGTCTTTACCGAACACAGAGGGAGGAGAATTGTATACTGTTTGCCCCCTGGTGAGGAATGGAGATAGTATTAGCTAATCTATACAGCACTTGGACAAGCTCGCATTAATGGCTGGAATGGTATGGTATCTAACATAGCATGAATGGTATAGGGTCCTATGATTATCTTGTCAGCTGTGTGTGGGGTCTTCCAACCGCTATTCTTCTCTGGTTCTAGGCCTCTTAGGCTGAGCTAGTGCAGTATGGTCCTCCAACCTCTATTCTTCTCTGGTTCTAGGCCTCTTAGGCTGAGCTAGTTCAGTATGGTCCTCCAACCGCTATTCTTCTCTGGTTCTAGGCCTCTTAGGCTGAGCTAGTTCAGTATGGTCCTCCAACCGCTATTCTTCTCTGGTTCTAGGCCTCTTAGGTTGAGCTAGTTCAGTATGGTCCTCCAACCTCTATTCTTCTCTGGTTCTAGGCCTCTTAGGCTGAGCTAGTTCACTATGGTCCTCCAGCTGCTTCTCTTCTCTGGTTCTAGGCCTCTTAGTCTAAGCTAGTTCACTATGGTCCTCCAGCTGCTTCTCTTCTCTGGCTCTAGGCCTCTTAGGCTGAGCTAGTTCAGTATGGTCCTCCAACCGCTATTCTTCTCTGGTTCTAGGCCTCTTAGGCTGAGCTAGTTCAGTATGGTCCTCCAACCTCTATTCTTCTCTGGTTCTAGGCCTCTTAGGCTGAGCTAGTTCAGTATGGTCCTCCAACCTCTATTCTTCTCTGGTTCTAGGCCTCTTAGGCTGAGCTAGTTCACTATGGTCCTCCAGCTGCTTCTCTTCTCTGGTTCTAGGCCTCATAGGCTAAGCTAGTTCAGTATGGTCCTCCAACCTCTATTCTTCTCTGGTTCTAGGCCTCTTAGGCTAAGCTAGTTCACTATGGTCCTCCAGCTGCTTCTCTTCTCTGGTTCTAGGCCTCTTAGGCTGAGCTAGTTCACTATGGTCCTCCAGCTGCTTCTCTTCTCTGGTTCTAGGCCTCTAAGGCTGAGCATGCGGCCGTGCTGCTCTGGAGCTCCACTTCCTGGCGCCAGCTACAGGCGCTGCCCTGCCACAGCCTCACTGTCACCCAGATGGCCTTCTCTCCCAATGGACTGTTCCTATTGGCCGTGTCCCGGGACAGGACCTGGTCGCTATGGAAACGGGACGACCCCGCCGCTACGACTACAAACACAGGTGAGCTGAGGGTTCCTGTCTGTCTGCTTTACTGGTATTATGCTTTTTCTTTTAATAGTATTTTCTTCCTGCTTTTGAAGTTAGTTTGGTTTTATGTCAGGTGTTTTAAGCAGCCAAGAGCTAGTTTAGTTTGAGTTTAGTCCTGTTTTACTAGCCTAGGGATAGTTTGGAGCCATAAAACCAATGTCTCAAATCCCCATTTAAACCCAGTCAGGTAAATCACCAGTGACACAGCCCTAATCGGTGAAGCAACTGTTTTTCTTTTCCTATTTCCTGTGGCGGGTTCCTTGGTGGGTTCCCCGGCGAACTGGCAGTCTGTTCCAGTTGAGCCCTGAATTACTCACGGTCTCACACATGCCCGCACACGTGCAGACACACTCTCTCTCTCTCCCTTAACCAGTCTAGACATGCCAATCGAGGGGCTGGAATCACAGTACAGGACGGCCCAGCCGGCCAGTAAAGACAGGGATGGAGAGTGGCTGTAGCTGTAGGTAGAGAGAAGACAGGCCTCCCTAAGCTCCGACAGCACGTGTGTGCGTGTAGGGAAGGGAAAGGGGGATATCTAGTCAGTTGTACAACTGAATGCATTCAACTGAAATGTGTCTTCCACATTTAACCCCCTCTGAATCAGAGAGGTGTGAGGAGATGCCTAAATCGACATCCACGTCATCTGCACCTGGGGAACAGTGGGTTAACTGCCTTGCTCAGGGTCAGAAAGACAGATTTTTATTATTATATATTTATTTTTTACCTTGTGTGTGTGTGAGTGTGTGTGTGTGTGTACACTGCTACTAGCATGGGTCTATCTGGAGAACGGCTGATACAGGCAGAATAGTTATTAGTAATCAAATGGAAGTCAAAACTCTTTCTTTAACCATAGATCACATTTGTTTCCCCCAAATACTGTGACAACTATTGAGTGGAATGTGCTTTGTGGCTTGTCACAATTTTTGTATTTATTATTTGTTTTGACACTAGTGTTCCATTTGTAAATGCTAATTTGCGTGGTATAACACAGAAAGAAACCATGCCAAGCATCACACAGTTCTTCTCCCTAAAGTCCAATTCCCCTCAGAGTTTCACTTAATTGTGTTTTGACCCCCCCCCTACACACACACACACACACACACACACACACACACATGCTGAGTTCGCACACAAGAAACATGCCTATACAAACTGTGGGACTAGAAACATGCCTATACAAACTGTGAGACTAGAAACATGCCTATACAAACTGAGACTAGAAACATGCCTATACAAACTGTGGGACTAGAAACATGCCTATACAAACTGTGAGACTAGAAACATGCCTATACAAACTGTGACTAGAAACATGCCTATACAAACTGTGAGACTAGAAACATGCCTATACAAACTGAGACTAGAAACATGCCTATACAAACTGAGACTAGAAACATGCCTATACAAACTGTGAGACTAGAAACATGCCTATACAAACTGAGAGACTAGAAACATGCCTATACAAACTGAGAGACTAGAAACATGCCTATACAAACTGTGGGACTAGAAACATGCCTATACAAACTGTGAGACTAGAAACATGCCTATACAAACTGTGGGACTAGAAACATGCCTATACAAACTGTGGGACTAGAAACATGCCTATACAAACTGTGGGACTAGAAACATGCCTATACAAACTGTGGGACTAGAAACATGCCTATACAAACTGTGAGACTAGAAACATGCCTATACAAACTGTGAGACTAGAAACATGCCTATACAAACTGAGAGACTAGAAACATGCCTATACAAACTGTGGGACTAGAAACATGCCTATACAAACTGTGGGACTAGAAACATGCCTATACAAACTGAGAGACTAGAAACATGCCTATACAAACTGAGAGACTAGAAACATGCCTATACAAACTGTGGGACTAGAAACATGCCTATACAAACTGTGAGACTAGAAACATGCCTATACAAACTGAGAGACTAGAAACATGCCTATACAAACTGTGGGACTAGAAACATGCCTATACAAACTGTGGGACTAGAAACATGCCTATACAAACTGTGAGACTAGAAACATGCCTATACAAACTGTGGGACTAGAAACATGCCTATACAAACTGTGGGACTAGAAACATGCCTATACAAACTGTGGGACTAGAAACATGCCTATACAAACTGAGAGACTAGAAACATGCCTATACAAACTGTGGGACTAGAAACATGCCTATACAAACTGTGAGACTAGAAACATGCCTATACAAACTGTGAGACTAGAAACATGCCTATACAAACTGTGAGACTAGAAACATGCCTATACAAACTGTGAGACTAGAAACATGCCTATACAAACTGAGAGACTAGAAACATGCCTATACAAACTGAGACTAGAAACATGCCTATACAAACTGAGACTAGAAACATGCCTATACAAACTGTGGGACTAGAAACATGCCTATACAAACTGTGGGACTAGAAACATGCCTATACAAACTGAGAGACTAGAAACATGCCTATACAAACTGTGGGACTAGAAACATGCCTATACAAACTGTGAGACTAGAAACATGCCTATACAAACTGAGAGACTAGAAACATGCCTATACAAACTGTGAGACTAGAAACATGCCTATACAAACTGTGAGACTAGAAACATGCCTATACAAACTGAGAGACTAGAAACATGCCTATACAAACTGTGGGACTAGAAACATGCCTATACAAACTGAGACTAGAAACATGCCTATACAAACTGAGACTAGAAACATGCCTATACAAACTGAGACTAGAAACATGCCTATACAAACTGTGAGACTAGAAACATGCCTATACAAACTGTGGGACTAGAAACATGCCTATACAAACTGAGACTAGAAACATGCCTATACAAACTGTGAGACTAGAAACATGCCTATACAAACTGTGAGACTAGAAACATGCCTATACAAACTGAGACTAGAAACATGCCTATACAAACTGAGACTAGAAACATGCCTATACAAACTGAGACTAGAAACATGCCTATACAAACTGAGACTAGAAACATGCCTATACAAACTGAGACTAGAAACATGCCTATACAACCTGTGGGACTAGAAACATGCCTATACAAACTGTGAGACTAGAAACATGCCTATACAAACTGTGAGACTAGAAACATGCCTATACAAACTGAGACTAGAAACATGCCTATACAAACTGAGACTAGAAACATGCCTATACAAACTGAGACTAGAAACATGCCTATACAAACTGAGACTAGAAACATGCCTATACAAACTGTGGGACTAGAAACATGCCTATACAAACTGTGAGACTAGAAACATGCCTATACAAACTGTGAGACTAGAAACATGCCTATACAAACTGTGAGACTAGAAACATGCCTATACAAACTGAGAGACTAGAAACATGCCTATACAAACTGTGGGACTAGAAACATGCCTATACAAACTGAGACTAGAAACATGCCTATACAAACTGTGGGACTAGAAACATGCCTAAACAAACTGTGGGACTAGAAACATGCCTAAACAAACTGAGAGACTAGAAACATGCCTATACAAACTGTGGGACTAGAAACATGCCTATACAAACTGTGAGACTAGAAACATGCCTATACAAACTGTGAGACTAGAAACATGCCTATACAAACTGTGAGACTAGAAACATGCCTATACAAACTGTGAGACTAGAAACATGCCTATACAAACTGAGAGACTAGAAACATGCCTATACAAACTGTGGGACTAGAAACATGCCTATACAAACTGAGACTAGAAACATGCCTATACAAACTGTGAGACTAGAAACATGCCTATACAAACTGAGACTAGAAACATGCCTATACAAACTGTGGGACTAGAAACATGCCTATACAAACTGTGAGACTAGAAACATGCCTATACAAACTGAGACTAGAAACATGCCTATACAAACTGTGAGACTAGAAACATGCCTATACAAACTGTGAGACTAGAAACATGCCTATACAAACTGAGACTAGAAACATGCCTATACAAACTGAGACTAGAAACATGCCTATACAAACTGAGACTAGAAACATGCCTATACAAACTGTGAGACTAGAAACAAGCCTATACAAACTGAGACTAGAAACATGCCTATACAACCTGTGGGACTAGAAACATGCCTATACAAACTGTGAGACTAGAAACATGCCTATACAAACTGAGACTAGAAACATGCCTATACAAACTGAGACTAGAAACATGCCTATACAAACTGTGAGACTAGAAACATGCCTATACAAACTGTGGGACTAGAAACATGCCTATACAAACTGAGACTAGAAACATGCCTATACAAACTGTGAGACTAGAAACACGCCTATACAAACTGTGGGACTAGAAACACGCCTATACAAACTGTGGGACTAGAAACACGCCTATACAAACTGTGAGACTAGAAACATGCCTATACAAACTGTGGGACTAGAAACATGCCTATACAAACTGTGAGACTAGAAACATGCCTATACAAACTGAGACTAGAAACATGCCTATACAAACTGTGAGACTAGAAACATGCCTATACAAACTGTGAGACTAGAAACATGCCTATACAAACTGAGACTAGAAACATGCCTATACAAACTGAGACTAGAAACATGCCTATACAAACTGAGACTAGAAACATGCCTATACAAACTGTGAGACTAGAAACATGCCTATACAAACTGAGAGACTAGAAACATGCCTATACAAACTGTGGGACTAGAAACATGCCTATACAACCTGTGGGACTAGAAACATGCCTATACAAACTGTGAGACTAGAAACATGCCTATACAAACTGAGACTAGAAACATGCCTATACAAACTGTGAGACTAGAAACATGCCTATACAAACTGAGACTAGAAACATGCCTATACAAACTGTGAGACTAGAAACATGCCTATACAAACTGAGACTAGAAACATGCCTATACAAACTGAGACTAGAAACATGCCTATACAAACTGAGACTAGAAACATGCCTATACAACCTGTGGGACTAGAAACATGCCTATACAAACTGTGAGACTAGAAACATGCCTATACAAACTGTGAGACTAGAAATATGCCTATACAAACTGTGAGACTAGAAACATGCCTATACAAACTGAGACTAGAAACATGCCTATACAAACTGAGACTAGAAACATGCCTATACAACCTGTGGGACTAGAAACATGCCTATACAAACTGTGGGACTAGAAACATGCCTATACAAACTGAGACTAGAAACATGCCTATACAAACTGTGGGACTAGAAACATGCCTATACAAACTGTGGGACTAGAAACATGCCTATACAAACTGGGACTAGAAACATGCCTATACAAACTGAGACTAGAAACATGCCTATACAAACTGTGGGACTAGAAACATGCCTATACAAACTGTGGGACTAGAAACATGCCTATACAAACTGTGGGACTAGAAACATGCCTATACAAACTGTGAGACTAGAAACATGCCTATACAAACTGTGAGACTAGAAACATGCCTATACAAACTGAGAGACTAGAAACATGCCTATACAAACTGTGGGACTAGAAACATGCCTATACAAACTGAGACTAGAAACATGCCTATACAAACTGAGACTAGAAACATGCCTATACAAACTGTGGGACTAGAAACATGCCTATACAAACTGTGAGACTAGAAACATGCCTATACAAACTGTGGGACTAGAAACATGCCTATACAAACTGTGGGACTAGAAACATGCCTAAACAAACTGAGAGACTAGAAACATGCCTATACAAACTGTGGGACTAGAAACATGCCTATACAAACTGAGACTAGAAACATGCCTATACAAACTGTGGGACTAGAAACATGCCTATACAAACTGTGGGACTAGAAACATGCCTATACAAACTGAGACTAGAAACATGCCTATACAAACTGTGGGACTAGAAACATGCCTATACAAACTGAGACTAGAAACATGCCTATACAAACTGTGGGACTAGAAACATGCCTATACAAACTGTGAGACTAGAAACATGCCTATACAAACTGTGGGACTAGAAACATGCCTATACAAACTGAGAGACTAGAAACATGCCTATACAAACTGAGAGACTAGAAACATGCCTATACAAACTGTGGGACTAGAAACATGCCTATACAAACTGTGGGACTAGAAACATGCCTATACAAACTCTGAGACTAGAAACATGCCGATACAAACTGTGAGACTAGAAACATGCCTATACAAACTGTGGGACTAGAAACATGCCTTTACAAACTGGGACTAGAAACATGCCTATACAAACTGAGACTAGAAACATGCCTATACAAACTGAGACTAGAAACATGCCTATACAAACTGAGACTAGAAACATGCCTATACAAACTGAGACTAGAAACATGCCTATACAAACTGAGACTAGAAACATGCCTATACAAACTGAGACTAGAAACATGCCTATACAAACTGTGGGACTAGAAACATGCCTATACAAACTGTGGGACTAGAAACATGCCTATACAAACTGTGGGACTAGAAACATGCCTATACAAACTGTGGGACTAGAAACATGCCTATACAAACTGTGGGACTAGAAACATGCCTATACAAACTGTGGGACTAGAAACATGCCTATACAAACTGTGGGACTAGAAACATGCCTATACAAACTGAGAGACTAGAAACATGCCTATACAAACTGTGGGACTAGAAACATGCCTATACAAACTGTGGGACTAGAAACATGCCTATACAAACTGTGGGACTAGAAACATGCCTATACAAACTGTGGGACTAGAAACATGCCTATACAAACTGTGGGACTAGACACATGTGTGAAACAACAGTGTCTCTCTAGAGGCTGCTGGAACTATACAGACAGCAGTGTGTCTCTTGGGGCTGCTGGAACTACACAGACAGCAGTGTGTCTCTAGGGGCTGCTGGAACTACACAGACAGCAGTGTGTCTCTATGTCTCTCTAGGGGCTGGGCTGACATCAATGTCTCTGGAACTACACAGACATCAATGTCTCTCTAGGGCTGCTGGAACTACACAGACATCAATGTCTCTCTTGGGGCTGCTGGAACTACACAGACATCAATGTCTCTCTAGGGGCTGCTGGAACTACACAGACATCAATGTCTCTCTTGGGGCTGCTGGAACTACACAGACATCAATGTCTCTCTAGGGGCTGCTGGAACTACACAGACATCAATGTCTCTCTAGAGGCTGCTGGAACTACACAGACATCAATGTCTCTCTAGAGGCTGCTGGAACTACACAGACATCAATGTCTCTCTAGAGGCTGCTGGAACTACACAGACATCAATGTCTCTCTAGGGGCTGCTGGAACTACACAGACATCAATGTGGAACTACACAGACATCAATGTCTCTCTAGAGGCTGCTGGAACTACACAGACATCAATGTCTCTCTAGGGGCTGCTGGAACTACACAGACATCAATGTCTCTCTAGAGGCTGCTGGAACTACACAGACATCAATGTCTCTCTTGGGGCTGCTGGAACTACACAGACAGCAGTGTGTCTCTAGAGGCTGCTGGAATGACACAGAACAGTGCATCACAACCAACATTAATGACAGACATCATAGAGAGGAGGAACTGAGGCTTTGGGTTTATTTTTGTGTCAGTGGAGAGATTCATTGTTACCACTGAGCAGTTATGTACTGTTTTAGAACGTTTTGTGGTTCAATACTAATGCAAGGTAGATGGGTATTTATTGTGCCTGTGTGTGTCTCCCCCATCCAGAGCCCCATTTCTCCCTGTACACATGTACCAGGAAGGACACGGCCGTACACACGCGCATCATATGGTCATGTGACTGGAGCGCCGACAACAAGTACTTTGTGACGTCAAGTCGAGACAAGAAGGTAATTATTCTACACCAGCAAGACCTTAGTGTTGCTAGTAAGAGGTAGCTTGTATTCTCCGGACTTCAACGTCTATTCACTTCGGTCTGAGCGTGTGTTCACAAAGTTTCTCAGAGAAGGAGCACTGATCAAGGATCAGTTTTGTCGTTTAAATGGTGATGAAGAAGAGGGTGGGTGGGGTCCGATCCTAGAGCAGAACTTCTACTCTGAGAACCTTTTTGAAACAGGCCCTGGTCCACAGCTTAAGAGTCCTTTGATGTCAATGCAAGACTGGTATGAAACATAATGATGTGCTAATCTCAAACCAGCATCAGCCTTCAAATGTTCCTACAAATGAGCTCCTCAGTAAGTAAAGGTCACAATGGTAAGGAAACAGTAAAATACTGTTCATCATAGGCTACATCCCAAATGCAACCTTTTCCCTTTACAGTGCACTACTTTTGACCAGGACCCATAGAACTACATAGGCTATAGGATACCACCTGGGACCTACACACATTCTATGTTAGTGTGACTTTCCAGAATAATTTAATGTCTCTACAGGTGATAGTGTGGGGTGACTGCAGTAGTTCTGAGGCCATTGTGACCCCTGATGAACAGTCAATGTTCCTCCATATTAGATGTAGGAGACTGCCACTGCTGTCTCCTTCTGCCCCATCCTGTGCCCCGGCAACAGGTACCATACTGAGGCAGCGCTTATTTTCTGAATACCAATTGAACCACTGCTCCCTTCACCCTAGACACTGCTGTAGGCCTGCAATTGGATAGGTATTACAACATGGTTGAAATGTATACGCAGCCTATCAGAAGGCAGAGGGAAGCTTTAGCCGTTATCCTATCCAATCGTTTCAGATCAACAAGAGTTCCTAGGGGAACACATGCAGATTTCATTTACATTACATTTACAGTCATTTAGCAGTCTCTCTTATGGGGTGAATTCACCTTCTGACATCAGTGGAACAGCCACTTTACAATAGTGCATCTAAATCATTTAAGGGGGGTGAGAAGGATTGCTTTAACTATCCTAGGTACTTGAAATGGGGTTTCAGGTGTCTCCGGGTGGTGATTGACTCCGCTGTCCAGTCGTGAGGGAGTTTGTTGTGGGGGGCCAGAACAGCGAACAATTTTGACTGGGCTGAGCGGGAACTGTACTTCCTCAGTGGTAGGGAGGCTTAGCAGGCCAGAGGTGGGCAGTCTCCCCTTGTTTGGGTGTAGGGCCTGATCAGAGCCTGGAGGTACTGCGGTGCCGTTCCCCTCACAGCTCCGTAGGCAAGCACCATGGTCTTGCGGATGCGAGCTTCAACTGGAAGCCAGTGGAGAGAGCGGATACGGGGTGACGTGAGAGAACTTGGGAAGGTTGAACACCAGACGGGCTGCGGCGTTCTGGATGAGTTGTAGGGGTTTAATGGCACAGGCAGGGACCCAGCCAACAGCGAGTTAGAACACAGTAATCCAGACGGGAGATGACAAGTGCCTGGATTAGGAGCCGCTTCCTGTGTGAGGCAGGGGGCGTACTCTCGGATGTTGTAGAGCATGAACCTACAGGAACGGACCACCGCCTTGATGTTAGTTGAGAACGACAGTGTTGTCCATGTCTTAGCTGTTCTGGAGGAGGAACAATGGAGTTGTCAACCGTGATGGCGAGATCATGGAACGGGCAGTCCTTCCCTGGGAGGAAGAGCAGCTCCGTCTTGCCGAGGTTCAGCTTGAGGTGGTGAGTCATCCACACTGATTGTCTGCCAGACATGTGCCACCTGGTCATCAGAAGGGGGAAAGGAGAAGATTAATTGTGTGTCGTCTGCATAGCAATGATAGGAGAGACCATGTGAGGTTATGACAGAGCCAAGTGACTTGGTGTATAGCTAGGAGGGGGCCTAGAACAGAGCCCTGGGGGACACCAGTGGTGAGCGCAGGAAGGAGACAGATTCTCGCCACGCCACCTGGTAGGAGCGACCTACAGGTAGGACGCAATCAGCGTACCGGAGATGCCCAACATGGAGAGGAGGACTGATGGTTCACAGTGTCGAAACAACAAGGTCTAGAAGGATGAGAGCAGAGAGAGAGTTAGCTTTAGCAGTGCGGAGCGCCTCCAAGTGATACAAGAAGAGCAATCTATTCTTGAAACCTGACTGATTTGGATCAAGAAGGTCATTCAGAGAGAGCGGGAGAGCTTAGAAAAGAAAGAAGGGATACTGGTCTGTAGTTGTTGACATCGGAGGGATCGAGTGTAGGTTTTTTCAGAAGGGTGCAACTCTCGCTCTCTTGAAGACGGAAGGGACGTAGCCAGCGGTCAGGGATGAGTTGATGAGCGAGGTGAGGTAGGGGAGAAGGTCTGAAATGGTCTGGAGAAAGAGAAGGAGATAGGGTCAAGAGGGCAGGTTGTTGGGCTAGACGGCAAAGATTTCATCTGGAGAAAGAGGGGAGAAAGAGGTCAGAGCACAGGGTAGGGCAGTGTGATCAGAACCAGCGGTGTCGTTTGACACGTCTTTAGGATCGGATTTGTGACCTTCTTTTCAAAATGGAAGAAGTCATCTGCAGAGAGGGAGGAGGGGGGGAGGAGGATTCAGGAGGGAGGAGAAGGTGGCAAAGGCTTCCTAGGGTTAGAGGCAGATGCTTGGAATTTAGAGTGGAAGAAAGTGGCTTTAGCAGCAGAGACAGAGGATGAAAATGTAGAGAGGAGGGAGTGAAAGGATGCCAGGTCCGCAGGGAGGCACAGTTTTCCTCCATTTCCGCTCGGCTGCCCGGAGCACTGTTCTGTGAGCTCGCAATGAGTCGTCGAGCCACGGACAAGCGGGAGGGAGGACCGAGCCGGCCTGGAGGATAGGGGACAGAGAGAGTCAAAGGATGCAGAAAGGGAAGAGAGGAGGGTTGAGGAGGCAGAATCAGGAGATAGGTTGGAGAAGGTATGAGCAGATGGGAAGAGATGATAGGATGGAAGAGGAGAGAGTAGCGGGGAGAGAACGAAGGTTGGGATGGCGCGATACCATCCGAGTAGGGGCAGTGTGGGACAGTGTTGATGAGCTGGAAAAGGATACAGTATCGGAGACTTGGAGGGGAGTTGCAATGAGGTAGTGGAAGAACAGCATCTGTAAAGATGACAAATTGCCTGCCTTGTGAGTAGGGGGGAAGGTGAGAGGGTGAGGTCAAAAGAGGAAAGTGGAAAGAACAAGGCAGAGAGGAATGAGTCAAAGGTAGACGAGAGGAGGTTAAAGTCGCCCAGGATGTGAGAGGTGAGCCGTCCTCAGCTTATCAAGGCATCAAGCTCATTGATGAACTCTCCGAGGGAACCTGGAGGGCGATAAATAATAAGGATGTTAAGCTTGAAAGGGCTGGTAACTGTGACAGCATGGAATTCAGATAGACAGATGGGTAAGGGGAGAAAGAGAGAATGACCACTTGGGAGACATGAGGATCACGGTGTGACCAGAAGCTCTCGGGGTGTGCGAGAACACATAGAATTTCCACATGCACTTTATTTCCACATGCACTTTATTTCCACATGCACTTTATTTCCACATGCACCTTATTCGCACATGTACTTTATCTCCACTTTATTTCCACATGCACTTTATTCGCTTTATCTCCATGCACTTTATTTCCACATGCTCTTTATTTCCACATGTACTTTATTTCCACTTTATCTCCACATGTACTTTATTTCCAATGCGCTTTATCTCTAAGCTTTACATGCACTTTATCTCCACATGCGCGTGCGCTTTATCTCCACGTGCTTTATTTCCACGTGCGCTTTAATTTCCTTTATCTCCTCGCTTTATTTCCACGTGACAAAACGCTGCTTATTTTGCGCTTTACATGCGCTTTATTATCTCCACGTGCGCTTTATTTCCACGTGCGCTTTATCTCCTGAGGCTTTATCTGTGCGCTTTATCTCCACGTGCGCTTTATTTGTAGGGCGCTCCACGTGCGCTTTATCTCCACGTGCTCTTTATCTCCACGTGCAGCTTTATCTCCACATGCGCTCCACGTGCGCTTTATCCACTCTTTACTCCATATTACACATGCACTTTTTTCCCCAGCTGGCTTCTAAAGTTGATGACTTTTCTGCGTTATTTAGCCTTTTGTGTGATGTGTTGAACTATTATACATGTCTGTAAGCTGTAAGCCTGTCCATCTGACAATAAACACATGTCCATCTGGGACAATAAAGTTTGATTGATTGATGTATGTTCCTCCAGCTATCTGCTGTCGGTGGGGCTGGAGAGTGGCCAGGTCCTGCTGTATAAGTGGGAACTCAGTGAGGAGCCTGCTGGAGCATCAGACTGGACCAGATATGGAGAAACAGACTTCTCGTATCCTTTAGACACACACACACCGGTATGCATGCATGCACGCCCCACAAACACACAATCCCAAGCTTTCATCACACATTTCAGTTTCTAAAATACCCCCCCCCCCATCCCCCCTGCGCACACACCTTTTGGCACTGACTAACTACAGGCCTTTAGTCCAGCTGTCCTATAAGCACTAGGTCCATTATTCTACGCTGAAGCCTCCTCAAGATAACATATCTCAATGGATAAATACCCCAAAAGGTACTCTGACTCTTTAGGCAGGAGTTTTTATGACTCTGCCCAGAGTTTTTAGAGTACGTCCATAGTGGACCCTATTCCCTACCCTAAGGGTCCTGTAGTGCACTATATAGGGAGAAAAAAAAGTAGTGCGCTATATAGGGAATAGGGTGGCATCTGGAAGGTGGCCAGAGAAAGAACATCCTCAAGTGAGTTTGAATGGCTGTGTATTGAACGGAGGGTTATTGAAGAGGAAATTGCAATCAACAGGCTCTTTTTGTGAAGGCCCCACCGACTGAGTCATGAAGAGAAGGAAGGGAAATCTCTGGCCTGAAGGAATGTTCTAACAATGTAATGTTACCTGATCTGTGAACGTTTGGTTTATTCATGGACCACAATTAACATGAATAAGACAAACGATAACGAAGTGAGGTATCACCATGGACGTGCCAACAACAGCTGAGGACAGAGTGGCATCTGATTCGGCGCCAACAAATACATACTACTGTGTAAAACTACATTTAGCAGATTCAGCACCTTTGGAAATTTCATATGAGAACGTCTATGCCTTCATCAGGTTTTATTTTTGTGCGTTATATTTGTATGTGACACACTCAGGGAGCTAACGCAAGTCTTTAGGTCTCAGGCATATTACAATACTCATCATGGAACCGTGGTTGACCTAACCCTAGAAATATAATTCATTCTTATATAGTACCATGCGCCTAACAACCTATTTTACATAGTCTGCTTGTGGGAGACACAACACAATGATACACTGACTGTAGTACAGTATGGAGACACAACACAATGATACACTATGACTGAAGTACAGTATGGAGACACAAGACAATGATACACTATGACTGTAGTACAGTATGGAGACACAACACAATGATACACTATGACTGTAGTACAGTATGGAGACACAACACAATGATACACTATGACTGTAGTACAGTATGGAGACACAACACAGTGATACACTGACTGTAGTACAGTATGGAGACACAACACAATGATACACTGACTGTAGTACAGTATGGAGACATAACACAATGATACACTGACTGTAGTACAGTATGGAGACACAACACAATGATACACTGACTGTAGTACAGTATGGAGACACAAGACAATGATACACTATGACTGTAGTACAGTATGGAGACACAACACAATGATACACTATGACTGTAGTACAGTATGGAGACACAACACAATGATACACTGACTGTAGTACAGTATGGAGACACAACACAACGATACACTATGACTGTAGTACAGTATGGAGACACAACACAGTGATACACTACGACAAGTCCAGTATGGAGACACAACACAGTGATACACTACGACAAGTACAGTATGGAGACACAACACAATGATACACTACGACAAGTACAGTATGGAGACACAACACAATGATACACTATGACTGTAGTACAGTATGGAGACACAACACAATGATACACTATGACTGTAGTACAGTATGGAGACACAACACTGTGATATTGACTATAGTACAGTAGGGAGACACAACACAATGATACACTGACTAGTACAGTATGGAGACACAACACAGTGATACACTACGACAAGTACAGTATGGAGACACAACACAGTGATACACTATGACTGTAGTACAGTATGGAGACACAACACAATGATACACTATGACTGTAGTACAGTA
The DNA here is from genome assembly GCF_036934945.1 of Oncorhynchus masou masou. NCBI lineage: Eukaryota > Metazoa > Chordata > Actinopteri > Salmoniformes > Salmonidae > Oncorhynchus > Oncorhynchus masou. The sequence continues at coordinate 14,896,219 of NC_088224.1, forward strand.
TGGAGACACAACACAATGATACACTGACTAGTACAGTATGGAGACACAACACAGTGATACACTACGACAAGTACAGTATGGAGACACAACACAATGATACACTGACTGTAGTACAGTATGGAGACACAACACAATGATACACTGACTGTAGTACAGTATGGAGACAAAACACTGTGATACACTATGACTGTAGTACAGTATGGAGACACAACACAATGATACACATGACTGTAGTACAGTATGGAGACACAACACAACGATACACTATGACTGTAGTACAGTATGGAGACACAACACAATGATACTATGACTGTAGTACAGTATGGAGACACAACACAGTGATACACTATGACTGTAGTACAGTATGGAGACACAACACAGTGATACACTGACTGTAGTACAGTATGGAGACACAACACAATGATACACTGACTGTAGTACAGTATGGAGACACAACACAGTGATACACTACGACAAGTCCAGTATGGAGACACAACACAGTGATACACTACGACAAGTACAGTATGGAGACACAACTCAATGATACACTACGACAAGTACAGTATGGAGACACAACACAATGATACACTGACTGTAGTACAGTATGGAGACACAACACAGTGATACACTATGACAAGTACAGTATGGAGACACAACACAATGATACACTATGACTGTAGTACAGTATGGAGACACAACACAATGATACACTATGACTGTAGTACAGTATGGAGACACAACACAATGATACACTATGACTGTAGTACAGTATGGAGACACAACACAATGATACACTGACTAGTACAGTATGGAGACACAACACAGTGATACACTACGACAAGTACAGTATGGAGACTCAACACAGTGATACACTGACTGTAGTACAGTATGGAGACAAAACACTGTGATATTGACTATAGTACAGTAGGGAGACACAACACAGTGATACACTATGACAAGTACAGTATGGAGACACAACACAATGATACACTATGACTGTAGTACAGTATGGAGACACAAGACAATGATACACTATGACTGTAGTACAGTATGGAGACATAACACAATGATACACTGACTGTAGTACAGTATGGAGACACAACACAATGATACACTATGACTGAAGTACAGTATGGAGACACAACACAATGATACTATGACTGTAGTACAGTATGGAGACACAACACAACGATACACTATGACTGTAGTACAGTATGGAGACACAACACAGTGATACACTACGACAAGTACAGTATGGAGACACAACACAATGATACACTATGACTGTAGTACAGTATGGAGACACAACACAACGATACACTATGACTGTAGTACAGTATGGAGACACAACACAGTGATACTCAATGACTGAAGTACAGTATGGAGACACAACACAATGATACACTATGACTGTAGTACAGTATGGAGACACAACACAATGATACACTATGACTGTAGTACAGTATGGAGACACAACACAATGATACACTGACTAGTACAGTATGGAGACACAACACAGTGATACACTACGACAAGTACAGTATGGAGACACAACACAGTGATACACTGACTGTAGTACAGTATGGAGACAAAACACTGTGATATTGACTATAGTACAGTAGGGAGACACAACACAGTGATACACTATGACAAGTACAGTATGGAGACACAACACAATGATACACTATGACTGTAGTACAGTATGGAGACACAACACAATGATACACTATGACTGTAGTACAGTATGGAGACACAACACAATGATACACTGACTGTAGTACAGTATGGAGACACAACACAATGATACACTATGACTGTAGTACAGTATGGAGACACAACACAATGATACACTATGACTGTAGTACAGTATGGAGACACAACACAATGATACACTGACTGTAGTACAGTATGGAGACACAACACAATGATAACTGACTGTACAGTATGGAGACACAACACAGTGATACACTACGACAAGTACAGTATGATGACACAACACAATGATACACTGACTGTAGTACAGTATGTAGACACAACACAATGACTGACTGTAGTACAGTATGGAGACACAATACAATGATACTGACTAGTACAGTATGGAGACACAACACAATGATACACTGACTATGTATGGAGACACAACACAATGTAATACAGTATGGAGACACAACACAATGATACACTGACTGTAGTACAGTATGAGACACAACACAATGATTATTCAGTATGGAGACACAACACAATGATACACTGACTGAAGTATGGAGACACAACACAGTGATACACTATGACAAGTACAGTATGGAGACACAACACAGTGATACACTGACTGTAGTACAGTATGGAGACACAAACAATGATACACTGACTAGTGTATGGGACACAGATACACTGACTGTAGTACAGTATGGAGACACAACACAATGATACACTGACTGTAGTACAGTATGGAGACACAACACAATGATACACTGACTGTAGTACAGTACGGAGACACAACACAATGATACACTATGACTGTAGTACAGTATGGAGACACAACACAATGATACACTATGACTGTAGTACAGTATGGAGACACAACACAATGATACACTGACTGTAGTACAGTATGGAGACACAACACAATGATACACTGACTAGTACAGTATGGAGACACAACACAGTGATACACTATGACTACAGTAGATGACACAACACAATGTACACTTTATTTATGTAGACACAACACAATGATACTGACTGTAGTACAGTATGACACAATGATACTGACTAGTACAGTATGGAGACACAACACAATGATACACTGACTAGTACAGTATGGAGACACAACACAATGATACACTGACTAGTAGTATGGAGACACAACACAATGATACTGACTGTAGTACAGTATGGAGACACAACACAATGATACACTGACTAGTACAGTATGGAGACACAACACAATGATACACTGACTAGTACAGTATGGAGACACAACACAGTGATACACTATGACAAGTACAGTATGGAGACACAACACAGTGATACACTGACTGTAGTACAGTATGGAGACACAACACAATGATACACTGACTAGTACAGTATGGAACAACCTATTTTACATACTGTAGTACAGTATGGAGACACAACACAATGATACACTGACTGTAGTACAGTATGGAGACACAACACAATGATACACTGACTGTAGTACAGTATGGAGACACAACACAATGATACACTGACAAGTACAGTATGGAGACACAACACAGTGATACACTATGACTGTAGTACAGTATGGAGACACAACACAATGATACTATGACTGTAGTACAGTATGGAGACACAACACAGTGATACACTGACAAGTACAGTATGGAGACACAACAACAATGATACACTGACTGTAGTACAGTATGGAGACACAACACAATGATACACTATGACTGTAGTACAGTATGGAGACACAACACAATGATACACTGACTGTAGTACAGTATGGAGACACAACACAATGATACACTGACTGTAGTACAGTATGGAGACACAACACAATGATACACTGACTGTAGTACAGTATGGAGACACAACACAGTGATACACTACGACAAGTACAGTATGATGACACAACACAGTGATACACTGACTGTAGTACAGTATGGAGACACAACACAGTGATACACTACGACAAGTACAGTATGGAGACACAACACAATGATACACTATGACAAGTACAGTATGGAGACACAACACAATGATACACTGACTGTAGTACAGTATGGAGACACAACACAGTGATACACTATGACAAGTACAGTATGGAGACACAACACAATGATACACTATGACTGTAGTACAGTATGGAGACACAACACAATGATACACTATGACTGTAGTACAGTATGGAGACACAACACAATGATACACTATGACTGTAGTATACAGTATGGAGACACAACACAATGATACACTGACTAGTACAGTATGGAGACACAACACTGATACACTGACTGTAGTACAGTATGGAGACACAACACTGATACACTGACTGTAGTACAGTATGGAGACAAAACACTGTGATATTGACTATAGTACAGTAGGGAGACACAACACAGTGATACACTATGACAAGTACAGTATGGAGACACAACACAATGATACACTATGACTGTAGTACAGTATGGAGACACAACACAATGATACACTGACTGTAGTACAGTATGGAGACACAACACAACGATACACTATGACTGTAGTACAGTATGGAGACACAACACAATGATACTATGACTGTAGTACAGTATGGAGACACAACACAGTGATACACTACGACAAGTACAGTATGGAGACACAACTCAATGATACACTGACTGTAGTACAGTATGGAGACACAACACAATGATACTATGACTGTAGTACAGTATGGAGACACAACACAATGATACTATGACTGTAGTACAGTATGGAGACACAACACAGTGATACACTACGACAAGTACAGTATGGAGACACAACACAGTGATACACTACGACAAGTACAGTATGGAGACACAACTCAATGATACACTACGACAAGTACAGTATGGAGACACAACACAATGATACACTGACTGTAGTACAGTATGGAGACACAACACAGTGATACACTATGACAAGTACAGTATGGAGACACAACACAATGATACACTATGACTGTAGTACAGTATGGAGACACAACACAATGATACACTGACTAGTACAGTATGGAGACACAACACAGTGATACACTACGACAAGTACAGTATAAAGACACAACACAGTGATACACTGACTGTAGTACAGTATGGAGACAAAACACTGTGATATTGACTATAGTACAGTAGGGAGACACAACACAGTGATACACTATGACAAGTACAGTATGGAGACACAACACAATGATACACTATGACTGTAGTACAGTATGGAGACACAACACAATGATACACTATGACTGTAGTACAGTATGGAGACACAACACAATGATACACTGACTGTAGTACAGTATGGAGACACAACACAATGATACACTATGACTGTAGTACAGTATGGAGACACAACACAATGATACACTGACTGTAGTACAGTATGGAGACACAACACAATGATACACTATGACTGTATACAGGAGACACAACACAATGATACACTGACTGTAGTACAGTATGGAGACACAACACAATGATACACTATGACTGTAATACAGTATGGAGACACAACACAATGATACACTGACTGTAGTACAGTATGGAGACACAACACAATGATACACTATGACTGTAGTACAGTATGGAGACACAACACAATGATACACTGACTGTAGTACAGTATGGAGACACAACACAATGATACACTATGACTGTAGTACAGTATGGAGACACAACACAATGATACACTGACTGTAGTACAGTATGGAGACACAACACAATGATACACTATGACTGTAGTACAGTATGGAGACACAACACAGTGATACACTATGACTGTAGTACAGTATGGAGACACAACACAATGATACACTGACTGTAGTACAGTATGGAGACACAACACAATGATACACTGACTAGTACAGTATGGAGACACAACACAGTGATACACTACGACAAGTACAGTATGAGACACAACACAATGATACTGACTGTAGTACAGTATGGAGACACAATACAATGATACTGACTAGTACAGTATGGAGACACAACACAATGATACACTGACTAGTACAGTATGGAGACACAACACAATGATACACTGACTAGTACAGTATGGAGACACAACACAATGATACACTGACTGTAGTACAGTATGGAGACACAACACAATGATACACTGATGAGTATGGAGACTGACAGTGTACAGTATGGAGACACAACACAGTGATACACTGATAGTACACATGGAGTACAATGATACACTATGACAAGTACAGTATGGAGACACAACACAGTGATACACTGACTGTAGTACAGTATGGAGACACAACACAATGATACACTGACTAGTACAGTATGGAGACACAACGATACACTGACTGTAGTACAGTATGGAGACACAACACAATGATACACTGACTAGTACAGTAGGGAGACACAACACAGTGATACACTATGACAAGTACAGTATGGAGACAAAACACTGTGATATTGACTATAGTACAGTATGGAGACACAACACAGTGATACACTGACTGTAGTACAGTATGGAGACACAACACAATGATACACTATGACTGTAGTACAGTATGGAGACACAACACAATGATACACTGACTGTAGTACAGTATGGAGACACAACACAATGATACACTGACTGTAGTACAGTATGGAGACACAACACAGTGATACACTATGACAAGTACAGTATGGAGACACAACACAATGATACACTGACTAGTACAGTATGGAGACACAACACAGTGATACACTACGACAAGTACAGTATGGAGACACAACACAATGATACACTGACTGTAGTACAGTATGGAGTATGGAGACACAACACAATGATACACTGACTAGTACAGTATGGAGACACAACACAATGATACACTGACTAGTACAGTATGGAGACACAACACAATGATACACTACTGACAAGTACAGTATGGAGACACAACACAATGATACACTGACAAGTACAGTATGGAGACACAACACAATGATACACTGACTAGTACAGTATGGAGACACAACACATGATACACTGATACACTGGAGACACAACACATGATACACTATGACAAGTACAGTATGGAGACACAACACAATGATACACTGACTGTAGTACAGTATGGAGACACAACACAATGATACACTGACTGTAGTACAGTATGGAGACACAACACAATGATACACACTAGTGATGGAGACACAACACAATGTACAGTATGGAGACACAACACAATGATACACTGACTGTAGTACAGTATGGAGACACAACACAATGATACACTGACTAGTACAGTATGGAGACACAACACAGTGATACACTATGACAAGTACAGTATGGAGACACAACACAATGATACACTGACTGTAGTACAGTATGGAGACACAACACAGTGATACACTCTGACAAGTACAGTATGGAGACACAACACAATGATACACTATGACTGTAGTACAGTATGGAGACACAACACAATGATACACTGACTAGTACAGTATGGAGACACAACACAGTGATACACTATGACAAGTACAGTATGGAGACACAACTCAATGATACACTACGACAAGTACAGTATGGAGACACAACACAGTGATACACTGACTGTAGTACAGTATGGAGACACAACACAATGATACACTATGACTGAAGTACAGTATGGAGACACAACACAATGATACTATGACTGTAGTACAATATGGAGACACAACACAACGATACACTACGACAAGTCCAGTATGGAGACACAACACAGTGATACACTGACTGTAGTACAGTATGGAGACACAACACAATGATACACTATGACTGTAGTACAGTATGGAGACACAACACAATGATACTATGACTGTAGTACAGTATGGAGACACAACACAGTGATACACTACGACAAGTCCAGTATGGAGACACAACACAGTGATACACTACGACAAGTACAGTATGGAGACACAACTCAATGATACACTACGACAAGTACAGTATGGAGACACAACACAATGATACACTGACTGTAGTACAGTATGGAGACACAACACAGTGATACACTATGACAAGTACAGTATGGAGACACAACACAGTGATACACTATGACAAGTACAGTATGGAGACACAACACAATGATACACTGACTAGTACAGTATGGAGACACAACACAGTGATACACTACGACAAGTACAGTATGGAGACACAACACAGTGATACACTGACTGTAGTACAGTATGGAGACACAACACTGTGATATTGACTATAGTACAGTAGGGAGACACAACACAGTGATACACTATGACAAGTACAGTATGGAGACACAACACAATGATACACTGACTGTAGTACAGTATGGAGACACAACACAATGATACACTGACTGTAGTACAGTATGGAGACACAACACAATGATACACTATGACTGTAGTACAGTATGGAGACACAACACAATGATACACTGACTGTAGTACAGTATGGAGACACAACACAATGATACACTGACTGTAGTACAGTATGGAGACACAACACAATGATACACTATGACTGTAGTACAGTATGGAGACACAACACAATGATACACTGACTGTAGTACAGTATGGAGACACAACACAACGATACACTATGACTGTAGTACAGTATGGAGACACAACACAATGATACTATGACTGTAGTACAGTATGGAGACACAACACAGTGATACACTACGACAAGTACAGTATGGAGACACAACACAGTGATACACTACGACAAGTACAGTATGGAGACACAACACAGTGATACACTACGACAAGTACAGTATGGAGACACAACTCAATGATACACTGACTGTAGTACAGTATGGAGACACAACACAATGATACACTATGACTGAAGTACAGTATGGAGACACAACACAATGATACTATGACTGTAGTACAATATGGAGACACAACACAACGATACACTATGACTGTAGTACAGTATGGAGACACAACACAATGATACTATGACTGTAGTACAGTATGGAGACACAACACAGTGATACACTACGACAAGTCCAGTATGGAGACACAACACAGTGATACACTACGACAAGTACAGTATGGAGACACAACTCAATGATACACTACGACAAGTACAGTATGGAGACACAACACAATGATACACTATGACTGTAGTACAGTATGGAGACACAACACAATGATACACTATGACTGTAGTACAGTATGGAGACACAACACAATGATACACTGACTAGTACAGTATGGAGACACAACACAGTGATACACTACGACAAGTACAGTATGGAGACACAACACAGTGATACACTGACTGTAGTACAGTATGGAGACAAAACACTGTGATATTGACTATAGTACAGTAGGGAGACACAACACAGTGATACACTATGACAAGTACAGTATGGAGACACAACACAATGATACACTATGACTGTAGTACAGTATGGAGACACAACACAATGATACACTATGACTGTAGTACAGTATGGAGACACAACACAATGATACACTGACTAGTACAGTATGGAGACACAACACAATGATACACTATGACTGTAGTACAGTATGGAGACACAACACAATGATACACTATGACTGTAGTACAGTATGGAGACACAACACAATGATACACTGACTGTAGTACAGTATGGAGACACAACACTGATACACTGACTAGTACAGTATGGAGACACAACACAGTGATACACTACGACAAGTACAGTATGGAGACACAACACAATGATACACTGACTGTAGTACAGTATGGAGACACAACACAATGATACACTGACTGTAGTACAGTATGGAGACACAACACAATGATACACTGACTGTAGTACAGTATGGAGACACAACACTGATACACTGACTGTAGTACAGTATGGAGACACAACACAATGATACACTGACTAGTACAGTATGGAGACACAACACAGTGATACACTATGACAAGTACAGTATGATGACACAACACAATGATACACTGACTGTAGTACAGTATGTAGACACAATACACTGATACTGACTAGTACAGTATGGAGACACAACACAATGATACACTGACTAGTACAGTATGGAGACACAACACAATGATACACTGACTAGTACAGTATGGAGACACAACACAATGATACACTGACTGTAGTACGGTATAGAGACACAACACAATGATACACTGACTGTAGTACAGTATGGAGACACAACACAATGATACACTGACTATAGTACAGTATGGAGACACAACACAATGATACACTGACTGTAGTACAGTATGGAGACACAACTCAATGATACACTATGACTGAAGTACAGTATGGAGACACAACACAGTGATACTATGACTGAAGTACAGTATGGAGACACAACACAATGATACACTGACTGTAGTACGGTATAGAGACACAACACAATGATACACTGACTGTAGTACAGTATGGAGACACAACACAATGATACACTGACTATAGTACAGTATGGAGACATAACACAATCATACACTATGATTGTAGTACAGTATGGAGACACAACACAATCATACACTATGATTGTAGTACAGTATTTCACCACTCTGTTGTTTCCTTGACAACTCTTCCCCCCTCCAGTCAGAGTCACTCGCTGACGGTGAAGAGGCTGCGCTGGAGGCCGAGGGTGGGCCGAGCCGGCCAGGGGGGTGAGGAGGAAGGCGAGGGCAGCATCACAGCAGCAGGCAGCTCCTGGGTACAGCTAGCCAGTGCAGGGGCAGACCACTCTGTCAAAATCTTCAACATCAACAGACTGGCTGTGTAGCTAGCGTTGGGCCGGAGACACTGACATCATCACATCGTGGTGTCCTGACACTGCTGACTGAGACTACAGGGCTGTCTGGAGACCAGTGGATCAGACCTTGGGCTGGCTGTTCACTGGGTCATTCCATTCACCCTGTGTGACAACCAGCCAGCTAGCTCAGACAAGATAGTCACACGGCCAGGTCTGGTGATCTGGGGTCCAGGCTGCTTTCAGGATGCCCCGAGCCCAGGACTTCTCTCTCTCTCGATGCAGCCCTGGTCTTTATCTTCCGTATTTATGCTCTTATTAAGGTCTGAGACGAGGGATATTAGGCTCACCGTTTCAACATACTTTTATGTTAATGTATTCATTTGTTAGGGTTCAGTAACTGTCAAGTCATGTTTGAAAGTCCCCTGGTTTCTTGATTACCATATCTTCTTTCTTTGTGGTGTATTGCGGTCTCTTCATGTTCTGATGGCTTGAAATGTCCTTGGAAAAAAAGGACGCAGTACTGCTGATACTTTTAATGTAAAATAAGATACATTTCTGAATAAAGCTCTTTTTGTATACATAGATTGATTCCTGTGAGTTAGTACCAAAACCAGTTGACCCCAATGGCAATGATGACTGCATGACTTTGGCATTTTCCATCCCACTGTAGCAAAAATGTAATAGCATACATCCAGCCTTGATTGGGAGTCCAATAGGGTGGCGCAGAGTCATCCGGGTTTGGCCAGGGTAGGTCGTCATTGTAAATAAGAAGTTGTTCTTAACTGACTTGCCTAAACAATATACAGTGCCTTGCGAAAGTATTCGGCCCCCTTGAACTTTGCGACCTTTTGCCACATTTCAGGCTTCAAACATAAAGATATAAAACTGTATTTTTTTGTGAAGAATCAACAACAAGTGGGACACAATCATGAAGTGGAACGACATTTATTGGATATTTCAAACTTTTTTAACAAATCAAAAACTGAAAAATTGAGCGTGCAAAATTATTCAGCCCCTTTACTTTCAGTGCAGCAAACTCTCTCCAGAAGTTCAGTGAGGATCTCTGAATGATCCAATGTTGACCTAAATGACTAATGATGATAAATACAATCCACCTGTGTGTAATCAAGTCTCCGTATAAATGCACCTGCACTGTGATAGTCTCAGAGGTCCATTAAAAGCGCAGAGAGCATCATGAAGAACAAGGAACACACCAGGCAGGTCAGAGATACTGTTGTGAAGAAGTTTAAAGCCGGATTTGGATACAGAAAGATTTCCCAAGCTTTAAACATCCCAAGGAGCACTGTGCAAGCGATAATATTGAAATGGAAGGCGTATCAGACCACTGCAAATCTACCAAGACCTGGCCGTCCCTCTAAACTTTCAGCTCATACAAGGAGAAGACTGATCAGAGATGCAGCCAAGAGGCCCATGATCACTCTGGATGAACTGCAGAGATCTACAGCTGAGGTGGGAGACTCTGTCCATAGGACAACAATCAGTCGTATATTGCACAAATCTGGCCTTTATGGAAGAGTGGCAAGAAGAAAGCCATTTCTTAAAGATATCCATAAAAAGTGTTGTTTAAAGTTTGCCACAAGCCACCTGGGAGACACACCAAACATGTGGAAGAAGGTGCTCTGGTCAGATGAAACCAAAATTGAACTTTTTGGCAACAATGCAAAATGTTATGTTTGGCGTAAAAGCAACACAGCTCATCACCCTGAATACACCATACCCACTGTCAAACATGGTGGTGGCAGCATCATGGTTTGGGCCTGCTTTTCTTCAGCAGGGACAGGGAAGATGGTTCAAATTGATGGGAAGATGGATGGAGCCAAATACAGGACCATTCTAGAAGAAAACCTGATGGAGTCTGCAAAAGACCTGAGACTGGGACGGAGATTTGTCTTCCAACAAGACAATGATCCAAAACATAAATGGAAAACTCTACAATGGAATGGTTCAAAAATAAACATAAAAAAAATAAAAACATATCCAGATCCAGACATACCCCAAGCGACTTACAGCTGTAATCGCAGCAAAAGGTGGCGCTGCAAAGTATTAACTTAAGTGGGCTGAATAATTTTGCACGTCCAATTTTTCAGTTTTTGATTTGTTAAAAAAGTTTGAAATATCCAATAAATGTCGTTCCACTTCATGATTGTGTCCCACTTGTTGTTGATTCTTCACAAAAAAATTACAGTTTTATATCTTTGTTTGAAGCCTGAAATGTGGCAAAAGGTTGCAAAGTTCAAGGGGGCCGAATACTTTCGCAAGGCACTGTGTGTATATATATATATATATATATATAACATGTATACATTTGTTGATATACCATACAATTAACTTAATATAGACCACAACTTAGCAGTAGATTCCCTTCTCTTATGCTTGATACAGTGGAGTACTAGGGTAGAATAGGGTACAATTTATCATTCTCAAGGAGAGAGCCAGAGGAAATCCATATTTGCATCTTAAATACCTCCCAATTCCCTTACATAGTGCACTACTTTTGAGCAGAGCACATTAGGCTCTGTTCAAAAGTAGTGCACTATATAGGGAACAGGTTGCCATTAGGATCATTGCCTACAGTTAGGATGTACTGTACATGCCGTAGAGGGAGCCATGGTTACGTGTTGGACATCAACATACTCACGGTAGTGTGCAAGTGTAGGCCATAACTCACTCTCTCTCTAATGGCAGAGCATGTATATGGAGACATTATTCAATCTGGGGCCCCTTGTCTAATAATATACACTACGGGTAAAAAGTTTTAGAACACCTACTCATTCTAGGGTTTTTCTTTATTTTGACTATTTTCTACATTGTAGAATAATAGTGAAGACATCAAAACTATGAAATAACACATGGAATCATGTAGTTACCAAAAATGTTTTAACAAATCTAAATATATATACTTTTTGACATCCTTCAAATAGCCACCCTTTGCCTTGATGACAGCTTGACATACTCTTGGAATTCTCTCAACCAGCTTCATGAGGTAGTCATGAAGTGGAATGCATTTCAATTAACAGGTGTGCCTTCTTAAAAGTTCATTTGTGGAATTTCTTTCCTCAATGCGTTTGAGCCAATCAGTTGTGTTGTGACAAGGTAGGGTTGCTATACAGAAGATAGCCCTATTTGGTCAAATACCAAGTCCATATTATGGCAAGAACAGCTCAAATAAGCAAAGAGAAACAACAGTCCATTATTACTTTAAGACATGAAGGTCAGTCAATCCGGTAAATTTCAAGAACTTTGAACGTTACTTCATGGGCTGTCGCACTGATGAAACTGGCTCTCATGAGGACTGCTACAGGAAAGGACGACCCAGAGTTACCTCTGCTGCAGAGGATAAGTTCATTAGTTACCAGCCTCAGAAATTGTAGCCCAAATAAATGCTTCACAGTGTTCAAGTAACAGACACATCTCAACATTAGCTGTTCATAGGAGACTGTGAATCAGGCCTTCATGGTCGAATTGCTGCAAATAAACCACTATTAAGGACACCAATAAGAAGAGACTTGCTTGGGCCAAGAAACACAAGCAATGGACATTAGACCGGTGGAAATTTGTTCTTTGGTCTGATGAGTCCAAATTTGAGATTTTTGGTTCCAACCGCCGTGTTATTGTGAGATGCGGTGTGGGTGAACGGATTATCTCTGCATGTGTACAGTGGGGCAAAAAAGTATTTAGTCAGCCACCAATTGTGCAAGTTCTCCCACTTCAAAAGATGAGGCCTGTAATTTTCATCATAGGTACACTTCAACTATGACAGACAAAATGAGAAGAAAAACCCCCAGAAAATCACATTGTAGGATTTTTAATGAATTTATTTTTAATGAATGAAAATAAATAAATAAAGATGACCTGGCCTCCACAATCCCTGACCTTAACCAAATTGAGATGGTTTGGGATGTGTCGGATTGCGGAGTGAAGGAAAAGCAGCCAACATGTCCAGCGTATGTGGGAACTCCTTTAAGACTGTTGGAAAAGCATTCCAGGTGAAGCTGGTTGAGAGAATGCAAAGCTGTCAAGGCAAAGGGTTGCTATTTTAAGAATCTCAAATATAAAATATGTTTTGTTTGTTTAACACTTTTTTGGTTACTACATGATTTCAAACGTGTTATTTCATAGTTTTGACATCTTCACTATTATTCTACAATGTAGAAAATAGTAAAAATAAAGAAAAACCCTTGAATGAGTAGGTGTTCTAAAACTTTGACCAGTAGCGCAGCGGTCTAAGGCACTGCATCTCAGTGCAAGAGGCATCACTGTAGTACCTGTTTCGAATCCAGGCTGCATCACATCCAGCCGTGATTGGGAGTCCCATAGGTCAGCGCACAATTTGCCCAGCGTCGTCCAGGTTCGGTCATTGTAAGTAAGAATTTGTTCTAAACTGACTTTCCTAGTTTAAATAAAGGTTAAATATATATATAAAAAATAAAGATTTTTAACACCGCCATATCCCATACAAATTACTCGAATTATTTTAATCATATTGCCACAATTGATTCATGATGGAAAGATGTGGAAGTAACACTACACATTTTTTTATTATAATTTCACAACACTCTACCTCCTATTGTAGGTAGTACCTTGACTAGCACACAGCAGCATATTGGATAACCACAATTGTTTTCCAGATTGGGACAACCATACCTGAAAAACCATGTGAAGGCCTATCACGTGTACATGCCTGCTATCATTGTATTCTCACTCAGGTCAACTTAATTAGCCCGCAATCTTCCCTTTATACAGTGTGACCTTTACAGAGGCTGTTCAGGTTAAACACATGTCTCCAGAGCACAGTAACACCCCCTTCCCCTCTACACCAGTCATATACAGTAACCTAAAAGTTATTTCTTCCACAATACCAGTAGTAGTGGTAGAACTGGGCAATGCCAGCTGGGCTCAGAAACCCTTTCCCACAGTTGATTTGCATTATGTATACAGTATCCTTTGAATCAGTGGATCACTTTGGCTGTGTTTACACAGGCAGCTCAATTCAGATTTTTTTTTCTCACTGATTGACCAATCACATCAGATATTTTTCAGAGCTGATCTGATTGGTCAAAAAACAATTAGTGAAAACATGATCAGACTTGAGCTGGCTATGTAAACGCAGAGCCTCTGAACAGAAAACGGATTACTACATAATGCCATATTGGCTTGAAGTGTACAGAGGTCCATAGGTGTACAGAACAGTAGGCCTTGAGGTTGTCTTGCTGTAGCCTCAGTCCTACCTCTCATAGAGGATTGTTCTGGGCCTCTGAGCCCTCTGTCTAGCACTTACATGGTCAATATTTGACAGCACGATGGAAAGGCCTCTCTCTCTCTCTGTGTCACTGTCTCTCAAACACTCACTCACAGGACTCCACACACATTCCACATCCTGTTTGCCATTGTGCCTTGACAGTTGTATTATTTATCAACTTCTGCACATGGATCTATTCATTCCTAATGTATTGGCCTTCCTGGCTCTCTCTCTCTCTGTAATGTGTATGGATTGTAGACAGCTGAGCTCATGTGCTGCTACCCGGTCTGTTTATGCCTGATTCCATTTTACCCCGTACATCATAGTTGGCTATAGTTTAGTATGCTTTCGGCCTTACACTTTCGGCCAATTTTAGTTTTTTTTTAGTTTTTCTTCAATTTCTTTTTCTTCTTTATGATGATCAGTGATGGAAATAAAAATGTAATCACTGTAGCAATTTATTAAGCAACAGATTTTTTGCAATTGTTTTATTGAAAAATCTGCTAATCCCATGCATCTGAAAGAAAATACTGCAAGAAAAGGAAATCAACATTTTTTTCTGTGATTTTATGTATGTATGAGAAACATAAACATTTGAAATGCCCTGTTTGCAAAGATCCAGACTACTGTAGAATCATGATGACTGCCATTTCCCCCACAATGCCTTTCGACAGCAAATAATTGCACTCCATTCGTTGTGGTAATGCATTCATTTGTACTCCTTCTAGAAGGGTTCTGAGGTGATAAAGCAAAGCAGCTCATGAATGATCAGGGCAAGATTATATCAGATCTGCGCGAGCTGACATCCCTATAGCGGTTGTTTTGGAGGTGGAACTGTGTTGGAGCTGTCAAATCCACAAGCCGCTGCTTGCGTCACTTTATCGCGGACACTGCCATTGGACGCAACGAAACCACACCCGATATTCAAAGCCCACGCAGCTGCGTTAGAAGTTCAAAAACTCTAATGCGTAATGTTCCGTTATCTACACCTCAATTAGGCTCCGCTCCAAATATTCCTCCGCTCCAAATGAACATAAAAACATGTCATTATTTCTATCATCAATAGAGTCTAGAGTCTACACTTTCTATCGGCGTTATGAACTTCTAACATGGTAGGTATAGTAAGGGCGTGATTGGTGACACGGAAGAGCAGCCGCTCACCGATTTTACAGTTCATACCGCAAAAACATGCGGATGTCGCCCAACACAGCATAACATTGAATCGAGGTCTTCGACAACCTTGCCTTGTGGATAAAACAGTTGTTTTATAATTGCCGTTATAATGAACATAACTGAGATCACAATAACAAAAACATGAACTGTGCTTTACTTGACTTCCTATTTCTTTAAAAACTCTATGTAAAGAGCACTAGCCTAAGGGTAGACAACAGTACATAAATTAGCCTCTGAATATGGGCAGACTGAAACAATCTGGATGTCTTTACCCTATTAGGCTTTTTGAATTGACCCAAACAAAGCTTTTATAGAGTTATTTTCAGTCTCACTTTATTTGACGATGATGTGAAAAGTAAAGGCTGTCCAATGACATTCAGACATTTTAAAGAAGAATTCTGTTCAAAACGCCCCATAACAACCGATATGGTTCCAAAATGTTATTGTATTCCAGTGTGATACTTATTTCATACACGTTTTCATATCTATCTCAACTGTACATACCATAGTTACAGATACTGTAAATAAAAAACAACGTTTCCAATGAGTTCCAAGTATCATCGTGGCCATTGTGAACATCAAGGTTTCTTATGAAAAATCTAGGTTTAGAACATAAAGATTGGTATATATATTTCTCTATGTTTCTGGAATAATAAAACAAGTTATTGCCCTTCTCATACATGTTATGTTTTGCATTTAACATAAGGTTATTAAATTGAACTTAAATTCTACAATGTGTGTATGGAATACCACATGTTAAATTGACAAAAACATTAACAGAATGATGTTTATTTTTATATACAGTACCAGTCAAATGTTTGGACACACCTACTCATTCAAGGGTTTTTCTTTGTTTTTACTATTTTCTACATTGTAGAATAATAGTAAAGACGTCAAAACTATGAAATAACTCATATGGAATCATGTAGTAACCAAAACTGTGTTTGTTAAAACAAAATATATTTTAGTTTCTTCAAAGTAGACACCCTTTGCCTTGATTACAGCTTTGCACACTTTTGGCATTCTCTCCAACAGTCTTGAAGGAGTTCCCACATATGCTGAGCACTTGTTGGCTGTTTTTCCTTCACTCTGCGTTCTAACTCATCCCAAACCATCATTGGGCTGAGGTTGAAAATTGTGGAGGCCAGGTCATCTGATGCAGCACTCCATCACTCTCCTTCTTGGTCAAATAGCCCTTACACAGCCTGGAGGTGTGTTGGGTCATTGTCCTGTTGAAAAACAAATGATAATCCCATAAGCGCAAACCAGATGGGATGGCATATCGCGCAGAATGCTGTGGTAGCCATGCTTGTTAAGTGTGCCTTGAATTCTAAATATCACAGACAGTGTTACCAGCAAAGCACCATCACACCTCCCCCTCCATGCTTCACGGTGGGAACCACACATGCGGAGATCATCCGTTCACCTACTCTGCGTCTCACAAAGACATGGCCATTGGAAACAAAAATCACAAATTTGGACTCATCAGAATAAAGGACAGATTTCCACCGGTCTAATGTCCATTGCT